>NC_089493.1:49983581-50283581 GCF_036850765.1 Saccopteryx bilineata
TGCATCCCAGTCCAACACTCTATCCACTGCGCCACCACCCGGTCAGGCGAGTTCTTTTTTTCTTAGTCTGGTTAAAGGCTTGTCAGTTTTGTTAATCTTTTTGAAGCACCCGCTTTTAGTTTTATTGACCTTTTTTTATTTTTTCTAGTTTCTGTTTCTTCTGTTTCCAGTCTGATTTTTATTATTTCTTTCATTCTGTTAAATTTGGGCTTAACTTGTTCTTCTTTTTCTAATTCCTTGAGGCATAAAGTTAGGTTGTTTATTAAAGATCTTTTAAATTTCTTAATATATGTATTTATCACTATAAACTTTCCTCTCAGAACTACTTATACTGCATTCCATAAGATTTGATATGTTGTATTTCCATTTTCTTTTTTTTTTTTTAATTTATTGATTTTTAGAGAAAGGGTGAGTGAGAGAAGGAGGGGAACAGGAAGCATCAACTCATAGTAGTTGCTTCCTGTTTGTGCCTTGACCAGGCAAGCCCGGGGTTTCGAACTGGCAACCTCAGCATTCCAGGTCAACGCTTTATCCACTGCGCCACCACAGGTCAGGCTGTATTTCCATTTTCATTTTATTTGAGATAGTTATTTCCCTTTGATTTCTTCTTGACCTATTGGTTATTTAGAAGTGTGGTGTTTAGTTTCTACATATTTTTAGATTTTTCCAGCTTTCCTTTTGTTGATTTTTAGTTTCATACGATTGTGGTCAGAAAAGATAGTTAGTATGATTTCAATCTTAAATTTGCTGCAATTTGTTTTGTGCCCTAACACATGATTTATCCTGGAAAGTATTCTGTGTGCACTGGAGAATGTGTATTTTGCTGCTGTTGTATGGCAAGCCAGGGTTTTGCACCCACGACCTCAGCGTTCCAGGTTGACGCTCTGTCTACTCTACTACCACAGGCCAGGCTCTTTGTCATTAATTTTTAAGTTTCATTATAATATCTTAGAGGTCTTTTTTTTCACTGAGAAAATAAGGTGTTCCATTAGCTTCTTGGACTTGTATGTCCCATTTCTTCCCCAGATTTGGGAAGTTCTCAGCTATTATTTTTCTAAATATATTCTCTGCTCCCTTTTCCCTCCTGTTATTCTAATATTTGTTTTTCTCATCATTATCAGTGCTTGTAGGGTTTCATTTTCTAAAAATCTTATTTTGCTCCCCTTTCCTGATTCATTTCTAAATTCCTATCCTCCAAGTCAGAATTCTTTCTTTGATCTGATTTGCCCTTTTTCCTGAACTTTCTAATACATTCTGCATCTCATTTATTGATTCCTTCAGCTCCAGAATTTGTCTGGTTCTTTTTAAAAACTTCAACCTTAGGTACAGAATGCCTTCTGTTCAATAACTTTATTCCTAAGTTCACTGAGATGCTTTTCTGAGTTTTCTGGTAGCTGGTTGAATCCTTTCAGCCATTTAAAATTCTTTATCAGTTAGATTACAATATTCTGTTCCTTTAGGTTCAGGTGTTGGAGAATTATTTTTATTTAATACTTTTATTTAAATTTTATCTTTTAAAAATATTTTATTTATTGATTTTAGAAAGATGAGGAAGAGAAAGGTGTAGGGAGGAACAGGAAGCATCAACTCATAGTTGCTTTTTTTTTTATTTTGATTTTAATTCACTGAGAGGAGGGGAGGCAGAGACAGATTCCCGCATGTGCCCTGACCAGGATCCACTTGGCAAGCCCACTAGGGGGTGATGCTCTGCCCATCTGGGACTCAGCAATCTAGCTCTTCTTAAAGCCTGAGGTGGAGGCCATGTAGCCATCCTCAGCTTGGGCCAACTCGCTCCAATTGAGCCATAGCTTCAGGAGGGGAAGAGAGAGAAAGGGAGAGAGAGAGCAGTGAGAGGGGGAGGGGTTGAGAAGCAGATAGGTGCTTCTCCTGATAGGAATCAAACCCAGGACATCCACATGCCAGGACCATGCTTTATCACTGAGCCAACTAGCCAGGGCTCATAGTTGCTTCTTATATGTGTCCTAACTGGGAAAGCCCAAGGTAGTGGTAGTCAACCTGATCCCTACCGCCCACTAGTGGGCGTTCCAGCTTTCATGGTGGGGGGTAGCAGAGCAACAAAAGTATAAATAAAAAGTTAGATTTACTTCACATGAGGCCCTGGCTGGTTGGCTCAGTGGTAGAGCGTCGGCCTGGCGTGTGGGAGTCCCGGGTTCGATTCCCGGCCAGGGCACATAGGAGAAGCGTCCATCTGCTTCTCCACCCCTCCCCCTTTCCTTCCTCTCTGTCTCTCTCTTCCCCTCCCACAGCCAAGGCTCCATTGGAGCAAAGTTGACCCGGGCGCTGTGGATGGCTCTGTGGCCTCTGCCTCAGGCGCTAGAATGGTTCTGGTTGCAGCAGAGTGACGCCCCAGATGGGCAGAGCATCGCCCCCTGGTGGGCGTGCCAGGTGGATCCTGGTTGGGCACATGCAGGAGTCTGACTGCCTCCCCGTTTCCAGCTTCAGAAAAATACAAAAAAAACCCAAAAAACAAAAACAAAAAAAGATAGATTTAACTATACTAAGTTGTTTTATAAAGATTTATTCTGCCAAACTTAGCAAAAATCCGACATAAAGTATTTGGTAAGTAATTATTATCATATGCTTTAACTTGCTGTAACTTTGCTTTATAAATTTTATAAAGTTACTTCCCTACTTTATAAATCACCATTACTGTGGAACCGGTGGGTGGTTAGAAAATTTTACTAGTAACAGAGTTACAAAAGTGGGCGGTAGGTATAAAAAGGTTGACTAACCCTGGCCCAAGGTTTTGAACTGACAACCTCAGCATTCCAGATTGACGCTTTATCCATGGTGCTACCACAAGCCAGGATTATTTTTATTTTTGTAATACCATATCACCACGATTTTTCAGAGTTTGACAAAATGTGCCTCTCCTGTCACATTTGAAATAGTACACCTTTCTTAGTTGTTCACTTTGTTACAATTCAACAGAGTGGCAATGGTGGCAATTAGGAATCTTCCTTTTATTTTCCAGAAGGTGGCACAATAGTTCAAGTTTTTGGTTTCTCTTTTCCTGAGTTGGCTCTGGGACTGGCTGCACTAGGGAAGGAGTTAAAAAAAGAAAAAAGCTGGTATAGAAAAATCTAGTGCAGTTACAGGACTGGATGTGTGGGCTCAGCAGCACATCCAGGTAGGGCGATCTTCTAAAGGGGGTCTTCTCAGCACAGACCTCCCGCTGAAACCCAATGGTTCTTTCAATGACCCTCCCCCCCCCCTTAAATTTATTGATTTTAGTGAAAGAGGGAGGGAGAGGGAGAGAGAGAGACAGGAACATCAATCTGTTCCTCAATGTGTCTTGACCGGAGATTGAACCAGCAACTTCTCCATTCAGGACAATGCTCTAACCTAGTGGTCCCCAACCTTTTTTGGGCCACGAACCGGTTTAATGTCAGAAAATATTTTCATGGACCGGCCTTTAGGGTGGGACGGATAAATGTATCACGTGACCGAGACAAGCGTCAAGAGTGAGTCTTAGACAGATGTAACAGAGGGAATCTGGTCATTTTTTAAAAATAAAACATCAGCCCTGGCCAGTTGGCTCAGTGGTAGGGCATCGGCCTGGTGTGCAGAAGTCCCGGGTTCGATTCCAGGCCAGGGTACACAGAAGCGCCCATCTGCTTCCCCACCCCTCCCCCTCTCCTTCCTCTCTGTCTCTCTCTTCCCCTCCCGCAGTGAGGCTCCATTGGAGCAAAGATGGCCCGGGAGCTGTGGATGGCTCCTTGGCCTCTGCCCCAAGCACTAGAGTGGCTCTGGTCGCAACAGAGCACAGAGCGCCGCCCCCTGGTGGGCGTGCCGGGTGGATCCCAGTCGGGCGCATGCGGGAGTCTGTCTGTCTCTCCCCGTTTCCAGCTTCAGAAAAATACAAAAAAAAAAATAATAATAATAATAATAATAAAAATAAAACATCGTTCAGACTTAAACATAAATAAAACGGAAATAATGTAAGTTATTTATTCTTTCTCTGTGGACCGGTACCAAATGGCCCACAGCCCAGGGGTTGGGGATCATAGCTCTAACCAACCAAGACATCCGGCCAGGGCAATGCCCTTCTTTATCCTTGTCTGCCACCTTCCCTTTCCTCTCCTTCCACCTGGTCATGAGGTCCCTTTCTCAGAAAGTACTGCTACTGAAGAGAAATAGGTACCTCCAGCTGCAACCCTTGAAGCCCATGGTCAGTCACTATTTTTTTCCACTTCCTTTAAGGGAGGTAGCTGTTGTCACTGCTGGTGAAAGCCCAGCTTGTCACAGTGCCACCCTGGCGAGGACTGACTTCTTAAGTTACTCCTCTGCCTCCAAACTAGTCTCCATCCCATCTGATGTCATGCCTGGTACTCTCGGTTGGCTGGACCCCCACAAATGCTCCATTTCCCATATGTGGCCACCTGTTCTGCATTCTCCAGTTTCACTCCCCCCACCCCCATCACCACAAGTGGGAGTGGGGCAGCTCACTGACTTCTGTGGATCCAAACCCCCTGAAGTCCTACCCACCTCTTTTTTTTTTTTTTCATTTTTCTGAAGCTGGAAACGGGGAGAGACAGACAGACTCCCGCATGCGCCCGACCGGGATCCACCCGGCACGCCCACCAGGGGTGGTGCTCTGCCCACCAGGGGGCGATGCTCTGCCCATCCTGGGCGTCGCCATATTGCGACCAGAGCCACTCTAGCGCCTGAGGCAGAGGCCACAGAGCCATGCCCAGCGCCCGGGCCATCTTTGCTCCAATGGAGCCTTGGCTGCGGGAGGGGAAGAGAGAGACAGAGAGGAAAGCGCGGCGGAGGGGTGGAGAAGCAAATGGGCGCTTCTCCTGTGTGCCCTGGCCGGGAATCGAACCCGGGTCCTCCGCACGCTAGGCCGACGCTCTACCGCTGAGCCAACCGGCCAGGGCCCCACCTCCTTTTTTAAAACACATGTAGGCAGAAATCTCTTGGATGTCCTGGTGTAATGTGCTGAGACCTTTCTGTTCCATTACGAATGACCAGAAAGTTGTAAGTAAAAGAGAAGAGAAAAAAGGAATCATGTCACCATGATGCTGATGTCACTCTTCACTTTTCTAATTTATTTATTTTAGAGAGGAGGGGCAGGGGATAGAGAAAGTAAGAGGATAGAAGGGCAGGGAGAGAGGAGCAGGAAGCATCAACTCCCATATGCACCTTGACCAGGCAAACCCAGGGTTTCGAACCAGTGATTTCAGAATTTCCAGTCAACACTTTATCCACTGCACCACCACAGGTCAGGCACTCTTTACTTTTATATGGATTTAAGTTACATATAGTATCAAGAATTAAATTTTTCATACCTGGAAATTTATGAGCACTGCTCTTGAAACCCAGTTAAGTCAATTGAATTAAGAAAGGGTGGTAGAGTGTCAGCCTGGTGTGCAGGAGTCCCGGGTTCGATTCCCGGCCAGGGCACACAGGAGAGGTGTCCATCTGCTTCTCCACCCCTCCCCCTCTCCTTCCTGTCTCTCTCTTCCCCTCCTGCAGCCAAGGCTCCATTGGAACAAAGTTGGCCTGGGCGCTGAGGATGGCTCTATGGCCTCTGCCTCAGGCGCTGGAATGGCTCTGGTTGTGACAGAGCGAGGCCCCGGATGGGCGTGCCGGGTGGATCCTGGTTGGGCGCATGCGGGAGTCTGACTGCCTCCCGTTTCCAACTTCAGAAAAATACACACACACACACACACACAAAAAAAGGGGGGAGATTCCAGGTCAAACACTGTATTAAGGATTGTCCATTGGCTATGCATATCATCGGGTTATGCATGTGAATTGGGGTTAAGATTCCTGGTTCTTGGCAGGGGAAACACCCCCTTTACAAGCCATTTCTTTGTGTGCTAAAACAGGTTGCCCCAATGTGAGGAAAACTTCTAGTCTTCTTCATCCTACATGAGTGCCAGCTAAACCTATAGCACATGCCAGGGGCTGGGCATGTGTGTTAGGACTGTCATACAACTGTATTTTTAGTGCTTTTTATTTCATTTCTTTTGGCATATCTAAGTATCAGAAAGTGAGTATGTACAAAATTTAAAACAACTTCCTAAAATGATTTTTGTATTGGCCAGTCATGACATCTTTATTTTGAAAGTTTGAACTGTCAAATATGTCTAAAGTGCATTTTTGCAGCTAATTAGTAGCAGCATTTGTTTTGTTTATAAAACCTTAAATATTCAGGTAAGAGCTAGAAAAGTCACAATAAAAAATGAAGTGTGGTCTAGATATATTCTTCCTTAATCACCCAAGACAAACACTTGCATGAATTAGTTTATAAGTATACAAGAAATATACAAAAATAGCATTATTAAAAAATTCATATGGCAATGAGAAGAGAGTCTTTCTCTGCTATTAATATTAAATATGGCAAGGCATGTAATATGACGCATTTGTTGGATCCTAGGTATCTTTGGAAGCATGGGGGAATCTCTGATCTAGGCCAGGTGTGATGTCCGAGATCTGTGATAGTAACGAAGCTGAACTCCTACAGGATGACTCCTTCTGACATGGTTTTAGAGAAATTTAACACAATGAAAACCTTCTTTCATTATCAAGACTGTCAGTTCATGGCTTCTTGCGCCTAAAACATAAAAGCCAGCAATTAGTGCTAAATTTTGCAATCAATTAACACATTTGGAACAATTTGATCTCTAGAAGGGCTTAGCCTTAGAGCATTCCTGGTTTTATCATGGGAAAAGTTCAAGTCCATCTGGGTAAGCAAGTAACAGCTACAAGGTATACTTACCTAGTATTAAATTAAAAAGAAAACAGGACTTCCCATCTTTTTATCCTGTTTCAATAATTTTACAAATTGCCTAAGGAATACATGTGTTAGAAATGGACACATGGACTTATATAAATAGATATTTGAAAAGAAGGAGTTTTACTAATATGAAAAAAGACTTGGCAAACTGTTGGGTATGTGCTTAATAGAAGAGGGAAAAGTGTGATTCCTTCCCCAACCGTCACTTTCACCACTGTTTTACTTTAGTGAACATTTTATTGCTGTAACAAGACGAAGAGGCAAGTTAGGAAAGAGTGAATTACAGGAAGAGCAGCCATCCTGACTAAAACCTTTAGCCTCCCCTCATTATAAGGGATCTCGGTTTGGCCTCTGAAAGCTTTGAGCAGTGGCAAAAGATGAACAGGAGCGAGCCAATCCTGCATCACCTCCGGTTCTTGCAGCTCTAATTGCCCTTAGCCAGACTGACGAGGTCCTCAGCACTCTGGCTGCCTTCTGCAGTCTGCCCAGAGATGCCAAGGGGTAAACAAAAAACCACTTATGTCCTCCCAGTGGTAGGGAGGAGGGGTGGTGGTGGAAATACTAGAGGGAAAACATGCACAGAAAAGCCCCAATTACCCAGTACTCACTTGGGTTGTGCATGATGCTGATATCCAGGTCCCAGCTGAGACCCTGCTCTCATCTCTACAGCCACAGAGCACTGATGGGAAAATTACAGAAGAGGAAAAGATCAGTTCTTCTTAGCAGTCTATAAAACACAATTCTGTTTAGATAGTTTCCACCAAATTGAAATCCAACATTGCTTTCTAGTTCAGCACAGGCACCTGTTAAAATACCAGTCAGATACTTGCAGTTTGACAGAGGCCACAAAGACTGTGATTCACAATGGTCTTCAGGGATTATCGAGGTAAATTTCCTCATTTAGATCAGGAAAAGGAGTTCTTGAGAAAGTTAGTGGCCAGCGCTTGGCCTCCTGGCCCCACCTTCTAATGCTCTCTCCATATGAGCCTCATTAGGGCAGCGATTTTCAACCTTTTTTATCTCATGGCACAAACTAATCACTAAAATTCTGCAGCACACACAAAAAAATTTTTTTTGCCAGTCTGACAAAAAAAAGGGTATAATTTTGATTGGTTTACAAATAATAATAGTAATTACCAACCCTTTCTGATCCAAGTGACTTTTAAAAGATCAGGTGCCTGGCCTGACCTGTGGTGGTGCAGTGGATAAAGCATCGACCTGGAAATGCTGAGGTCTCCGGTTCGAAACCCCGGGCTCGCCTGGTCAAGGCACATATGGGAGTTGATGCATCCTACTCCTCACCCCCCTTCTCTCTCTCCTCTCTCTCTCTCTCCACCCCCCTTTCTAAAATGAAAAACAAAAACAAAAAAAACAAAAAAAAACAAGTGCTGGCCCTGGCTGGTTGGCTCAGTGGTAGAGCGTCGGCCTGACATGCAGGAGTCCTGGGTTCAATTTCCGGCCAGGGCACACAGGAGAAGCGCCCATCTGCTTCTCCACCCTTCCCCCTTTCCTTCCTCTCTGGCTCTCTCTTCCCCTCCCGCAGCCAAGGCTCCATTGGAGCAAAGTTTGCCCGGGCGCTGAGGATGGCTCCACAGCCTCTTCCTCAGGCACTAGAATGGCTCTGATTGCAATAGAGCAACACCCCAGATGGGCAGAGCATCGGCCCCTGGTGGGCATGTCGGGTGGATCCCGGTTGGGAGCATGTGGGAGTCTGACTGCTGCCCCGTTTCCAACTTCAGAAAAATACAAAAAATAAAAAAAAAAAATCAGGTGCCTATACTTGTATACAAGGATTTCTGGCACCAAGAATAAGCAATCAGATGCAACTCTAATATATGACCTATACATGCAAAACAGGGCATTCACACCGGACAGCTATTGTGTTGGCTGTCTTTTTATTTTTATACAATTTAAGAGAGGTCAATGCCCTTGACTGAAAGGCAGGTATCACATGTTTTAAAAATTCTTGTGGTACTCGGGTTGAAAATCACTGTTTCTAGGGTCATGCTGTCTTGAGTTTTAGGGTCCTATCCTTCTACACTGAACACAGGGACTTTAACCCAAAGAACTCCAGTAAAACCAGAACTAAAAAAGTACAATTAAGTCCCTTCAGAGGTTTTTTTTTTTTTGTATTTTTCCGAAGCCGGAAACGGGGAGAGACAGTCAGACAGACTCCCGCATGCGCCCGACTGGGATCCACCCGGCACGCCCACCAGGGGGCGACACTCTGCCCACCAGGGGGCGAAGCTCTGCCCACCAGGGGGCGTCGCTCTGTTGCGACCAGAGCCACTCTAGCGCCTGGGGCAGAGGCCAAGGAGCCATCCCCAATGCCCGGGCCATCTTTGCTCCAATGGAGCCTTAGCTGCGGGAGGGGAAGAGAGAGACAGAGAGGAGGGAGAGGGGGAGGGGTGGAGAAGCAGATGGGCGTTTCTCCTGTGTGCCCTGGCTGGGAATCGAACCCGGGACCCCTTGCATGCCAGGCCGACGCTCTACCACTGAGCCAACCAGCCAGGGCCCCTTCAGAGGTTTGCTGGGACAGGTCTTCATGCTGCACTGGCAATGTGAGACCAGACCTCAGCTACTTCAAAGAGCATGAAAAGCTACAGTTGTGGGGCTTAAAATATGACAGCCCTAATTTTTATTAAGCAGACAAGTATTTAATTTTTACCCCTACCCTTGTTTCTACATCAGTCCATTCTGACTCTGCACCATCTGGTTGGGTAGGTGATACTGTGGAAGATCTTCGTTTTCGACTATGGAGAAAGGGGAAACAAGATGCAACAATTATTTTTGCATCTATCAACAGAAAACATATTAGAAATAGGGAAACACCACTACCCTTCTTCAGAGAATAAATGATACATTTTACAGGCTATTCTGCTCCTTTGAGAATGAGCAGCTAAGAAAACCACAGCACTCTAATGAGACACATTTGATGATCACTCACCCAGTTGGTGATTCTTGCTTCAAAGTCTCAATATCAGTAAACTGAACAGATTGTCCACCACCCCTTGTTTTATAAACATCACCCTAGAGCCAAGAGAAAAGATCACCATTATACTTTGATACAGCTCAATGATAAATGTACATATATCTGTCAAATTGAACTTAAGACTGTTGTTTTATGGAAACTCCTATTCACAAAACCATATGGTGCTTGGGACTCCTGGGTCAGTAATATTAAAATACTTGAAAATTTGAATACATATTTCTCCTTAAACAAAAGAAGTCCAATCAGTAACATTCTTAACTGCAGAAAATAATATTCCTTTCCATTTAACTTATAATCTAAAAACTATGCTTTGGATCAAGAAATCTGTCAGAAGTTTATAATAAGAATCATCCTCTAAATTGAATTCAAAATGAAAAACTTTAACCCCAGTCATGTCTTTTACTTCCCTGATTCTTCATTGACTCTATGATGAGGGGAAGGTCCTTCTGTAGTCAGGAAAGGACTTTGGGTAGCTCAATACTAAGTACCGTAATTTGATAGGTCAAATTTTAATGTGGGTTTTTCATCTTGAACTGATGGAAAGAAAGCAAAGGTAGTCCTTTGTTTAGGTTTATTTTTCAAGTCATGGTTAAAACTAAATATACATTAATTTACAGTACATAATAGATCTGGAGTTTCTCCAACAAACCTGAGGATCTAAGCTTCGTTCAATAAAAAACAAATTTAATCCTAGTTCAGTTTCCCACCCAAAGCAGTCACTAGGTTTTCTAACACAGAGGTTGTATCAAACACTTGTTTTGTTCCAGTGGACACTGTCTGTGTGCCAAAGGAATAGAAAAGTAAATTTTTTTTTTGTTGACTTTTTGTATATTTTTTTCTCCTGTGTAAATTTGTTTTACCTTAATTAGTTTAGTTTCAATCTCCCCATCGGAGGCTAGTTCCTGGTGGGTCAGCATGTACTTCTCACACTTAGCTAGTGCCTTTTCGTTTGCAACAGATACTGTGATGGCATGAGGGACATGTGGCTGCATGACTGTTTCAGTTTGCACATTAGAGGCAGGCTTATGATCTACCCATCTGTCTCCTGCAGAGCGTGATCGTCTGTGTCGGAGACGAAGTGGTGGTGCGTTCTGATCAAGTTGAAAGGAATCAAGAAACAAGCATAACCCAGAATTAATTTAAGGGTATTATTAGAAGTGCAGCAGGTTTGGCTACATTTTCAAAAGCTAAACATGTTAGTCAAATACTTTAAATATTCCCTTCGAATTTAAATACAAAACCAACAAACATCTTTTAATACCAGCTTATATTATTATACAGTCTACCAGGGAGCTTCCCTTTCAACAAAAAATAAAAGGAAAAATTCTGGTAATGCTGCTGCTAGTCTTTCCTGTGTAGGTGGTATTATTCAAGACAAATAATTCATTTTGCAGCACAGTCAAAACCAATATTTGTGCCTACCATTATAAAGTAACCTATTAGGTCCACAACTATGTTAAAAGCTTCAGTAAGATCAATAAAAACCTGAACAGCTAAACATAAGAGAAAACACTCCTTACACAAACACACAAAAAAGCCAATTGGGCTACACAGTACAAAATGTTAAAGATTGTTAAGGTATAATTAAGAACCCTATGTATAAAATGATTAAAAGAATATACTTTCTGAAATTTTAAAATCTCTAAACAAAACTTCATTAAAAATTCAAATACAACAATGACTATAACATAACTACTTTCCCCCCAAACATTTCATAAATGGTTCCAAGAACCATATAAAGATCATAGTGTCAGATCAGTCTCTAGCATACAATTAAAAACCAGTTGCTTCAGTCAAATGTCATTTAAATTTGGAAAAGCTGAATTTAGTAAATTCAACCTAAGAAAAATTACTTCACATAAAAGACATAGTTAATAATTTGAGGCAATGAGTTATCTTTGGTATTTTACAAACATGTTTGTTTGTAAAACTGAAAGCAAATGCAACAGCCTGCCACAGGCCAAATCCTTTAAAACAGGTCAAATATGAAGATCCCAATTTCAAAATACATCTCTTGATAACTAAAAAATAAATGAAGCACCAGTGACAAATCATGATAGTATGAAACATGGGTGGCCTGGCCTGTGGTTGCACAGTGGATAGAGGGTTAACCTGGAATGCTGAGGTTGCGGGTTTGCTACCCTGGGCTTGCCTGGTAAGACAAGCAATCAATGAACAACTAAAATGAAGCAACTATGAGTTGATACTTCTCACTCCCCCACCCCTCTCTGTAAAATCAATAAATAAAATCTTAAAAAATAAATACATGGGGGCAAGATAGTTTGTCCCTAAAGATGCACAAGCCTAACAGCAAGCAGGAAACTTTCCATTCTTAAAATGGCTTAATTAATGCTGAACAAGAAGTCTGGCTATCATGATCGACCATTTAGCAAGTGACAGTTTTCTTGAACACATTTAGCAATAAAATACATTCTCAAACAAGCTTTGGAAAGATGATAGACCTTATAATCTACTACCATTTATGAAATAAATGATACTTAACATTTCTTTCTCACTGAAGTATAATTTCAGCCTACTGGACATAAATCCCCCCTGCCACCCCCACCCCCCGACATAATTTTTGACCAACAGATCTAGATGCATAGATACTAGCGCCTAAACTTTTCTGCTGCACTTCTTAAAAGATTTTGATTTCAAGTAAGAAGTTCAAGGATCATTAATAAATCCTCTTAAATATCTTAGCCAAATTAGGTATTAAATTAATGTTGACCAGGAATAAGCAAGCCTTGAATAGTTTTATATTTAAGTTTTCATGAAATAAAGGGAATTTACTAGTTGATCAGAAAGACCAGTCACCACAATTTGTTTTCTAAACAGGTTTAAAGCCATATTGGCACGGGGCAGAACTTAAGCGACTTTAACATTTCTGTTGCCTTGGTGCATATATATATCTACATATATATATGCCTTGGAATCATCACCATTCCTTAATAATCATGAATTCAGGGCATCTGAATGAAAATTTTCTGTACCCTAAATTATACAAGTAAATCTAAAGAAAAGAGTTATAAGATTAATGTTTAGAAGAAAAAATTTTAAAAGCTATATATATTAAGGTTTTATTAAATGTAAGTTCATAATAGTAACTTGGTTCATTTATTCAGATTCAGAGGCTTTACCTTAAATCCTTATGTGAATTTGTTTAAACACCCTTGAATGAGGCAGAGCCCTTGTAAATTGAAATACAGCTTTTGAGATTAAAAGCAATTCATTGGGCATGCAAACTTTCAGTAGTTGCAAAACAACTGGCCCAGACTTTTCAAAAACAGTGAATGTCATGAAAATCAAAAAAGTGGGGGACCATTTTATAATAAAAGAGATGAAAGAGACATGACCACATGCAGTGTGCATTCATTTACCTTCATTTCATAGGATCATGGATTGAAAAAAGAAAAGCTATTACAGGAACAACTGGAGAAATGTAAACATGAACTGTGTATTAGAGAATATTTATTCAGAGTTAATGCTAACTCTGTGTGATAAAGACTGTGGTTATAGCCTGACCGATGATGGCGTAGTGGATAAAGCATCGACCTGGGAGGTTCGAAATCCCAAAGTCACCGGGATGAGTGCAGAGTCACTGGCTTGAACAAGGGGTCATGTATTGGCTGGAGCCCCTGGTCAAGGCACATATGAGAAGCAACCAATGAACAATTAAAAGTGCCGCAACTATGAGCTGATGCTTCTCATCTCTCTCTCTCAAAAAAAAAAAAAAAAAAAAAGATTGTGGTAATATAGGACGATGTCCTTAGTTTTAGGGATAAAGTATCATGAAGTTAGACTTACTTTCAAAAGTTCAAGAAAAAAAATGTTTGCAATATCTACAAGGTGGGGGCAAAAGTAGGTTTTTAGTTGTTTGTATGGAAAATAATACAATAATTAATAAATAAGAGTACAAGAATAAACTGTTTTGCATACTTACAACTGTAAGCCTACGTTTGCCCACCCTGTATATAAAGTAACAATTGGTAAATCCTAGGTAAGGGGGAGAAGATAATAATACTGTACCATTCTTTTAATTTTTCTTTGGGTTTGAAAATTTTCAAAATATAAAGCAGCAGAAAATAGAAAACAAAATAATTTGGGGGAAGAAAAATAAAAAAATAATTGGAAAAGGGGCTCTAAGACACTCACATTCACACACTGATGAGCTTATGCAACTAAAAAGCACAGACTACTCTGGCATTGCCCTACTGACCTGTGCTTGCTGAACACAAGGCATTATTTCTGTTGCCAAATGTGTTTAGGCTTTTTCAGCTTAAGAGCTAGACCTCAATTTGGGGGAGATTTGATCTTTCAAATTAACATGAGAATTATACTTTATTTATATTGGAGCTCACCCAGCTTTCTGTCAAACTTTCTGAACCAAGTTACAAAACCACAAATGAACCCTATTGCTGTAACGCTGTAAAAGAATGCTGGCACTAACCCTGCAGCATCGGTCCTCTTCTAGTTCTATCTCATTTCTGAGTGTGGGAACCAACTCCCTGCCTTCAGTGCAGTACATCCCTCGCCTTCTGTCTGACACGACACAAGCTTTACTTTGTCCTGGCTCCTGCTGCCTACGCCTTGCAATGGATGTGACATTGAGAGGTGTGTTGTACGGAGGAATTTTCTGCTCCCACTCCGAAATACAGGAAGCTACAGAAATGCTGCTGCAAGAGTTAGAGCGCCTATGAAGCTGAGGCTGGGTCATGAGTTGCTGGCCGTTGGAAATCTGAGCAATATAGTTACCAGAAAGCTAAAAAAATTGAAAAGAAATTAATGAGCAAGACTGAAAAACTGAAACAATTCATTACTCTTCTACAATTTAACACATAAAGATAGCATTATAATTATTGTACTAAATTAATATGTTGTTATACTAAATTTGTGTCTATACTGAGTTAAAAAATTAAATAGAAGTTTGAGAAATATAAATAATATAAAACAAAAATTTTTTCTCATGGAAATAGTCACCTAATCTGAACAGATTTTCTCTAGCCCTAAATGACTACACACTGACAAATGACTCACAGGTATTGGCGATGGAGAAACAGATCTTGGAGTAGCTTTGTCTCGATCCCGCTCCCGAGAGGGCCTTTCTGGCTTCTCAGCTTTGGGTTCAGTAACAATTGCCTTCAGCTGTTTCAGTTTCTCATCTTTCACCCAGAGTTTGTTCTGCATCTCCATTTGTTTAGCTGCCACTCGACGCTCCTACAGACGGATCAATGGCAATTATATTCTAACTCACTTTCACTAAACAAGTATACCAGATTACAGAAACACTGTTTCCTAAAAAATGACAGTTCTCCAGTTCTTCCTGAGGTAACTATACTTCATAATGCTAATGAATGTCCAGGGCAGAGAAAGGAAGGAACTGAATAAGCAACTAATGCCCCACCACCAAAACCCTAAGCCAGGTACAGTCATTAACACCACCACCTGAAATCAATCATGTCTCTGCGCTCAGCACTACAGGCATGACACTCACACATTCTTTCTCCCACTTCATGGTCGTTTCTGTCACCATGCCTTGCAACCTGGCTTCTAGTCGGCGTTTGTCAGAGAACTGTCGCTGAAGTTTCTGATTCTGTGTTTCAAGTTCCTGTTGCAGATTGCGCTTATCTTCTTCATAGATAGTAGTTGTTTTCTCTAAAATTTCGATCTGGAAGGCAGACCATTATGTTCAGTTCTTGGAATGTAAATATACTTTCCCCTAAAATTCAGGCCTTAATTTTTTTTTTTCT
This sequence comes from Saccopteryx bilineata, assembly GCF_036850765.1. Taxonomy (NCBI): domain Eukaryota; kingdom Metazoa; phylum Chordata; class Mammalia; order Chiroptera; family Emballonuridae; genus Saccopteryx; species Saccopteryx bilineata. Next base: position 49,999,093 of record NC_089493.1, read on the forward strand.
TTTTATTGGCCAGGACATGCTAGCAGTCTGAGCTCCCAGACGGCTGCCTGGTCTTCAGCCACAAGTCCTGTGCTAGTGGAAGCTGGTCAATGCTGGAGAAAGATGTTGCTTTTTGTACACCCCTCGCTGCCTCAGGCCCGGGTCTCTGTGCTGGCAGCTGAGAACAGCACCAGGTGCTAGACTGGTGGAGGCAGACCGGACCTTGGTTCAGCAACCTAGGTACTTGAGTTCTGGCTAGGAAAGAGTTCAGATCCAAGACTCAAAACTATAAGAGAAAGTTTATTTAGAAAGTCACAGAGGTAGAAGGAGGGTAGAGGAAATGGGTTCAGGAAACAAGTTACAGAGGCAAAAGGAGGGGTCTTAGCACCTAAGGAGAGAAGGGTAAAGGTAATGCTGCCGCTGGGACAAGAGGGGGAAGGGACAGGCGTGGGAGTGCTCCTGAGAAGGAGAGGGTCAGGCCTAACATTTTATTTTATTTTATTTTAATTAAAAAAATTTATATGCCCTGGCTGGATAGCTCGGTTGGTTAGAGCATCATCCAGAAGCGTAGAGGTTGCCAGTTTGGTCCTCAGTCAGGGCTCATACAGGAACAGATTGATGTTCCTGTCTCTCTCTTGTTCTCTCCCTTCTTTTAAAATAACATTAAAAAAAATTTATTTTTCTTTTTAGAGAGGGAGAGGGAGGGAAAAGGGGGGAGAGAAGGGAGAAGACAGGGAGGGATGGAGGGAGGGAGGGAAAGCGAGAGAGAGGGGAGAGAGAAAGAGACAGGGAAAGACAGATCAATCTGTTTCTGTATGTGCCCTGACTGGGTATGGAACCAGCGACACCTGTATATGGAGATGATGCTCTAACCAACCAAGCTATTTGGCCAGGGCCCTAAAAATTAATTGTTAAGACTATTTTGGGAATAGGGAACATTGTATTGGTTGAGACTAGCTTCTCTCTAGAATGAGTGTTCCCCCCAAATGATCCTCTGTAAATGAGGAAACAAACATATATTATCTGGTGATAAGTAAAAAATCAAGCTATGACCAAAGCTAAATTCTAGAAAACCCTCTAGAGAACTCACTTGTTTAGGCCAGAGAACATTCTCTTCAACTGCTAACATGTAACTCATAAAATTAAAGAGTACAATATCCCTTTTATGCTTTTCACTCACATTTCCTCTTTTTGGGTAGGATGAAGATTAATAGCTAAGGGATAACTGTCAGTAAGCAGTACTGACAGGAGGGACAGCATAAGGGCTAAATCGGAGAACAGCAGTAAATAGCCACTATAACAATGTCAAAACCAACCTTATATTCTAAAGTTTTGTTTTTTTTCTCCAGTCGTTCTATTTCCAATTTCTGTCCTGAGATCACCTTTTCTTTTTCATTTAGTTTTCCTTGAATGTAATTTTCTTTATTTACAACACCATTGTCAAATTCTTGCAACAGAACTTTAAAAGTCATAGCTGAAACAAAAGCATGCAGGTTTTGTTTACTCCAATTCCAAAATAACCAATGTAATCAATGGTTATTAGCAAATACTATAAAGTCTTGCATTTTGCACTATGGCATCCCCTTCCCAATCCTTATGGGTAAATAATTTGCTTCAGTACAACAAATGCAAAAACAGAAATCACAGCAGAATCACTTTAGAAACAGATCCTGCTGATTTCCTAGTACACCACTTCCTAGGCTATGTGACTTGGGCAAATTATTTTTGTCAGTTTAAATAAACAAAATCTTGAACACTACAAAGTACAGACACAATATAAGCCTTCCTTAAAGATCCATCCCACCACAGACTCAGATTCACTGCAAATTTCTGGAGTTAAAATGATCACAAATGGTTTTTGCTCTTACATTGTTTGTTAAACTCCTCAATCATCATTTGACGTAGTTGATGGCGTCTCTCTAATGCTTCAATAAGCCTGGGGAGAGTCTGCTCATCATTGACACCCAAAATTTCGCAGGACGGCAAAGGTGGAAAATTCTGTAAAACCACTTCTGTAACCAGCAGTTCTGTATTGAGTTATAAAGAATTATAAAAAATTACAGAGGAGAGAAAGAGCTTATTGAAACAAGTTTAGCACTGCGATTACAGCCCCAGTCTAATAAACCATGTGCTTTATTGAGTTGTCATAATCATAATGCCTTAAAATTTAGCTGTAAACAAAGGACAAGTTAAAGAAAAAATAAGTTATCACATATAACAAAAGAAATCTCATACGTTGGTTCAGATTTCTTTTTACATTTGGCCCTTGAGGGGAAGGGAAGTAAAACACCTTATGTGAAATAGATTGAAAGGAGAGACAGACAGACTAATCAGTGGGCAAATAATCTAATCCCAAATCATACCATCTCCAATCGGGCCTGCCCGAGTGTGGTTTCTGTATCGCCGTCCCGGTGTTAAACCACATATTGCCTTGTCTACTGGTCTTGCTACTTCAACTTCTTGGGTCACTTCTGCAAATCTCATGACTTGCTAAGATATCAAACAAATGGAGTTTATAAGAAAAATATAAATAAACACATACAAGTCCTTCCTGAGAAACTACTAAACGAAACAATATTAAATTGGCCATTGTCTGCATCAATTTTTAAAATGTTCAAAATGCCATTCTTCACACCCAGATATAGTGGTTTTCTCTGCAGAAAACTCTGAGACTATACAGAATAAATACAATGAATATTACCAAACTTTCTTCATAATCTTCGGCCTTTGGATTCACACACACGATCATGCGTACTTTCCCTTCCCCATCAAAGTAGTTCTTGAACAGATGAGTTAACTTTGAATCTCGATATGGAACCATCTATAAATACATTCGAATCCAAATAAACACAAAAGGCAAACATGCACACAAATAAAACTACACAAACAAAAGGCTGCTGCTTACCTTGTTAGTTCCATAGGTTTGGTTCTCTCTCAGGACTTCCATACATGTTCTTAGTGTCATTAGTGACTGGTTAATGTTACCTGACAAAAATATACAGAGAAGACATTTGAAAACAAGGGTAGGTAGAGTGTGGTCTGTTTGCCTATAAAATCCCTACTGCATAAAACTATTAGATGGAAATAACAGATTTTAGTGGCTCAATTTAAAGAGCTGTCCATGCATGGTCTGGCAGTATTTCCAGAGTAGTTTACAGCAGAGTTTCAGGAGAGATGAAATACCATCCTTCAGGGATTCCATCAAAAGGACTCTCCACTAAATGCAACCTTACACTTTGTGACCCATCAAGTTTCTTCCAAATTTAATTCTGTGAAAGAGTATATTAGATGTACATGTTTAAAATCCTCATATAAAATATTACCTCTAAAGTATGACCATTTCAGGCTACAGGTGGCTCCATCAGCACTGAAATCTCTCCTGTACCCAGAGGGGTGCCTGTTTTTTTTTTGTTTTATTTATTTATTTATTTATTTATTTATTTATTTATTTATTTATTTGAGAGAGAGAGGGCTAGACAGGGACAGACAGACAGAAACGGAGAGAGATGAGAAGCATCAATTATTAGCTTTTCATTGTTCGTTGCAACACTTTAGTTGTTCATTGATTGCTTTCTCATATGTGCCTTGACCGTGGGCCTTCAGCAGACCGAGTAACCCCTTGCTGGAGCCAGCAACCTTGGGTCCAAGCTGGTGGGCTTTTTGCTCAAACCAGATGAGCCTGCACTCAATCTGGTGACCTCAGGGTCTTGAACCTGGGTCCTCTGCATCCCAGTCCAATGCTCTATCCACTGTGCCACCGCCTAGTCAGGTAGGGGGTTCCTGTATTTAACAGTCAAGTGTCTTAGGATCCAGCTAACTCTTGTCCCCTCTACATCTAAAATAACAAGTGTTTCTTAGGTGGCATACTTGTTACCTCTGACCACTCATGTTTGGATTTCTCAACCAAGACAAGTCTGACAGATTAACCAAGCCTCCAATAACACAGGAGCTCTCACCTGCATAGACCCTAAAAATGAAGGAATCTCTTCATTTTGGAACTTTGGTTAACAGGCCTTTCCCTAATGGCCAGGTGTCCATGGGTACACTTTAGGGAGTCTGCTTACTTGGATGGGAAATAAAGGTATATCTTTATTTTTATAGCGTTTACAGCTTATTGCTAATCTCAAGATACTTATGTTCATTACTACTTTGAAATTATGTAATCATTAGCCCTGCTAGTGGGTTTTTATGAGTCATTCATAAAACGGCACATAAATTACTTTATGACAGATGTTTTAATAATACTCTAAAAACGTATTTCAATCTAATTGGTTTCCTTTACAATCCTATCCCTCACAGCCCTGGAGTCTTTCTGAGTAAAAGTTGCTTGTTTTCTATAAAGTGCTGTCAGAGAGCCTGAGCTCAGCTCCAGTAAATCTTTATTTCCTGACCAACGTGGCCGCACACCCATGCAGGAATCCTAACCATAGCACTCGGAATTGCGCCATCTCTGAAACCTGAAGCTGTATGCCCCAACCACAATCTTCTTTCTTTCTAGTTCTCACTCCCTAACTTTTGTCACACCTGCTTGTCATTCATATTAACAATAATATAGTCCTTTCTATTTTCTCCCCGCAAGCATCAGAACCCTCAGGTTTCTGCTTTCTTCCAAATCCAACTACACCTTTTTTCCCATCAAGGTTCCTCCCTTATGCACAAGGGATACATTCCAAGATCCCCAGTGGATAACTGATACCATGAACAGCATACATACCTATGATAAAGTTTAATTCATAAATTAGGCATAGTTTAAGAAATTAACAATAACTAATAAAAAATATACTATAATAAAAGTTATGTGAATGTCATATTGTTAAGTAAGGTTTCTTGAACACAAGCTCTATGATACCAGGACATATGATCTTATAACAGATGGCTACTCAGTGACTAACAGCTGGACAACGCAGACGACCTGGATAGGTCCCAGGTAGGATGGTGCAAACATTTCACAATGTTACCCAGGAACAGTGCAAAATTTTAAGTTATGAATTATTTCTAAAATTTTCCATTTATTATTTTCAGACTGCAGTTGACCGTGGGTAACTGAAACCATGGAAAGCAAAACTGCAGATAAGGCCTGACCAGGCGGTGGCACAGTGGATAGAGCATCGGACTGGGATGCGGAGGACCCAGGTTCGAGACCCCGAGGTCACCAGCTTGAGCGCAGGCTCATCTGGTTTAAGCAAAGCTCACCAGCTTGGACCCAAGGTTGCTGGCTCAAGCAAAGGGTTACTCGGTCTGCTGTAGCCCCATGGTCAAGGCACATATGAGAAAGCAATCAATGAACAACTAAGGTGTCGCAACGAAAAACTAATGATTGATGCTTCTCATCTCTCTCCGTTCCTGTCTGTCTGTCCCTATCTATCCCTCTCTCTGTCTCTGTAAAAAAAAAACAACAAAAAAAAACCCTGCAGATAAGAGGGGGATTACTATATGCACATATATAACGTGTGTGTGTTTTTTCTGATTTCATAAATCAGTTAAGTCACATTCATTCTCTCTCCTTCCCAGGTTCTTTAATCATCAAGGATTTGTTGTACAAGGCTCTCTCCTCAGCTTGTTCCTCTCTGTTCTCCATGAAAAATCTTATCTCCCCATTGCCTCTATCATTTTTCTCTGTTGGGAAAACCTAAACCTTTGAACATTAAGTCAAATCTCTCTCCTTCCAAATCCATGTACCTCTGCATCCAATTACTAGGCACTTACACTTGAAAATTCTGAATATACCTAGCACAAAATTCATTAACTGCTCATACCTACACCTCAAACTGCTTCTCCTTAAACAAGATCTTCCTCCTCTTCCTTACTCTTCACAACCCAGTGGGCCAAGTTCCTAACTAGCTCTGTTTGGTCTGACTTTTGCCTCCAGGTCATACAATTGCTTATGTGAATTACAGTATAAAGCTCCTAACTGCTTTTCATCTTTGGACTCACCCCTCGTAAATTCTCTATACTGGGAAAATGATCTTTTAAAAGACTAATCCTTCATGAACTTTATGGGAAGGCTGTATAACAGTAGAAATACACAAGTTTTGTTTTTTTGTTTTTTACAGAGAGAGAGAGAGTCAGAGAGAGGGATAGACAGACAGGAACGGAGAGAGATGAGAAGCATCAATCATCAGTTTTTCGTTGCGACACCTTAGTTGTTCATTGATTGCTTTCTCATATGTGCCTTGACTGTGGGCCTTCAGCAGATTGAGTAACCCAGGGGTCCCGAAACTACAGCCCGCAGGCTGCATGCGGCCCCCTGAGGCCATTTATCGGGCCACCACTGCACTTCCGGAAGGGGTGGTGGTCAGTGAGAGTAAATGTATGTGGTGGCGCCACAAAGCGCGGTGTCGCTAACGTTCAGTACTACTTCTGGTGAAGCGGCATGCACACGTCATGGCTCTGGAAGCACATCATATCACTTGTTATGGCTAGCAGTGACAAATATGGAACCGGACATTGACCATCTCATTAGCCAAAAGCAGGCCCATAGTTCCCATTGAAATACTGGTCAGTTTGTTGATTTAAATTTACTTGTTTTAAATATTGTATTTGTTCCTGTTTTGTTTTTTTACTTTAAAATAAGATATGTGCAGTGTGCACAGGGATTTGTTCATAGTTTTTTTTATAGTCCGGCCCTCCAACGGTCTGAGGGACAGTGAACTGGCCCCTGTGTAAAATGTTTGGGGACCCCTGGAGTAACCCCTTGCTCAAGCCAGCGACCTTGGGTCCAAGCTGGTGAGCTTTTTGCTCAAGCCAGATGAGCCCACGCTCAAGCTGACAACCTCGGGGTCTCGAACCTGTCTCCTTCCGCATCCCAGTCCGACTCTCTATCCACTACACCACCACCTGGTCAGGCAAGACACAAGTTTTGAGAGTCTAACAAACCTAGGTTTGAACCTAGGCTCAAACTTTGGGAAAATTACTTCTTTCAAACTATTTCCTCATCTGAAAAAGGGGTATGATACAATTCTGAAAAGTCAGAATCAAGAAATCAAGCCTATGCATAGTAGAGACTAGGAAACACTGGTAGCCATCATTATTCCCTCAAGATAAAACTCAGATTTTTTTTTTTTCTTCCATTTTTTCATTTTTATTTTATTTTTTTTCTGAAGCTGGAAACGGGGAGAGACAGTCAGACAGACTCCCGCATGCGCCCGACCGGGATCCACCCGGCACACCCACCAGGGGCGACGCTCTGCCCACCAGGGGGCGATGTTCTGCCCCTCCGGGGTGTCGCTCTGCCGCGACCAGAGCCACTCTAGCGCCTGAGGCAGAGGCCACAGAGCCATCCCCAGCGCCCGGGCCATCTCTGCTCCAATGGAGCCTTGGCTGCGGGAGGGGAAGAGAGAGACAGAGAGGAAAGCTGCGGCGGAGGGGTGGAGAAGCAAATGGGCGCTTCTCCTGTGTGCCCTGGCCGGGAATCGAACCCGGGCCCTCCGCACGCTAGGCCGACGCTCTACCGCTGAGCCAACCCGGCCAGGGCCAAAACTCAGATTTTTAATATGATAGACAAGGGTCTCCATGACCTTGCCCTGCCCTGCTGCCTCTGTCACGGCCCACCCTCCACACCCTCCACTTCAGCTTCCTTGACTCTGCCATGTTCTTTCAGGACTAGTCTATTTGTAAGTGGCTGCCTCCTCTGTCAGGTGGTGACATTTTTTTTTTCTTTTTTAACAGAGACACAGAAAATCAGAGAGAGGAACAGATAGGGACCGACAGGAAGAGAGAGAGATGAGAAGCATCAATTCTTTGTTTTGGCATCTTAGTTGTGATTGCTAGTTCATTGATTTCTTTCTCATATGTGCCTTGACCAGGGGTCTAGAGTAGAGTGAGTGACCCCTTGCTCAAGCCAGCAACCTTGGGCTTCAAGCCAGCAACCTTTGAGCTCATGTCTATGATCCCACACTCAAGCCAGCAATCTCGGGTTTCAAACCTGGGTCCTCTGCATCCCAGTCTAAAGCTCTATCCACTGCGCCACCACCTGGTCAGGCAGGGGTGGTGACACCTTTAATCCTATCCTTCTTCATACAGCTCACTCGTTAGTTTAAGTATCAACTCCATTAATTCTTCCTCTAAATCCCCCCTCCTCCCTTCAGATTGGATGGAGCAGCTCTACCCTGTGCTTGCAGTGCTCAATCCCATCGTGTTCTACTGAAGCAGTCTCTTTTATCTGCCTATCTCCATCCTTTACATCTATCTATGTTAATTCCTGGCACAGAGTAGGTCCTCCATAAATGTTATTAACATAACTCAACGGCTATACAAAATGAAAGATTATGAGAAATGGGGGTGGGGGTGAGCACACAATATATTGTACAAAGATATGTTGTAGAATTGTGTACCTGACACCTGTATAATTTTGTTAACCAGTGTTTCCCCAATAAATTAAAAAATAACACCTACAAGCCCTGGCCGGTTGGCTCAGCGGTAGAGCATCGGCCTAGAGTGCGGAGGACCCGGGTTCGATTCCCGGCCAGGGCACACAGGAGAAGCGCCCATTTGCTTCTCCACCCCTCCGCCGCGCTTTCCCTCTCTGTCTCTCTCTTCCCCTTCCACAGCCAAGGCTCCATTGGAGCAAAGATGGCCCGGGCGCTGGGGATGGTTCTGTGGCCTCTGCCCCAGGCGCTAGAGTGGCTCTGGTCGCAACATGGCGACGCCCAGGATGGGCAGAGCATCGCCCCTGGTGGGCGTGCCGGGTGGATCCCGGTCGGGCGCATGCGGGAGTCTGTCTGACTGTCTTTCCCTGTTTCCAGCTTCAGAAAAAAAAAAAAAAATAACACCTACAGCCCTGGCCGGTTGGCTCAGCGGTAGAGCGTCGGCCTAGCGTGCGGAGGACCCGGGTTCGATTCCCGGCCAGGGCACACAGGAGAAGCGCCCATTTGCTTCTCCACCCCTCCGCCGCGCTTTCCTCTCTGTCTCTCTCTTCCCCTCCCGCAGCCAAGGCTCCATTGGAGCAAAGATGGCCGGGGCGCTGGGGATGGCTCTGTGGCCTCTGCCTCAGGCGCTAGAGTGGCTCTGGTCGCAACATGGTGACGCCCAGGATGGGCAAAGCATCGCCCCCTGGTGGGCAGAGCTTCGCCCCTGGTGGGTGTGCCGGGTGGATCCCGGTCGGGCGCATGTGGGAGTCTAACTGTCTCTCCCTGTTTCCAGCTTCAGAAAAATGAAAAAAGAAAAAAAGAAAAATAACACCTACACATTTCCTTTTAATTGGCTTTTGTATTCAAAGATTTTTGCCAACTCCAGAAGCCAATTTTTACCAATATGAATGCTGGAGTAACTGTTAAATAACTTCATTTTAAGAACTCTGAACTGACAATATCAGCAATAGATATAACAAACACTTTCAATATGAACATAACATATTTATTTTAGATGCTTTTGCATGCTCTTGAAGAAATCAGTGTATTGTAATAGACTACTGATACCAAATCAGCATAACTAAAGAACAGCACTAATCACTAAACTTATTCTTTAAATCATGAAATTGAAGACAATTATGCTTACACTTCCTATCAATGAGCAGATGAAAAACTGAAACAGCAGGTTTTTAAAACTTGTAACAATAGATAAGTACCACGCTTCACTCACCAGCTTCACGTAATCTGTTTCCTTCTGCTTTTGTCCGGTTAGTTCTTTCACTTCCAGCAAGATCTACCAAGGACAACTGGCTTATAGTAATTTGTTCTTTTTCCTGAAGGGAAGATCATAATGCCAACAATATAACATGAGTTACAACTGGTTTAAAATGTTCTTTAAATATATTCCAAGTTCCAGCCACCTCAATGAAGCACTTGACGTGCAAAAAAAAGAATAATGATACAGTTTGGATTAAGTATCTCAGAATGGTTTTAAATAGTGCTTTGTACTGGATCTGCTGAAGCATCTGTCCAGTTTGGTATCCTGATTAAGTTTGTTATTGTCCAAGTAGACATAGAATATTGTCTTTAAAATCAGATTAAGAGCTTTTTTTTTTTTTTTTTTTTTTTGACAGAGACAGAGGCAGAGAGAGGGACAGACAGGAAGGGAGAGAGATGAGAAGCATCAATTCTTTGTTGTGGCATCTTAGTTGTTTGTTGCTTGCTTTCTCATATGTACCTTGACAGGGGTCTATGGCAGAGTGAGTGACCCCTTCCTCAAGCCAGCGACCATGGAGTCATGTCTATGATCTCACGCTCAAGCCAGTGACCTTTGCTCAAGCTGGTGAGCCTGTGCTCAAGCCAGACGAGCTCACTCTCAAACTGGTGACCTAGGTGCACCACGTCCTAGTCCAATGCTCTATCCACTGTGCCACCGCCTGGTCAGACAGATTAAGAGTATTTTTATGTTTTATACTGTAAAATTTTCTTATAGATATTGTGCAATAAAGCTGAAGTCGGATGTGTGTTTTTGAAAATGTTTTTACAGATGAAAAATTTTATATTTGTAAAACTAATATATTGTACTGGGACAAAATAGTTTTAAGTTATATTTTGAAAATCTAAAAAAGGCCTGACTTGTGGTGGCACAGTGGATAAAGGGTTGACCTGGAATGCTGAGGTCACTGGTTCAAGACCCTGGGCTTGCCCAGTCAAGGCACATACGGGAAGCAAGGTGATGCTTCCTATTCCCCCTCATCCTTCCTCTCTCTAAAATCAATAAATGAAATCTTAAAAAAAATAAATAAAATATCTCTGTTCTAGAGCACTCTTCATTGCAATGAAACCTCCCGAATTAAATTCTAATTCCAAAAATTAAGGATTCAGTTAGAAAAAGAAAAACCCCATGCACTACAACTCACCTGTAAGACATTATCTCCATCTGCATCCAGTGGAGCTTGAACTAATTTAATGTTGAACACAGTATGGGAACGGCTTGACTCACGATTCAAATGTGTATTAGCAATACGTCTCCTTTTCTGGCCTACAATGACAGAAAAAAAAATCACTGCTCAATCCTGAACTCAGCTATTTCATTATACATGCTTTCTACTAAACCAAAAGGTACTGCTGGTCAAATACATTTATAGTTTTCAAATTTTAATTCTAACCTCTCCAGAAAACTTCAAAAGCCTCCTCAGTAGATTTTACTTCTACTTCTGTACATCCTGCAATATACATATTATGATTCTTATCTTCACGAAGCAGTTTAGATTGTGGAGGTCTATGGGAAAGAAAAAAGAACATGTTTCCTAAATTATGAGTTATTACTATCTTAATTGAAGACTAGGACTAAAATGCCAGGCAACATCTATTGTTATAATGGGAATAAGCCTAAGTAAGAACTCAGAAAGATATAAGATATTAAACAGATACCTTTAAGGATAGAGTCAAGATTAGTGACAAGAACTAATTTTGCTTTAGAAGTTTTACTCTAATTTGTTCTAACAAAGCATATGAAATAGCACTTACTAAACAATTAGAGATCAAGGTATTATTATAGCAAGATCACAAACACAAAGTAAGCATAATACTCTAGCATTTTCCTAAATCTAAAAGCTCAACAAATAGAGCTGGTTTTAATCTTAGGGTCAGAAAAACAAAAACAAAAAAAAATCAGGAAGTTTGCTATATACCAGGAGTGATAATCCTCCCAAAGTGAGTGGTCAAATTTTAGCCTATAGGATAAGGTAAGGAAAGGATGGGAAAGAGTGCTGCCTGTTTGGCCTCAGTCTTGCAAATGGTGGGGGTAGAAATGTTTACCACCATCACTCAATAAATAGCAGAATTTTCAGGAAGCAAGGGACTCATAGGTAGTAGACAGCCCAGTGCCAATGAAAAAACACCTACATGCAAACATACCACAGATGCCAAACACTAGTATAACTGCACCCTTCTCTCTAAGAAAAGAGCCAACACAATGACATACACAAAGTCTGTGTTCCTCATAGGCGTGCTGCAACTGTTCCACCTACCAAAGGAATAAGATATAAGTTACAAGTTACTGTTTCCACAGAAGCCATCTCACAGCAACATGTTCACATAGCATGTTACAGCCACAATGAGTTCTTTTTAAAAATCTTCAATGTAACATTTCTTCATTGCATAAAATACACTAAACATTAATCAGCCCAAAAAGCAGGTTATAACCTATTGCCAAATAAGCACTGTGTGAGTGCATTCAAGGAGTTACCAGAAAGGTTACAAGTCATATTTGTTAGTCCTTTTGTGTAACTAAATAAAACTAGGGCTCCTTTGAAAATAATCTCATTTAGAACAAACCAAACAAAAACTTGGCACATGTGCAGCTACTAAACTGATTGGTAGCAATGAATGACATCACGTAAGTTTAGGGAAATGGGTACGCAGAACTGACACTTTGAAACAAATGGGACAGTAGTTAGTCTATACCTGTTTAATGTAATTAAAGTGAATATACTGACACCTGTTCTCAGTCTAATGGTTTTCTAAATCCAGCTCTTTCTCCAATAATGTTGGATTATACATACACACAAAAGTGAAGACACAGGTCTTCATATTATTTGTCTTTGAGAGACCCTACTGAAGAGGACACTGAATATAACCTTTCAGCTTAAGAACAAAACCCTCAACTCAGGCCCTGGCCAGTGGCTCAGTAGGTAGTGCGCCAGCCCGGTATGTGGATGGCCCAGGTTCAATTCCTGGTCAGGGCTCAGAGGAAAAGCAACCACCTGCTTCTCCACCTCTCCCTTCCCTTCCCTTTCCCCTTCCGTTTTCCCTTCCCTTCCCTTCCTTTCCCTCCCCTCCCCTTCTCTCTCTCCCCCACCCCCTTCCTGTAGCCATGGCTCAACTGGTTTGAGCACATCAGCCTCTAGTGCTGAGGACAGCTCAGTTGCAAGCATTGGCCCTGGGTGTTGTGGGTGGATCCTGGTCAGGGCGCATGAGGGAGTCTATCTCCCTTCCTCTCACTTTGAAAAAGAAGAAAAAGAGAAACAAAACCCTCAACTCAGGAACAAGATATCAATATTAGACATGAGCCTGACCAGGCAGAGGCGCAGTGGATAGAGCGTTGGACTGGGATGCGGAGGACCCAGGTTCAAGACCCCAAGGTCGCCAGCTTGAGCGCGGGCTCATCTGGTTTGAGCAAAGCTCACCAGCTTGGACCCAAGGTCACTGGCTCAAGCAAGGGGTTACTCGGTCTGCTGTAGCCCCACGGTCAAGGCACATATGAGAAAGCAATCAATGAACGACTAAGGTGTCACAACAAAAAAACTGATGATTGATGCGTCTCATCTCTCTCCGTTCCTGTCTGTCTGTCCCTGTCTATCCCTCTCTCTGACTCTCTAAAAAAGTAAAAAAAAAATTAAAAAAAAAAATTAGACATGAGATTTCAGAGTAGGCGCTGGCAGAAATGCAGATTTATTGTGATGCCATGTTGTAATTGATCTTCATTCTCAGCATGCAAAACTCAAGGAAATCTAGGAAGTAGTCTTTTAACTCTGGCAGAATGACAATACAGATGCCACTTCATATTAATCAATGAGGGAAGGTCTGTGAGTATCAGCTGTACAGACAACAACGTTAGGCTCCACTTGTAGAGATAACCATGACAGATAGTTAAAATGGCTACAGACCCCCAAAACTCAGTATCAGGTTCTTGAAAGGTAGCCCCAGGGCACCTCTATAGGGACACCTTCTTTATCCAATTAAGCCCTTAAAATATAGCTCAGGGATAAGAGTTTTCAAAAATGTCAGGCTGCTCTCCTTAGATGCTTTAACTCACTGGGTCCCTAATATACCTGCATGTCTAGTTACTAATAAAACAACTCATTGAACACCAACTGCATGATACACAAGTTATATTTCATTTTGAAAACAAAAATAAGCATTATCCCTATTTATAGCTGAGGAAACTAAGGCTCACCAATGTGAAGTGACTCTTCAAGATTAAGCAGCTAAAGGGCTCTTTTCACTACTTACTTAGGCTTTATGGGATCAAACGGCACCTCTTCTAGTAGATCATATATGTAATTATTATATATTTCAATATAAGAGACAAATAAGCCATAGACACTATCTTCATCAACCTCTTCTGCTTTGCAAAATTCTTGTACATTTATCATATCTGCAAACTCTGGATCTACTTGTCGTCTGAAAAAGGGGAGAAAATAAATGCAAAAAGTCTGATCTTCCACATTGTGAATCAATATCAAAAGTAAATGATCCCAAGAGGAAACTAAAAGACAGAACGCAAATGACCTGCCACTACAAGCAGAAGTGAACCAACCAACTTTATGCACACTGACAGCCAATACTCCCATGTCCTCCCAGATAAACAGCTCAGGCTCTCTCCCACCCAGAGCTACGCCTTCTCTACTGATTCAAAGGCAGTGTGCTCATAAAGAGAACATACATCTAAGCAAATAAAGTTACCTAAGAACATTACTCATCCTTGATCTCACTAAAGTCAACTGTCAGACCCTAGTCTCCACTTCACGGTTGCCATTCCCTATGCCTCAGGAAAACACCGGACAGGGTTCCCCTTAAGCCAGTGTTGTACATGCAATTACTTACTTGCTAGAAGGGGTCTTTGGATTGGGCATGGCCTCTCTTTTCTGTCGTTCTAATAAGGCATCAACTTCACACTGTATATCCATGCTATTCCTATCATTAGATTTAAAAACCTGAAGTGGGGGTGAAAGACAATGATTTTGAGGATTTGACTTAAACAGTAAGAAACATATTTGAGAACTGAGACACATTTATTTAAATATACTTAAGGTTTTAAAATATATCCACTTAGTTCTCTTTTAATACTACTGTATCTACTGGTGTCTTGGTCTCTATGTCCTCAAGTAAAATAGTTATAACATAGAAGGATTATACTTACATATCTTTTAGCTTGAAAAGACCCTATACTGTTAAAGATCATGTGTAAACAGCGAGGAAGCAGACCTCCTACCCCTGGAGAACCAGTCATGGTGTGAGTTTTTCCACTTCCCGTCACACCATATGTAAAAAGGAGACCTACAACAGAGCAAGTCACACTGGGTTATATCTTAAAAGTCCTCTGTTTGTAGTAAAAAACACAATTAACCAGCTCAAAAAAGCAGGTTTAACACCTCTCTAACAAATATGAAGTCAAGGCCAAACATAAACCAAATACATAAGTATCAAAAAAGTTTATCAGAGGGGAAGAAAGAGGAAAACCCAACAAAACTCAAGAATCATACCATTTTTGCCATGAATGAGGTCATCTACCAAGGGATTAGCCACAACATCAAAGAGCTCCTTCTGGTTGGTATGAGGGCCAAATACTTGTTTAAATGAATACTGAGTCTGTGGAGAAAGAAAAACAAAAAAAAGCGTATAAATGGATGTCTTCATATCTAGGCTACCAGTGTATCTGCTTAAACTTATTCAGCTGGTTTTTTTTCTTTTTTGTGGCAGAGACAGAGAAAGTCAGAGAGAGGGACAGATACGGACAGACAGAAAGGAAGGGAGAGAGATGAGAAACATCAATTCTTCATTGCAGTTCCTTAGTTGTTCATTGATTGATTTCTCATTATGTGCCTTGACCAAGGGGATAGATACAGCAGTCTGAGTAACCCCTTGCTCGAGCCAGCGACTTTGGGCTCAGGCTGGTGAGCCTTGCTCAAACCAGATGAGCCCGTGCTCAAGCTGGCGACCTCGGGGTCTCGAATCTGGGTCCTCAGCATCCCAGTCTGATGCTCTATCCACTGCGCCACCGCCTGGTCAGGCCAGCTGTTTCCTTATGAACATTTAAGATCTACATGCATAAAGAAAAAGTACATACTGTCTTTAAACTTGGAACCCTTTAAAAACATCATTACCTACCTAATTATACCAATTATAAATGCTAAATATTTAGTTATAACTACTGAAAAGAATGTAAGAAAATCTTTTTTTAGAAAGACAAGCATCAACTCTGTTCTACTTAGTTGTGTCCCTACTGATTGCTTCTCATATGCGCCTTGACTGGGGGCCAAACCTCTGGAAGCACTGCACCACGGGCCAGGGCACTAGAAAAATCTTAAGTCTACTAAATGCTTCATAGACAAGGCTGACTTTGTTTTAATTAAATGATTAAGATCAAAAGGTATTAAACAATGATTCAGTCACAGACTTGTGAAAACCTTCACATATCACCTCCTTTTATTGCTATTTTTTTCTCATAAAGGTGTCATTTTAAATGGCATATTAGCATAAAACCAAGTATTTTGATGTTCTGTTTAAAAAAAAACACTAAAACCAGTACTGAACTTCAAATATTAACTCATCTGAGTTCTTATATAAAATATATTTTAAATAAATTGTAACTTTTAAGAAAGCAATACTTCAATTATGATATCTCTTCAAAATATGATTATTATAAAGTATAACCATATTGACAAAAATATTATCAAACTTCTACTTGAAAAATTAGAGGTTGGGGTATAAATTCTATAAAATAAAATGTCCTAATTGTCCATTATTTTTACTCATTATTTTCTAGTTTTACTGCATTGCAGACGTTGCAATTATTTCTTCAAGTTTTCCAAGTTTCCTGCAGTTTTTGTTTCATGAATCTCAGTGCTGAGTTTTTTGGTGCATGAGTATTCATTAGAATTTATTATGGATTATAGCCTTTGGAAAATGGCTCCCTTTTTTCTGTTTTACACACTTTACCTTAAGTTGACCCTGCTCAGATATCAATATCAAGACTCTTTTTTCCTTTATTTATTTTTTTGGGAGAGAGAAAGATAAGCAGCATCAACTCAGGCTTGTAACACTTTAGTTGTCGATTCATTGCTTCTCATATGTGCCTTGATGGTGGTGGGGTGGGCTCCAGCCAAGGCAGTGACCCCTTGCTCAAGCCAGATGAGCCCACACTCAAGCCAGTGACCTCAGGGACTTGAACCTGGGATCTCAGCATCCCAGGTCAGTGTTCTATCTACTGTACTACCACCAGTCAGGCTATATCACAATTCTTGTTGTTGTTTTTTCAGAGATAGAGAGTCAGAGACAGGGATAGACAGGGACAGATAGACAGGAATGGAGAGAGATGAGAAGCATCAATCATCAGTTTTTTATTGCGACACCTTAGTCGTTCATTGATTGCTTTCTCATATGTGCCTTGACCGTGGGCCTTCAGCAGACAGAGTAACCCCTTGCTGGAGCCAGCGACCTTGAGTCCAAGCTGGTGAGCTTTGCTCAAACCAGATGAGCCCACACTCAAACTGGTGACCTTGGGGTCTCGAAACTGGGTCCTCCGCATCCCAGTCTGATGCTCTATCCACTGTGCCACCACCTGGTTAGGCTATATCATGATTCTTATTTATTTTTTTTTTTAGTGCATGAGAGAGAGAGAGAGAGAGAGAGAGAGAGAGAGAGAGGAAAGGAGATAAGGACAGACAGGAAGGGAGAGAGATGAGAAGCATCAACTCTTCATTATGGCATCTTCATTGTTAACATTGATTGCTTTCTCATATGTACCTTGACCAGGGGGTCATGTTTATGTCTCATGCTCAAGCCGGTGACCTTGGGGTTTCAAACCTGGGTCCTCAGCATCCCTGGCCAATGCTCTATCTACTGAGCCACTGACTGGTCAGGAACAATTATGTTTTTAAAACTAGTAATTTTGTCCCTCCCCCAAAAGGAAACATGTATAGATTAGCACTCAAATATAACAATAACAATACCTGACACTTTGCTCTGACCATGTCCTAAGTACTACTTTAGCATGGTAGTTAATCATTTCATTCTTACAACCACTGATGTAGATAATAATTAATATTAATTATTATGCTCATTTTGTATAGTTAAAGATCACACACCTATTTCAGCTAGGCTAACTCTGACTTTTGTTGAACTTTTTTTTTAACATTAATTATTTTTATTTATTTATTCATTTTAGAGAAGAGACAGAAAGACAGAGACAGAGAAAGGGGGGAGGAGCAGGAAGCATCAACTCTCATATGTGCCTTGACCGGGTAAGTCCACAGTTTTGAACCGGCGACCTCAGTGTTCCAGGTCAACGCTTGATCCACTGTGTCACCACAGGTCAGGCTTGTTGAACTTTTTATTCCACTCAAGTGAAACAACGCTGGAATTCATAAAAAGAATAATCTTAGCATTGAAAGGATTCATACAGGATAGTGCTGACAGGTTAGTCAGATAACTTCCAAGTCCTCATGAACAAGCCCCTCCTTTCAGGTGAAGAAAACTGAGGCCCAAAGGAGTAACTTGCCCCAAGCCCACAGATCTGAGTAGTATCAAAGCTGTTTCCAGTCCAACACTCTCCATTACTCAGTGTTGCCTTCTGTCACATGGCATAAGAACTTTTAATTTCCACCAAACCTTTTGTACTATTTACATTAAATTAACTCTAAGAAGTAAAAATTCAGTAAGTTTTCAACTATTTTACATCCTCAAAGGCCTACTCCTCTATGAAGCCTTCCTGGACCATTCATTCATGCTTAATCCATACTAATTGTTTGGTAAACTGGACAGAGAAGGTGCAAATATCCCTTGAAGCTTACATTAACCAGGGGAAACAAACAATAAACAAGTAGATAAATCTATAGATTGTGGTAAGTGCTATCAAGTAAGTACACAGAATGCAGATCAGGTGAGAAAGGGGGAGGAAGTGCGACTTGACTTCTGATGGGGTAGTCGGGACACTCTGAGGTGCTATTTAAGCTGAAAACAGGATGAGGAGCCATCCATGATAAGAGCCACGGGAAAAGTCCAGGCCAATGGAGCAGCCCTCAGGCAGAATTCTGGTTTATCTAAGGAATCCAGGATTGGAGGAGTACTGAGATGAGGTAGCCAGATAAACAAGAGGCAGATTAAACAGGATTTTGCCTATTTAAAAAGTTTATTCCTTGGAAGGTTTGAAACAATAAAAATGGTGGGATTTTATTTATGCTTTAAAAAGATCACTCTGGCTGCTCTGTGGAAAATGGATTAGAGAAGATTTGAAGTGGAAGGAGGCATCCAATTAGGCTTCTGCATAGTCTCAGGGATGCTACTCAGAGTAAGGTCAGCAGACCAGTGCTCCTCTGAGAACTGTTTGTTTCCAGTCTAGGAGGAAATAATTGCAGAAATTAAGAGCAAATTGTTTAGAAACTTTTGTAGGGCCCTGGCCAGTTGGCTCAGTGGTAGAGCGTCAGCCTGGCGTGCAGAAGTCCTGGGTTTGATTCCTGGCCAGGGCACACAGGAGAAGCGCCCATCTGCTTCTCCACCCCTCCCCCTCTCCTTCCTCTCTGTCTCTCTCTTCCCCTCCCGCAGCAAGGCTCCATTGGAGCAAAGATGGCCCTGGCGCTGGGGATGGCTCCTTGGCCTCTGCCCCAGGCACTAGAGTGACTCTGGTCACAACAGAGCGACGCCCCAGAGGGGCAGAGCATCGCCCCTGGTGGGCGTGCCGGGTGGATCCCGGTCGGGCGCATGCGGGAGTCTGTCTGACTGTCTTTCCCCGTTTCCAGCTTCAGAAAAATACAAAAAAAAAAAAAAAAAAGAAAGAAAGAAACTTTTGTAGCCATTTGGCATGGCTGCAACATCCCTAGTTGTGATCCATAGGTTTATCTCACTGAACAGATAAACAGGTTCTCTGCTATCTGACATGGTTAGTTCCAAGTGGCAAAGCTGCATAAATGTATCACTCACAATTAATTATTTTTCTTTCTTCTTTTTCCAAGTGAGAGTAGAGACAGATTCCCTTCCCCCATGTGCCTGATTGGGATCCACCCTGCAACCCCCATCTGGGGCTGATGCTCGCAACTGAGTTATTTTTAGTTCCCGGGGAGGAGGGTCCACAGAGCCATCCTCAGCACCCCCAGCCAATGTGCTCGAACCAGTCGAGCCACGGCTATGGAAGGGAGAGAAAAGAGAGAGAGCAAAAGAGAGAGAGAGAAAGAGAGAGAGGGGAGAGGGAAGGGAGGAGAAGGGTCACTTGTCCTGTGTGCCCTGACGTTCTACCACTGAGGCAACTGGCCAGGGCCATAATTCAATTTTTTGTGTGTGTATGTGTGACAGACAGAGAGAGAGAGACAGAGAGGGAGAGAGAAGAGAAGCATCAATTCTTCATTGCTACACCTTAAGTTGTTCACTGACTGCTTTCTCATATGTGCCTTGACTGGGGGCTACAGCAGAGCGAGTGACCCCTTGCTCAAGCCAGTGACCATGGGGTCCTGTCTCTGATCCATGCTCAAACCAGCGACCCCACGCTCGAGCTGAATGAGTCCATGCTCAAGCTGGTGATCTCAGGGTTTCAAACCTGGGTCCTCTGTGTCCCAGGTCTCTTCTCTATTCATTGCCACCACCTGGTCAGGCCCACAATTCAATTCTAAAAAGCTGTTCCTTCCCCAGAGTTTGAAAGCACTGGTCTCCATAATTAACAACACGGTTCATATTAACAATGGTGGCAGTGGAGATAGACATGAAAGGACAAGTTCAAGATATACACTGGAGTAGAAATGATAGGATCTACGATGAATAGGATATGAGGGGAACTGGAGAAGTAGGAACAGGGTTTCTGGCTTGAGCAAATAGATGGTGGCATTATTTATTGAGTAGGGAGGAAGTGAATTAGAGGGAAAAAAATCAAGGGCTCTTTTGGACATGTAAAATTTGACATGCTGAGGAAGGAGGGGCAGGCCCCCTCTTCCCTGAGAAGGAAGAAATGAAAAGAATACAAGGGAAAGGAGCCAGCAGGGGTAACCAAGTCAGCCAGTGATAAATTAACTATATCCCATAGTTACAATCAAAGCAAGAACAGCAGGATCTGTATGTAACTATGGCCAGTGATCTAGAAACCCCTTCTCCCTTGCTGACCCCACTGAAACTTTCCCTCCTCTCTTCTTGAGTCCTGAGAAATCACATGCCCATTGCTTAGATACTGTAAAGGTAAGAAAATCAACTTTGGGGAGCTATAATCCCCATGATTATAATCCCCAATAACTTTATTGATTTAGTTATCTAAGTGTCTATCCTCTGTCGGGTCACTTCTTGCTACAAAGCCTGTGTAATATCCAAGCAGAGGTTGTTAGAATTCAGAGCTAGAGAAAAGGTTTTGGCTGGAGATCAAAATTTGGAGTAATGTACACAGAAGAGTGAATGGCAACTTAAAAGACAGCCTGTATTGACCCTTTCTTCCGCATTCTCATACCCATTTTTCTATCTTATGTTTGAGGGTTACTTGTTTATTATATGTGCTCCATCTAAGCTGTAAACTCAGTAAAGGCAAGTACTGTGTCTCAATTATTTTTAAAAATCTCCTCCTACCCTCCAGTTTAGTACCACCTGTTTGTTAAGCAGAATTGAAGTCACTTTGCTCAACATTTTACTTAAAATAAAAACACTTCAAGAGGAAGATACAAGTATACAATGCCTACTAAATGTTATTTCAATCTCTATACATGAAATTGTGTGTGTGTATAAAACTCCTAGCATGATCATATCATTCCACATTAAACTATCCCTAACATATCTTCTAAGAAGCATTAATACCTTGTACAAGAAATTATCTTCTAAAAAGCAATCTTTTAACTCAAGTATACTGAAGGTATTATCTGTATATCCCAAGAATTAAATTTGTTAAATTTAAAAAACGGCTAAGTGATTCAGGAAAGAACATATCAAGTAAAAACAGTTTGCTTTCAAGGAAGTACCTCCTTATAGTCTCCATTTCGGTTGAGTCTATAACCCTCAGGAGTGTGAAGCTGAACAGTTGTGTTATTGATTACTTCTATGCAACACTCTTGATCAGGAAAGCTCAGTGGGCGCACCCTACAGTATACCTGAAAATACAGGAAAGTGCTGAAAGAATAAAGTTTGACTTTTTATCCAACTTTCAATTAAGCTTCCCATTCGTTCATTCAACAAACATTTAGTGTCTTAATTTAAGAGAGCAATATAAGCTTAGAGCAGGGGTCCCCAAACTTTTTACACAGGGGGCCAGTTCACTGTCCCTCAGACCGTTGGAGGGCCGGACTATAAAAAAAACTATGAACAAATCCCTATGCACACTGCACATATCTTATTTTAAAGTAAAAAAACAAAACGGGAACAAATACAATATTTAAAATAAAGAACAAGTAAATTTAAATCAACAAACTGACCAGTATTTCAGTGGGAACTATGGGTTTGCTTTTGGCTAATGAGATGGTCAATGTGCTCCTCTCAATGACCACCAATGAAAGAGGTGCTTCTTCCAGAAGTGCGGCGGGGGCTGGATAAATGGCCTCAGGGGGCCGCATGCGGCCTGGGCCGTAGTTTGGGGACCCCTGGCTTAGAGCTATGAAAACCAAAACCTGCTACCCGAGGTTGTCAAAGACAAACAGATATTAGATGTGATATGAGAGATTTTAAATGCACATAAAATTAAAAAATTTTGATGACAAAAGCATCAAATCAAATCCACAGCTTCTCTTCACTAATATATTGGCACAAAATAAAGTTATACTAATTTAAAACTTCAATCAATAATATCAAAATGAGATTTGAAAATCTGTTATAACTCTTTGGAATTGGATGTCAACTAAAACTTGCCAGCTTTACACTTTAATGCATAAATAAATAGATGCAAGATCTGAAATGTGGTTTTCTTTTATTAAAATTAAAAAATATAAATTGTATTGATTTTTAGAGAGGAAGGGAGGGACAGAAACAGACACATCAATCTGTTCCTGTATGTACCCTGATGGGGAATCAATCTGTCAACGTTTGCACATGGGGACCAAGCTCTAACCAACCAAACTATCCCGCCAGAGCTGAAATGTGGTTTTCTTAATCAGTGACAGGGTTGAGGAAAAACTGTTCAGCTGTTTATGCAGATCATCTTGTTCCCTCAATTCAGACCAAGAGACACACTCCAGTACCAGTGAAGGGGAGATTTAAAATATATCAGAGCAAACCAATCTTCTGTTTGCCATTTGCTTTTAAAAGCAAGTTCCCAAGCCTAAAACTAGTGAAGTACATGCAATTATGAGTATTCATTAGACTGAATTAAACTGTTCTATACCAGTCTTAACTTGGTCCCATAAAGCATGGCACTTGGGGCTTTCCTAATGAACTGTGTTGGTATACAACAGTCTGGGAGAAGATGCTCATCCAAGCAGAAAGTTTTCTCCCATCTCACAGAGAGTATGAAGACTTCTCTGGGATAGTTGAATATTTTCATTCTCTAACTTTTAGTTATAAAAACTTCATTTTACTGAAAAAATGAATCCTACATAGAAACAAAATTTCAAAGGTAAAACCAGTCTTAAGCAATTTAGTACACTCCTTTTAATTAAAAATTGACTCCACTTCCACATCTCCATCCATTCCAAACATACACATAGGACATAAAAGGAGAAGAAAGAAACACATACATATATGCACAGGGAGACCTTACCCCAACTGGGTCTTTAAAACTTGTTTGGGATCCTTTTTTCAGTACAGGTTTCCTGGGTGTCTTAGTCCTCCTGGTCATATTAAAAAAAAATTCAGTTCAACAGAAACATTCAAAAACC
The DNA here is from genome assembly GCF_036850765.1 of Saccopteryx bilineata. Lineage (NCBI taxonomy): Eukaryota > Metazoa > Chordata > Mammalia > Chiroptera > Emballonuridae > Saccopteryx > Saccopteryx bilineata. Next base: position 50,022,473 of record NC_089493.1, read on the forward strand.
TCACTCATAATTCATAGACACACACTTCCTAAGGTTTATAAATTATTCCTTAGCAGTTCCAAAACACTATGTCCTAAATAACTAACATTAAGAATAAATTACATTAGTACAGGGGTCTCCAAACTGCGGCCCTCTGAGGCCATTTATCCGCCCCCGCCGCACTTCCAGAAGGGGCACCTCTTTCATTGGTGGTCAGTGAGAGGAGCATAGTTCCCATTGAAATACTGGTCAGTTTGTTGATTTAAATTTACTTGTTCTTTATTTTAAATATTGTATTTGTTCCCCTTTTGTTTTTTTACTTTAAAATAAGATATGTGCAGTGTGCAAAGGGATTTGTTCATAGTTTTTTTTATAGTCTGGCCCTCCAACGGTCTGAGGGACAGTGAACTGGCCCCCTGTGTAAAAAGTTTGGGGACCCCTGCATTAGTAGATGAGTGTTTGTGGCATGCATAATCCAAAAGTAATTAAATCTTGGTTTAGGAGACATTTTTGGCAGTAAAAGTACCTACTTCATCTTTAAAATAGCTTGGGTATTTTCTTGAAGAACAGTTTTACAGAGGCACTACAAGTCTGAAAAATCTGCAGATAACTGACCACACTTAATGTTGAAAGGCATTTATATGTGTGCATGAGCACACACACTGCACCAGCAGCTATGGTCCAAGGTATATACGGACAAGGGATTAACCTCAACAAATTATAAAAACAGATGGAGGAATCCATTCTTTCATCAAGATTTATATCTATACTTTCATTGAATTCTTAAAACTTATCGTCGTCCTCTGTTCCCAAACAAAATGTGGTCTCCAAACTGCAAGTTCTTGCTCTCTCAAATAGTGTAAAAGACAACAGGCTCAAAACGGAGTCACCTGTGCTAAGTTTACATCACCCATCGCCCAAGACTTAATACCTAAGCTAATTGCAGTTTTAGTCTCTCCCAGGAATGTCATCTCAGCCAATCAGTATGGAATCCCTTGGTCAGCACTAATAAGGTAATACCCTTCATACACCCCTGTGGTCTGTCATACATAGGAAGGTGTCTGCTCGCTTCGGCGGCACATATACTAAAATTGGAAGGTGTCCTTGGCCCGGAACAATGTGCTTTGCTTGTTCCTGCCCCGTTCTGCCTATAATATAAGTCTCCGGTTGTGTCCAGCTCCTCAGATCTTTATAATTGCCAAATGGATAACACCCAATTCATGAACTGTTGAATAAAGCCAGTAAGATTTTAAAATTTTACTCAGTTGAATTTTTTTTTATCAGTCGGGACAATAGAAAAACTATTTTGATTTATTTCACCAATTCTCTAGCATGCCCTCCCACCCCCAATTTATCTAAGGCTGGACGAACATTTAACACTAAAAACAAGTTGCCTTTTGCAAACGAGTAGCTACGTGCTAACAAGGATCAAGTCGACTCTCTTCCCTGAACACTTATTTGTGCACCCAGTGGTACAGGAACCCGCGGCACCGAAAACGTCGCGGATTTCGTGAGGAATGTGGGCGGGGACGTCTGTGGCCGAACAGGGCGAATGTCCCCGGCCTGCACACGGGCGGGTCTCGGCGTCCACGCCACGGCGCTGGGATAAAAGCACGCGGTGCTCGCGACCGCCAGGGTCTCCAGGGCCTGCGACCGCCTAACCCGCCCCGACACCAGGGCTCAACACGACCCCACCCGCGACACAGACCCAAACTAAGTCGGCAAAATGCAGCCCGAGAGCGCGGGCAGCCAGCAGCGAACGGGGACACTTAAGAAAGAGAGCCCGGGGCCGGGCAACCAGCTAACGGGAACCGGTGTGGGACACAGAGCTTCCCCAGCCCGCCTTGGGGCCGCCCTCTCCCGGCCGCGGGAAGCCAGGGAACGGGGGTCGGGGGAGATGCGCCGCGGCTCCCCCGGAGCGGTTCACGTGGGGGCTCCCACTTCGGGAGCCGCAGCCCCTGGTGCGGCCGGCTCTGCGTAGACTGGGCGGCCCGCGGCTGGCAGCGGCGTGAAGAGACGGTCGCCCCAGCACCGGAGCCCGGCCCCGCTGCCCCGTACTCACGCTGGCTTCATGGCAGCAAGCTCCAAGCTCCCCAGACGCACACGAGAGACGCCGGGCTCGGCCCGGAGGCCTAGCGAGGACCGCGGGCGGCAGAGACAAACCGCGGGCACTCGGACACTGAGGCAGAGGCACTGAGTTCAGTGAGGCCCGGCGGCGCGGCTGCGAGCCCAGGTGAGCTCGCGCCCGGCGCATTTCAAACGGGCCAATCAGCGCCCCCCTAAGCAAAGAAGGCGGGGCCTCCGAGGAAGTGATTGCTTTCCGGAAGTGGCGCTCAGCGGCGACCGACGCGGGAAGAACGAGGGGAGTCTAGGTGTCTCCGCTGCAGCGCGGGAGCCGGGACCTCAAAAGTGAAATCCAATCCCTCCATTCCGATGAGGACACTGATGGTTTGTTTTCCTACAGCACAGGAAATCCAATGGAAGAGCACATCCAGGATTAATCTAGAAGTCAGCTCGTCGTTTTAGCCCGGGAGTGTTCTATTTTGCGCTGTGTCCAGTGCAGGCTCAGAATCCCTCTCTGGCTTTCACAACACCACTTCATCTTGGCTTCCTTTCTTTCTGGGTTTTCCAGCTCTTTTATATATATATATAATAATATATATATATATTATTATATATGTATTATTTTATCAAATATATATGTATGTATTATTTTTATCAGATTCTTAACAATGTTTTTGATCCTGAGCATACAGAAATGAATAAAATTTTGTTCTTGCCCATGAGAAGCAACATCCATAAACATTCTATGTACGATGAATTGGTTCTATCTCATTCTGACCTATGCCCCTAAAGTGGTTGACTATCAAATATACATCTACATCTGTTCTCATGGAACTCAGGTCCAATCTCTTCACTTTCCTACAGGACCAGACACCAGTAAGAATAGACATACTGTGATATCCTTGGCCCATGTTGTTTGACATAAAGATGGTTCCGATCTTTGCCAAACTTGGAATTCATCATTTTACACAACACCAGTAAACATGGAGGATAAATCCCAAAAAGCATAATTGCTGAGTCAAAGAATATATGCATGCCTAATATTTCACAGATACGGTCAAATTGTTCTCTATAAAGTTTGTCCAAACGTATAAAGGTGCCTGTTTCTCCACAATTCTCAGACAACAGAGTTGATCTAATAGGTGAAAAAATATCAAAATATAGTTTAAATTTTCCTTTATAATGAATGAGGTTGGGTGTCTGTTTATATAGTCAAGAGCCATTTGTGTTACCTTCTCTATGAACTATGTTGATTTTCTTTACCTTCTTGTTCTAATGAGTTGCTCATTTTTACTATTGAATTGTAAAAGCCCCTCATATATTACAGAAATTGGTCCTTATCCAAAATATGAGTTCATACATTTTATAGTTCATAATTTGGTTTTTATTTTGTTTATGTTGTTTTGTGACAGCTTAGAAAAATATTTAAGATAGCCAAATTTATCAGTCTTTTCTTACTGTCTTCTGGTTTGTGTCATACTAGGAAAAGTCTTCCCCAGTGAGATAATTTTTTAAAAATATATGTTCCAGTGCTTTTATTTCTTTGTTTTTTATGTTTAAGTATTTGAACCGTTAGGGTGTTATTTGTTGTCAAACGAGAAGTTGGGAGCTGTACCATTTAGGAATTGGGCTTGGCTGCTGGCTTACTTTATCATTACTCTGAAATCTGGCTTTGACTTCAGTCTCTCCCTTGGAACTCTTCTCACCAAGATCACCATCTCCTTGATGCTAAATCTACTTGTCCCTTCCCCACCCTTATCTTACTTCCCCTCTTAATAGCACTAAAAGTATTTCTCATTCATTTTTTCCTATGCCTTTGTTTTTTTCTCCTAGCTCTCTAGTCCCTTTCTTGGCCTCATTTGTGCATTCTTTTTCCTCCTGTAAATGTTGTGACTTAGGGTTTTTACCTGGTTATTAGTTGGGTCCTCCCCCTGGACACTCCTAATCATGCCTACGGCTTCACAGACTATTTACAATTATCCTTCTGAACTCCAGACTCAGATATCCAACTGCCTTATCAATTCTCCACTGGGGTATCCCAGAGGCACCTCACACCTTACACATCCTAATCTCTTCCCTGAACCTGCTCCCCGTCAGTGGATGGCATCATGTTCTACCCACCCATCCAAATCTGAGTCCAAGGTACCGTCTGACTTTTGCCTCCCCTTCTATTCCAGCATTCAATGATCAGATCTTGACAGTTCTATCTATAGACTTCAAACCTCGCCACTCCTCTTCATCCCCTTGGCTACTACCATCTCTTATCGGCATGATCACATTATTCTAACAGGCCTCTCTGCTGCTACTCTGCAATCCAGGACCCACTTTGTAGCCAGCTCATCTATAAATCACACATTGATTATATCACTCCTGTGCTTGGAGCTCCCCATTGCTGGAGACCCTCACCAGGGCCCCAAGGCTCTCCCTCTTCAAGCTTATCACCTAACATTTAACCCCTGTATAACCAGTCCTCAGCCACATTGACCTTCAGTGCCCTGCACACACAGGGCTCGAACACCGTTCCCTCTTGCTGTTAAGCTCTCCTTCCTCCCTTCCTCTGGCAACGTCTTCTTATCCTCAGTTCTCAGCAGATCTCCTGCCACCTACGCTGCTCCTCAGGCTGGCCTCTGCTTTATATCCAGTCCCCTGCACTCCCCAGTTACTGCACCTCCTGTCTGCTCTGGCGCTCACTTCCCAATTTACAATCACTGCTCCTGTCTCCTTCCCCTCTTATCCCCACACCCTCTACTAAGGGCACTTTTGCTCCCCCCAATGCCCAATAACAATAACGGAGGTACTCCACAAATGTTGAGAAAGAATGAATGGATCCGTCCCTTCAGAGGACACCCCAGTGGAGGACCTAGTTAAGTTGCACCACCTCCAGCTTTTCTTCAGGCCCGTTTCTTCTTCCTCCCTCACTTCAATCCATACTAAGCGCTCTGCCTTATTAGTTTTTTTTTAAAAATGCCAATCATGTTACTTCTCTAGGTGTCCCACAGGCACCTCACACCTAACACATCCTAATCTCTTCCCCCAAAGGGCTTCCACACCCAGTGAAAGATTTGCCTTACACCCTAGAATTAGAGATCCTGACCAGAGGTGAGGGCAGGAGAGGGGGAGAGAGTAGAACTGGGAGGCTGTCTTTTTTAAAGTCAGGTTTATCGAGGTACAATTTACATACAGTAAAATTCACCCTTTTTAGTTGTACTGTTTACATATTTGACATACAAAGTTCTATAACCATTGCCAGAATCAAAGGCGTAATATTCCCACCACACAAAATTCCCTTGTAGTCAATGACTGTCCCCTACCCCCAGGCCTTGGCAACCACTTTCTTTTTTTTTTTTTTTTCTTTTGTATTTTTCTGAAGCTGGAAACGGGGAGAGAAAGTCAGACAGACTCCCGCATGCGCCCGACCAGGATCCACCCAGCACGCCCACCAAGGGGCGATGCTCTGCCCCTCCAGGGCGTCACTCTGCCTCGACCAGAGCCACTCTAGCGCCTGGGGCAGAGGCCAAGGAGCCATCCCCAGCGCCAGGGCCATCTTTGCTCCAATGGAGCCTTGGCTGCGGGAGGGGAAGAGAGAGACAGAGAGGAAGGAGGGGTGGGGGTGGAGAAGCAAATGGGCGCTTCTCCTGTGTGCCCTGGCCAGGAATCAAACCCGGGTCCCCCGCACGCCAGGCCGATGCTCTACCACTGAGCAAACCGGCCAGGGCCGGCAACCACTTTCTTAACTTCCTTTGAGAGTTTTGTCTTTTCTAGAGTTTCTTCTTTAACTTAACATAATGCTTTTGAGGTTTATCCATATGTTGCCTGTACTGGTAGTGTGATCCCATTTTATTGCTGAGTAGTAGTATTCCATTGTATGAATGTATGATTTATTCATTCATTAGATTGATGGATATTTAGATTGTTTCCACTTTCTGGTGATTATGAATGAAACTAGTATAATTATAAATATTTGTATACAGATCTTTATGTAGACATGTTTTTTCATTTCTCTTGGGTGGGATTACTAGTATTGTAAGTGTAACTTTGTAAGAAACTGACAAACTAGACTGAGAGGGTCTTATGCAAATCACTGAAGAGGAGTAGCCACTATACAGATTAGAAACTATAATTAATCCAAGCACCCAGCTAAGGAAACAAATAAACACTAATGACAAGAACCTGTCAAAGCCCAGAGTATTTGAGGAAAGGTGGTAAAATGGAGACAGGACTAACTACCCTGGGAGCTGGGATACACCCAACACCCAAGGGAGAGCGTTCTTCCTTCAGTGGTCTTGGAAACATCATCTCACATTCCCAGGCTGTTTATAAAATGAACAATTGGAAGTGAATGTTTTATATACTCAGAAAACAAATCTATAAAATCAACAAGCTTGAGGGGGGGGACTATAAAATTGATACAAAAAGAAACATGATCTAAACCAGTGGTCCTCAACCCCTGGGCCGCGGACCAGTACCAGTCCATGGGCCATTTGGTACCGGTCCGCAGAGAAAGAATAAATAACTTACATTATTTCCGTTTTCTTTATATTTAAGTCTGTACGATGTTTTATTTTTAAAAAATGACCAGATTCCCTGTTACATCCATCTAAGACTCACTCTTGACGTTTGTCTCGGACACATGATACAATTATCCGTCCCACCCTAAAGGCCAGTCCGTGAAAATATTTTCTGACATTAAACCGGTCCGTGGCCCAAAAAAGGTTGGGGACCACTGATCTAAACCACATCAAATGAATAGCATACACACAAAAGGGGCTATAACTAACCCAAGTAATGAAGACTAGAGACCACATGCCCTCAGGCTCAAAACAAAAAGATCTTGAAACATATATTGAGTTCTAATTAGTAAGCTTTTTCTCTGACATAGGTTAGTAATTTTTTAAAAATTATTTTTATTTATTTTTAGATTTTATTTATTCATTTTAGAGAGAGGAGACAGAGAGAGAAGGGAGGGAGAAGCAGAAAGCATCAACTCCCATATGTGCTTTGACCAGGGAAGCCCAGGGTTTTGAACCGGCGACTTCAGTGTTCCAGGTCGATGCTTTTACTCACTGCGCCACCGCAGGTCAGGCTAGGTTAATAATTTTGAAACATTGTGTAATTCTAGGATTGAGCAAATACCGTATTTTTCTCTCCATAAGACGTACCTGACCATAAGACACATCTAGAGTTTTAAGGAGGAAAATAAGAAAAAAAGTATTCTGAACCAAATGGTGTGTTAAAATATTTGATAAAATACCATATTTTTTGCTCCATAAGATGCACGGGCATTTCCCCCTCCACTTTTGGGGGGAAAAAGTGTGTCTTATGGAGCGAAAAATACAGTATATTGTGGATAACGCCAGCGGAGTTTCTCCCTGTTAGAGAAGAGTGATACAATATCGAAAGGGGGAAGGGTAAAAAGTACTTGGGGACTCTTTGTTCCATTTGGCAATGTTTTTCTAAGTCTGAAATTATGTTTGTTTTTTAAAGGAGTGGTTGGACGATATCAGTGCTTCTTAAACTCCCTTATATTAAAAGTCACCTGGGTTGTTTGTTTTTCTTTTTAATTAAAACTACAACCCCCACTCTCTATACCCTGTGTGTTCTTTGTTCATTTGGGCCTGAAATTGTGCCTTTTACATCAAATACATTTGTGAAAGGTGGATGGAATTGTCTTTGAGGCCCCTCGTTCTGTGCCTTGGAGGACATAAATGTTGAGCCAGTTTTAGAAATTTGTTGCTGAGATGAGAATGGGTGTTGAAATGATTCAGCAATGCACACATGTGCAGGAATATCTTTCTTGTGATGAATGAACACATTTGCAGTGTGGTAGATAAAACATAAACAAAACAAGTAGGAAACAGGACAACTGTATTATAATAAATAAACTTTATTTATTTCCCACACACAATTTAAGAAAACTAGACATTGGAAGGACAATTCTGAGTCTGGAAATGGCTCTTTTTGTCATCCATAGTGGATTGTTGACTAGAAAATCAAAGGCTGGCATTCAACTAATACGTCATAAAACATTGTTGTACAGTGTTAACAGGTGTTTCATATAAGAAGGGTATCATGGCTGAAACAAACTCGGGACACAGTAGATCCAAATGAAGTGTTTCTCCAACATGCCTGACAATACCATTCTACTCCACCCGCCTTCCTCACAACCTCTCACACGAGCAGGGTTCCACAAGAAGCAACCAACATTTAAATCACTTTGTACTCAAAAGTTTCTCAACTTCCCACTTCCAAGTTTAATCAACAATGACAAACTCATTTCTTTAACAAAAAAGATGGATCATAACTCTAAAAATTAAGTAATGGAAAATGAAACTACAGTGAATAAAGGGAGATACAGTTGACTAAATGGCCTCATTCAGACACATTCAAGTTTTATCACAGCTGTACTGTCTAGCACATTTTAGAGTTATGTTTTTTCAGAGAGATGGGGGCAAGGGACATCCCATTACAAATGTGCTTACCCCCAGTAGCCCCTTCTGAGACAGTGCCAGGGTGAGCAGCTGACACCAATGGGGGTATATAGCACATCTCTGAAGTGTTTGAGACATTAAAAATGTTTTGGAAAACTACATTAGAAAGCATCTTGCCAGTGAGGTTTTCAACTGATCCGCTGCTAACCTTTTTGATTTTCTGGGATGACTTAGGTAAAACTATACCCACATCAGACTTAATGATAATTCCTATATTTGAACTCATTCTCACTACACATGAGAAGCTCTGCAAATGGTTATAAAATTTTCATTTGTAACACTGTCCAAAAATATACAATGGATTAAGTTTACCAAACTTATAAAAACATTATGAAACACTTGATCTTATTTTGTTGATAGAACATTTCATATTCATCAGTAAGCACGACAAGAGTAACACCACCAAAGACCAAATAATCTAAGAGCTCTTCAAATTAATCACCCATTATCTTCCAACTATTTATTTTTCATTTTTATTGATTTTAGAGAGAGTGAGGAAGGGAGAGGAAGAGAGAAATACCAATTTGTTGTTCCACTCATTCATACATTCGTTAGTTGATTCTTGTATGTGCCCTGACCAGGGATCAAACCCACAACCTTGATGTATCCAGACAGCACTCTAACTCACTGAGCTACCTGGCCAGGGTTCTTCCCACTATTTCTAAGTTAAATGAAGAATCTGATTTTATTGTTATAAATAAGAGAATATGAAAGCCTTCATGTCTTTGGCATTACTAAAATAGGGCATTTAAAATACTGTACCTTCTTTTCACTGTAAAATTAAAGGCACAATAAAATGAGACAGAAGCTCATTTACCTTGCTGGAATAAAATTTCACCAATGATTTCAGATTGTTGCTAAAGAAAAAATTTTTGTCATGTAGTTTGCAATTAATGGACCAAAAATTTACCAGCCCATATAATTTTATCAGTCTACTTGCCCTAGAGGAAGAAAACAGATAATGAAACTAATGGAATCATATTTCTTGACCACTCTCATCCAATATAAATTGTTACTGTCTTCAGAGGATTGGACAATGAGCTATTTACAGGGCATTTCAACTTGGGCCAGTTAACCACAAAGGCAGTATTCTATGATATGGGGGTGTTCCTGAGTCAGCAAAGAGGATCCTATATGGTAGACAGCCCCTTAAATTATTAGCAAGTGCAGATCAGGGGTTGATGGGCCTCTGTTAACAATTCCTTTGTGTCAGCATTTCTGAATGCTATGAAAATATCATGAAATACTGACCTTTAATTAGTAATGCAACGGATGGGAAAATGCTCAGTGTTTTAGCATTATGCAGAGTGGAAAACGGGAACACATCCTTAGGTGGTGAGTTGCTGAAAATTATACCAATGCAAACAAAGCTGACAGCCCAGTGCCTTCTGGAATTCCTGACAACAGCATTTCTTCAACTTTGGCCTGTGGCCCTTCCACATCAGAATCACGTGCTACTCCCCTCTTAGAAACCTACATTTTACACTAGGAAAGCAGAATCTCTCGGTTTCACTGGGAATCTGCATTTGTCACAAGCTCACCAAGTGTTTCAGATTCTCAGGAATGCCTGAATAATCACCACATTCGATCAACGCTTTGGCAAGGTCTTTAGCATCCTCTGCATATGAAAACTAATTATTTTTATTTTTATTTTTTTTAGTGAGAGGAAGGGAGGCAGAGACAGACTCCCACATGTGCTAGACCGGGATCCACCCAGCAAGCCCACTAAGGGGGGTGCTCTGCCCATCTGGGGCTCTTGCTCCATTGCAACCAGAGCCACTTTTTAGCGCCTGAGGAGGAGGCCATGGAGCCATCCTCAGTGCCCAGGGCCAACTTGCTCTAATCGAGTCATGGCTTCAGGAGGTGAGGAGAAGAGAGAGAGAGAGAGAGAGAGAGAGAGAGAGAGAAGCAAGAGGGGGATGGGGAGGCGGAGGGGTGGAGAAGTAGATGGTCGCTTCTCCTGTGTGCCCTGACTGGGAATTGAACCTGGGACAGTGACACACTGGGCCAATGCTCTACCACCACTGAGCCAACTAGCCAGGGCAAAAACTAAATTTTTTAAAAGAATTTTTTGCAGCATATTTGAAATGCTTAAGCGACACCAAAAAGTATGACATCCCTAAATACAGTGATGTCATTGATTTAAAAGGTGACAAATGAGCATGACCAACAGGGATTAAGTCAGCCAGCTCCCGTGGTGTAACACGTTTTACCCGCACTGACTAATACTTAGCAGCATCAAACTGGCAACAGGAAGACAGAACAAAACAGCAAGAACACAGGACACCCAGTCATTGCCTGTGGACTTCTAAGAAAATCCAAATCCACTGACATGGGAACTAACACCCTGAAGCAGAATGGACCTGAAGAAAAAGAGGGCTCTCTTTCTATTCACTCCCCTCACTAGGTGGGGAAAGAAAGAAGACCCCCTCCTCCAACCAGATCTCTTCATTCTGGAATTGCCTTTCCAGCTCTCAGGGCTCCCACAGGCCCGGTTCCTCCTTCCAGGCCCCTCTCCCCTTGACCTCTCTGGCTCATTCCCCTTCCACTGTGGGAGCTCTTGGGACAGGCTTCACTACGTGAAACTCAGCTAACGAAGCAAGTTCCATTTTTAAAGAGTAATACTACAAGGGTAGGAAAGCTTAATCCAACTGTTTAATAGTAAAGCTACAAAGCTAGTATGCTGAGCCCAACTGTTTAAATAAAATTGAAAAAGTCATTTTAAATAAATTTAAAACTTAATGAAATATGAAAGATTTACCTGAATGAGGAGACTTGAACCTATGTTCCTCTTTTAAAATCAAACATACAGAGTCAGTGCAAATCTAGAGAAATTCCTCCAGTTAAATAACTTATTGATATGAACTCACTAAAAATGCCAAGATCCCAATCATTATGAATATTTTAGGCCACTGTAAACTGGTCACATACCACTGGCTTATGGTGGTTAGGATACTGTAGCTTAATGTTGACATCTGGCACAAAAAGCTCTGGGTCCGAATCATGTTTTCTTTTTATGTAATTCTGGCTCAGGCATCCGGTACAGAGCAGCTGAGAAATAAACTATGTTACTGAGGCTGAAGACGAGGCACAGAAGGATGGCTCCAGCGATCTGAGGGAAAGACAGGGTCCTGGAGTTGGCCAGGAGCCACTCCTTCCTCAGAGTCTTGTCTAGAAGTATGGCTTCCATCTGCATGTGCGTGGCCAGGATCACACACACGTGGAACAGCTGGTGACTGTGACCTATATAGCAAGTATACACAAGGTCAGCAAAATCGGCAATAAAAAAGAAATGACTATAGATACATGGTCTGTCTGGCATGTATGCTAAACCATCATGCTGAGGAGAAGAAGCCAGAAACCAGATACACACACTGTCTGATTCCATTCATATCACTGTCCAGAAAAGGCAAATCTATAGAGACAAAGTATTGATTAGTGGGTGCTCTGGGCAGGGGGTGAGAGTGGGGATGAACAGTGTAGGGGCATGAGGGATCTTACCGGGGTGATAAAAATGTTCTAAACCTTGTTTATGGTGATGGTTATACAACTTGGTATATTTACTAAAAATATCATTAAACTGTCTACTTGAAATTAGGGAATTATGTGATATGTAAAAAATACTTCAATAAATTTATTTTTTAAATGTAATGTGATAAAAATAAAAAGGCCATCAGAGCAAACCAAATTCACCAGCCCTGTTTCTCACATGAAAAAGGTAGGCACCACGTTCTGCCAAAGGTCATCTCTTAAGAGCCAGTGCTAATGAACTCAGATTGTGACCTCAGTGCCACAGGAGAAGCCACCAAAGCTTCTGTTGGCTACTTATACTTTCTACGGCTGGCAATCCCAGACACGACCAGGAGCCCTTCCTCTCATGACCTGCAGGACCCCCGTTCACCAGATCCCATCCACAGAGGCGAGGCGGGGGTGGAAAGCAGAGGGGGCCGGGAGTGGTCTGGGACATGAGCATTTGTTGGTTGGTGAGAAAAGGAGGCCGTTGCCCAGGGCTGGGGACTGTTTGGAGGAGAGCCTTCAGAAACCAGGAGTAAGATGAGAAGACCACATGTGTCATGGCTGAGCTCTGTCTCCCTCTGTCAAATTCATATGTTGGAATCCTAACCCTCAGTATCTCAGAATGTGACCATGATTGGAGATGGGAAGTTTTAGAGACAATTAAGTGAAAATGAAGTCATCAGAATGGGGCCCACTATGGTTGGTGACCTTATATAAGAGGAGATTAGGACATGGACATGCATGTACACAGAAGGGAAGACCACGTGACGAGAGATAAAGAAGATGGCAGCCTGCAGGCCAAGGAGAGAGGACGCAGAAGAAACCAACCCTAGTGACACAGGGATCTCAGACTTCTAACCTCCAGAACTGTGAGAAAAAAGACTCTTGTTTAAGCCACCCAGTCTGTGGTTCTTGGTTATGGCTGCCCCAGCAGACTAACATTAACAGTACATAAGGACTCTTCTTTAGTTTAAAGAGAGAGAGAGAGAGTGTGTTAGTTCAGTGTTGTACCCCAGGACTCATCCCAGAGTAAGTATTCAATAAATGTGTCCTCAGAAGGGACTAGCCAGGCCACTAGTGCAGCTGGGCAGAAGCAGAGTCAGGAATGAGAGTGTAGGACACTTGGGGCTTCTCAGCGGGGTGGCTGATGAGTTCCTTATAGCAGGAAGCATCCCCTGGAAGAGGGTGTGTTTAAAGGGACCACTCTTGCCTCACCCATGCTATACTAATGAGCTGTGTACAATTTCCAAATTCTGTGGGCAATGCAGCAAAGTGACTTATTGTCAGTAGAGAGCTGGATTCTCCAAGGGCGAGGCCACGCAGAGGGAGGTGACTAGCTATGTTCACCACCCGAGGCTCCAATGTGTCTCCATTAGGACAGGACATAGAAAGGGAGATGAGCCATAAGCCCTGGACAGATCTGAAACGTGGCCGCAGCAGGCAGAGTGGTTTCAGCAATCCCGCCTGATAGGAAGAGGGAGGAGCTTCCTGTGGGCAGTGCGGTCCAGTGCTTCCCCTGGGGCTGGTGGACAGGGAGTCCGTATCCAGCAGACTCAGTGATTGAATGATCTGTCATGAACTGCTCTCTGGCAAATTTCTCCCCATAGGGTTGTCTTTCTGCTCTGTACCTCTAGGCCCAAGAGGATGGGACAGACGTAAAAAAATAAAATGTTATTAAGAACTCAGGAACTTGGCAAAATAAAGCCCAGAACTATTTTTCTTGGATCCCCCAGACTTCATACACGATCACTTCCCCTTCATCCAGCTGGGGCTAGGAAGGTGGATGTGGTCGGTGGGTTCCTGTAGGCAGGTACCTCCTCTTATCTCCCTCCTTTTTTGAAATCTGTCCTCTAAAAGCAGTCTGTTTGTTGTAACCCCTCCCAGCAGGACAGAATAAGTAAAAGAGATGCAATTCTAATCAGAATGAACAAAGCAAATCTGGCCACGTGTCTTAGGTGGGAGGAGATGGAAAATGACAGACAAGCTGGGTTGAGAAGAAGCAAGGTTCCGCTCAGCACATGGAGACAAGGATGACCCCTTGGGTCCCACGGTAGTTTATCTAAGGAGCTTTCCTCCCAACACACAGGCGCCTCACCAGAAGTGACCCACGCGCTGCCCCAGCCATCCCAGAGCCAGTCCCAGAGCCAGCTGGGGGCGTGGCACTCCGCAGTGCCTGCAGCACTCCCCTAGACAGAGAGGGAGGGGACTCCACCAGCAGGTGCAAACCCCGTGGCTCTGACACCTCCTTGCTGCCGCATCACTTCGTTAACTTTAGCGAGCTCAGGCTTACTTAGCACCTCACACAGCCTCTGAGTGAGGGCTGGGCCCCACCCCCCACGTTTCTGGTTTGGGATGTCTGGGGTAGGGCCCAAGAATCTGCATGTTCCCAGGTGAAGCTGAGATGGCTGGTCTGGGAACCACACCTGAGAACCTCTCCTCTACCTGACTCCTGGCCCCGTCACACCCACCTAAACGAGACAAAGGCAGACATGTTCCTCTCCTCGGCACAGAGGCAGCCCCATGCCTCACAGCAATGCTGCAGAGTCTTAGACCCACATGCTCTCCCATCCTCCCTGGCCACTTGCTGGCTACGTACATCCTAGCCTCTGTTAACTCACTCTGGCCTCCACCTGGAGAACTTCCTGAGGAGCTGCCTCTCTCCCTGCCCCTGCCTCCCCTCCCCTGCTACATCACAGGTGTCAGGGACAGGAGCCCTCCCAGGCTGGAGGGCAAGGGCAGCGGAGTCACTGCACACTCACCAATGTAGTCAAAGCATCCAGGGGCCAGGCGCTCCGGCAGGTGCGCAGAATAGAAGAAAGAGGCCAGGAGAGTCATGGCCGTGTGTTTCTGGTGGTACAAGGTGGCTTCGTTCTGTACACTCTCCCCTGGGAACCGGAACAGCTGCAGGTGTTTAAAAGAAACATCGGGTCTTGAGAGGAGGTCCCCTTCCTTGTCATCCATCACCTGCAGACACCTTGGCACACACCTGTGGACTCCGCGGGCTGAGGCCCCACCTCCTCAGGGCTGGGGCCTGGGAAGAGACTGCTCAGGGACTGTGTGAGCAGAATGCGTACTCTGAGAGGGATTAGTTGAGACCCGGTGCAAGTGTATTTTAATCCCATAAGTGCTCATGAGAGCCTTTTGGGTTATTTAATTTTAATAACGACAACAACAACAAGGAAAAACAAAATAAAACAAAAGAGAAGAAGAATGGAAAGAAAAGGCATAACCCCATTAAATCCCTTCCCACTCTTTTCCCCAGAGATAATGTGTAAGTATAGCGAAGAGCAGTCATTCACAAGTGAACACCTGTCTCACCAGCACATCCCCTACACTGAGGTTCCTAATTAAGGCGTTGAGGCTTGGCAATCCCTCGAAGGCCTTCTGAGTCATCAGAAAGTATTAATTATACCGCAGCACTGTTTCAGAGTTAAGAATAGTTATTGTTATTGTTATAAATGGTGACAGCAGCTACCACCTTGAGAAGGTACAAGGCCAGGCTTTCTACTTGCATCAGTTCACTGGCCCCTGGACAACTGCCGCAAGGCAGACCCTACTTTGCCATTTTGCAGATAAGGAAGCTGGGCTGGAGGGCGACTTGCAAACCACTGATTAGAAGTGAGGTCAGCCCTGGCCAGTTGGCTCAGTGGTAGAGCATCGGCCCAGCGTGTGGAAGTCCTGGGTTTGATTCCTGGCCAGGGCACACAGGAGAAGCGCCCATCTGCTTCTCCACCCCTCCCCCTCTCCTTCCTCTCTGTCTCTTGCTTCCCCTCCCGCAGCCAAGGCTCCATTGGAGCAAAGTTGGCCCCCGTGCTGAGGATGGCTCCATGGCCTCTGCTTCAGGTGCTGGAATGGCTCCAGTTGCAACAGAGTAACTTCCTAGATGGGCAGAGCATCGCCCTCTGGTGGGCATGCCCAGTAGATCCTGGTTGGGCACATTTGGGAGTCTATCTGCTGCCCCCTGCTTCTCACTTCAGAAAAAAAAAAAAAAGAAATGAAGTCAGGCTCTGGATCCAGGTAGGCTGGTTCCGGAGTCAGAGCACTGCTCAACGTCATATTCAGGGTTAGACCTCCCTCCCATTGCCCACCGCGGCTGTGTGCCAGGCACCCGCCATGCTCGATGGTGCAGAACCTGTGCTGTGTGGTTTGCTGGCGTGTGGGACCAGCGTGGTCTCTCTGATCTAGTTTTCTGTGTGTGGTCTGTGTCTTCAAGGAAGGAAGGGGGGAACAGGCTGCACTCCCAGCTCTGTGTCTCCCTGGGGGCCCACACCCAGCAAAGCACAGAGCATGTGGTCAGTGCTCCAGCTGGGGGAGCCAGCTCGGCCCCTGCCCTCCTGGTGGCAGGCATCAGACCTGGAAGGGGAGCGCCACTCACAGGGCGCTGACCACGTGCCAGGCAGCACTGAGCTCAGCACATCTGTTGTTTTGGTCCATCACCTTTACCCCCTGTGAAGGAGGGGATCTTGACCCCACTGGCAGAGGAGGAAACTGAGGCTCAGACAGGTTATGTGCACTAAGGTCACACAGCTGATGAGCAGGGGGGAACGGGCATTTGAACTCACGCCCATCTGTTTTGAGAGTGCATAAACCTTCCTGTCTTTCTTCCTACACTCTCTTATTTCATGTTTTCCAATTAATTCCCATCTCTTCAAGACCTTCATTTATATGTTTTCCATCACTACTAATAACACATTAATTAATGATATCATATAATAATGCTTTTTCTGGATTCTTGCCACCATCTCATGTAATCTTCCTCCAGCCTGATGGAAGAAGGTGTTATTACCACGCCCATTTTACAGATGAGACATCAAGGCACAGAGATGATAGATAACTTGCCCAAAGGCCCCCAGTGAGTAAATACTAGAGATCTGCTCTTACAGCTCATTCTCCTGGTCACTCTACCAAACCCCAGGCCGCCTCCCCTGCTCCTGAGCCCCCAGTCAGTACAGGTGGTGGCCCATCTCCTACGGTCCCTCGAGGCCTCTGTGCCATGCTGTCTCGTAACTACGTTGCAAGTGCCAATGAGGCAGCACCTGGGTCCCCACTCCTGTGTGTCCTATGGTGAGCAGTGTGGTGCGCTGGCCCCCAGAAGCTCAGGAAACAACGGACTCCGTGCTGTTGCCAATGGGCAGAGGAGATGGAGCAGGCCCTTACCCGGTAGAAGATGGGGAGAGAGTCCCAGGTGTAGGGATAAGCAAAGGCGAGGACACGGAGCATCTTACAGAGCCTGGGCTTCTGGAGTTCCAGAAACCTAAACCAGGGAGGAAAGGGTGAAGGGAGAAATGAGAATGAAAGAGTGTCAGTAAATTATACACACGTGCAAATTAAACATAACCATGGGCAAGCCGTCCACAGGAGGCAAGCATTCTTGTACGCCCTCCCCAGCAGCTTCTCCCCCCAGCACCGCGGGAGTGGCTCAAGCTCAGATGTGGGAAGATGGGGCCTCCATCTCTTGGCATCATGGGAAGCAGTGGTACCCGGATGCAGTCAGGGAGGAGCGGTCAGCAGAAGCCCTTCAAGTACCAAGTTATCTGACTACTGAAGGGCCTTTCAGAAGTGCAGGGACCACCAGGACAAGGAGACATGTGGGTGTGGGTGGCCGCAGCGGCACAGGCGGAGCCACTGAGAAGGTTGAGATGCCCGACTAGTCAGAGCCTCCCCAGTGATTACTGTGCAGAAGCCTTGGTTCAATCAGGGGCTTAATTACTCTGAGGGAGTTCCAGAATATTTAATCCCACACAGAGCGATACTAGTGGCCTGGGAAAACAGTTAATATGGTCTTTCCTTCTCTCCTTATCACCACCGCTACCCGCCTCCAATCCAAAGACAAGTGAAATCAACATTAACACGAGTTATGCTGATTGTCACAGACAGGCAGGTCCTAGAGGACACAGAACACGACAGGGCCTTAGCTGGCGTGAGTCTGGCCTGGGGAGGGGACAACAGCTGAGGGTACAGGGGGGTGGGACAGCATCAACGGCAGAGAGGACATGGAGGGCAAGGAGAACGTCCACATGAAGCCACAGCCCTGAACTGGGGCTCGGGGAAAGGAACACGCATGCACCTGGGACAGGCGGTAGGGCAGGGATACACGTCAGTACCGCAGTGTGCTGTGGAGGGCTGGTCTTCCCCCGGGGCCCACAGGGCTGCACGGGTGATGTGCAGGGCCAGTGCGCTGAGGCTCACGGGGTGGCTGTTCTGGTGAGTTCTGTGGGACAATGGAGGCACTTGGCCCTCTCAGTCTTTCCCACAGTTCTGCCCCTCATCCTGCTCTCCCCAGGGGGTGGGGTCTGTGTCCCACCACTACGCCTCACTTCCGCTCCCCAGGCCCCCTATCTCAGCCTACAAGCTGCTGCCCCCAGACCAGGCCCATTTTCCCTGGCCAGGCTGCCCGCGTCCCCTACGAGCCAGTGCAGGCACCTGTCCGGAAACCCCACTGCTGCCTCTAACCTTAAGTGTGGGACATGTCAGAGTCTCCCATATCTGCCTCCAGGGTGGTTGGCAACCTTCTCAAGGGCTGGAGCTGGGTCTGCCTGGGTCTGGATCGCCCACACCCGGCTCAGAAGCATGTCTGAGATCCTGGATAGAACACACAGCCTATGAGGCTGTGTTCCGCCCAGCTGTCAGGACTGCTGACCACAGGGATCCCTGTTCCGGGGTAAGAGGCAGCTCTATGGGACCTGACACGCCCCACAGCCTCCAGAGACAAGCTCCAACTTAACTCCAGCCCACTGGCATATCTCTCCTTCTTTCCTGACCCTCCCATAAATCAGAGAAGCATGTGGAAGGCATGGGGTAGAGAGGAAACAGAAGCTCAAGGAGAAGAAGGAAGAGAAATAGGGACCTCACTTATCAAACCCCCACATAGGAACCCCAGCCTTGGAGCAAAGCACAAGCCCAGGGATAGGTGAGACAGCGCAGCGCTGTGATCTCGCATGCAGCGTTTGACCTGGACAGCCTGGGTTCAAATCCTGCCTCTGCCCTTTGTGACAGTGTGAGCCTGAAGGTCACGTGACCTTCGTGTTACCTTAGAGTCCTCATGTGTAACACAGAGACAAGTGTACCCCATCCTGGCCTTGCTGCAAAGATTTGATGAAATGATATAAGCTTATAATTGTGCAGAGCATAGAGTAACACTACATGGAAACTTTTATAACAACGTGTGTCAGGGGACCCATCCTCTCCCTCACCCCATCTTGTAGCCACATAGCACCAGAAGATAGGAACAGGAGTGAAGAGACGGTGCTGGGTGATTTGTCTGAAGTCAATGACTAGTAAGAGGCAAAGCTAGGATTTAAACCCAGGGCTGTCTGACTGCCATTTCACACGGCCGACGTCCAGCAGGCTGAGCAGGCCTCAGACTGCTCCCCAGCCCTTGCTTGTCCTTCCCTAGGCCCCTCTGCCCCCAGAACCAGGGCCAGTCTCAACAGCCCTGAGACCTCCTGTCTCCGCTGGCGGACCCAGTCAACCACAGCAGGCCGCTCCCTCCTTCCCCACCCACAGCCACCACCTGTCATGTCGGGCTGAGGGAGGCCCCCGTGGAAGCACGCTCTTTCTGTGGCACTTACACAGGAAGAACGCTGGCTCTGGCTGGCAAGGGCCATCCCCCAAAGCATGGATTTCCTGCGGCTTGAGACAACATTTCGCCCAGCCTGATAAAGTGCTTTCCTGGGGGCAAATGAATCAGCCTCTCCAACTGCAAAGCTGAGTCTACAGGGGGAAAAAAAAGGAGAAAAAGCAGAACAGAAGAGAGACAGCAACAGAGAATAAAGGGTGGAAAGGCCAGCAGCCACAGAGAGGTGCAATTCCAGGATAGGCCACAGGGTGTCGCTAGTGCAGAGTTTCTGAGAGGAAAGGGCCCCGGTCACAGAATCCTGCAAAGCACCCCATGCCGCCAAGTCCCACCTGGTTAGGCAGTCTTTGGACCCCAACGTTGAGGGCCAATTTACAGGGAGTCGGGCCTCCTCTGCCTAGAACCAGGTTGGCAGGAAACACCAGATTTTTGGGAGAGGATGTCATCATGAGAAGATTGATGCAAACCAGACTGTTTTAAAACCTGATCAATATTGTCGCAACAAAGCTGGAAAGATTTGCCAATGAATTTTGGAACTACTGCTTGGAACTAGTGGGCCTTTGAAAACATTCTACTGCTGAGGGGAGTGTGTGTGTGTGTGTGTGTGGTGGTTTTGTTGTCTGGGTGACGTTGCAGGGGTGTGGACACTTCCATGTGCTGGCCTCGGCCCTCAGAGCACTCTGTCACCCTGCCGAGCCCTCTGACCTCCATTGTGTCTGAGAACCACTATCTGCCGAGCCTCCTGTTTCGGCCCTGCCCTCCAAAGCCCCTTCTGGGCCACCACGCTTCGCTGACCTGCCTCGGCCCCACTGCCAGGGCGTGGATCTCAGAGCACAGCTCACGTTTCCGTGGGATGCCAATCCCTTCTGTCCCTTAAAGTACTGATCACAAGGCATTTCACTGAGCAAGTATTTGTCCAAAACAAAACAAAAAAGAGAATCTCAATGGCTGGATGCTTTGTATAGATAAACAAAAATGTCCCTAGAGTGACCTGTGATATACAGAAAACACTGGGTAACTCAGGTCCCTAAGGGAGTGACACCTTCCTGGGCTTGTGGGTGGTCGGCAGGCATGGTCTCCATCACCCCACCGGGCTCCAAGAACCACGGAGAGGTCACATATTCCCTCATTTCCCTTCTCCAATTCTACAGAATGAGAAAGCAGTTTTCTGGAACATGTTCATTTGAACTAATTTCCATGGTAATCAGGACCGAAGAGCCAGCCAGGGGAGTCCACAGTCCTCTGTGTGAGGATTTCCCTTAAGGATGTGTATGGTAGCGGAATGAGTACCATTAGACCATGATTTTCCGGTAAGCATGTGAAATCAGTGAAAAGCTACTAACGAGGTTCCTGGTCTCCTGCTGCGCTCAGGGACAGAGAAGGCGGGTCTTTGCTGTGCCCGGCCATACGGCAGACTGAGGGAGCAGGAGCGAGAGGCAGGAGAGAAATCTCAGAGGAGATGCTGGCTTTGTAGGATGCCCAAATGAGGAAGAAGTCCTTGCTTAAGTTAGGGACACAGAAGCCCAGAGTGGGCAGTGACTGGCCACACAGCAAGCCTACGAAACCCGGGGGGTGGCCCTTGACCTCCTCTCCACCTGCTTCTCCTAAAGTTCATCAGGGCTGCGGTCACGCCCTGCCCCTGTCACCCTTTTCACTCCTCAGACACTGAGGACGAAGACAGGGAATGAACACGAAGAGGACAGGCCTTGTAAGATCAGGGAAGCCACCAAAATGCGAAGGAAAGAGGACAAGAGGAGGACACCCAAGGACCCCCACATGGGACATCCCACTCTACCTCTGGCTCCAAGGAGGTGGCGTTTGCCCCCTTCCCCCTTCTGTTCCAGCACCGCCTCCACGCCAGTGGTTGTGAACACACCTGGAAGCCTCTCAGGGCACGAAGCTGAGTCTACAGAACTGCTTCCTAGGAATACTACTGTCCTTCAGGAGCACAGGGCAAGTCCCAGTCGGCCACCTGAGGCACCTCAGACCCCAGCCCGCTCTGGGCCCCCTCTGGCCGCTCTGTCCCTTCCAGCCGTGTGGGCTCTGGCAGCCCGGAAGCTCCTTGCTGCCTCCCAGGGCAATCCCACCCTCTTCGGCCGCCTCACCCTTGTCCAGGCTGCCTGCTCTGTCCAAAGGTCCTTCTCTCCTTGCCAGCTCAAGGGCTTAACCTCCCTTAGTCTGCAGTCCTAATGCCACTTTGCAGAACCCTGGTAATCTATGCAGGTGTCCTGTGGTATTTTCAGTATTTGTTTATGGCACATTCCGTAATGCTACACTCTAAAGGCCATTTCTCCTGGCCTTCAGAGGAAATGACAATTCTCCATCTGGACTTTTGGGGGGTCTGCAGTCTGTCTCTCCTAAGGCACTGGGTACTCTCCGAGGACAAGGACGTACCTTACTCTTCCTGGTATTCCCAGATCTTAACATGATGCCTGGAGCATTGAAGACATGTTGTGTGTGATTGGTTGGTTGGATGCATAGATGGATGGTTGGATATATGTATGGATGGAATAGCCACAGATGTGTCACATACATAAACAGAAAGAATCTATTTCATTGATAAAGAAAAGTCCCCAGACACAGGCATTCAAGAGATTCCTAGCCAATCTGCCCTGCCAAACAAGTTTGTCCAAAGTTTCCAGGCTTGTCACATGCAAAAGACCCATTCACTGTATCGGAACAGTCAGGGGGTAGTCCTGGTTAGACGGAAACAGTCTACCCTGGTGGCTTATAGCTAATTTGGGAAGGTTAAAAAGAAAAGCAGCAAATATTCCAAGAATTTGCACTGGGAGTTCACGGGAAGTCAGTCCTGGATCACGAACTCAGGGGCTGTTCCTCCCACACTCACAAGGCCTTCCCAGCCCCCTCAGCCTGCTTGCTGCCTCTGATCCCAAATTCCTAACACCCTGCAGGAGCTAACCAGACAGGACAGGGACTTGTCCAAGGACCAGTTCCAGGTCTGGGCGGGTCCCTGGATCAGGCCGTCAGTGAGCCCACGTGTCCAAGCACACTGCCTCGTAGACAGGCTTCACCTCTCCTGAGCGGGTTTTAATCTCCTTGTTACTTCCCTATGTGTGTTAGCTCCTTGTCTCACTCATGGCGGGGACCCAACCTCCTCCTCGCTCCGTCATCTCTGCGGCCCTGCCAGCTCCGGCCTGGCACAGGGCTGCACTTCACAGAGAGCTTTTACTCACCAGTGTCCTTGAGGAATGGGGACGAAGAAAGGAAAGAATCACCCCGTGACATTTTATTATTCTACTTCCTACCCTGTGGACAGACCCTATCTCCTCACCGCTTTAGCTTTAGGGGAGCTCTGTGATTTCCAGAAAGAGGGCAAAGAGAGTTTACCTCCCACCCCCACTCCTACGCCCAGGCCTTTCCCAGAACAAAGTAACACAAAACCCAGTGTTGAGACTGTGCCTAGAAACGAGCAAGACTCATGCCCACCGTAAGCAAGTGCATGCTCCAACCTGTCCCCAGGACAGGTAAGCAGAGGGCAGGCTGGTGCAAGTATCCCTAATGCTGTTTAAGAATCTCTCTTTTCATTCTTAAAGAAAACCAGTTTGTCCAGTTTGTGAAACTTGCCTACTTGTCAGTCCCACAGAACCTGAGTGTCACCCGAAGAGAGCTGGAGCCCAAACCACTCTGAAGTTACGGAAGCAGGCCTCTCCCTCCCCTGTGCAGGGGAGAGTGTACCACCACAGGGAACAGTAATTCTCTGAGGCCTGGGTTTAACAGGGAGACTAATGGGCTCGCTGGAATCGTGGCTGAGGGGACTGATGGTAGGTGCCAACCTTGGTGCCAGTGGAGGCACCCAGTATCTTGGCACCATTTAGAAGGGCAGTTGCCCTGACACTGCCATTTGAGAGGTTCCCTAAGTAATTTAGGGAAATGGAGTTTTAGGGAAGTCACTTTTACAAAGAGCTATATAAACTAGAGTAGTTACCCTCAAGACAATGTCTGTTGCTCTCATTCCAATAAGCTTTCTTGAGTGAAAGGGGGAAAGAATTGAGGGAATTAGAGCGAGGAAGCTGGGTGTGCCCCGTGGCCCTGGGGCTCCCCTGGGAATGTGTCTGACATCTGGATACCATCTGTCACTCATCACATATTCAGAGGCAGGCCCAGTTAGTCACAAGTAGCAGTGGGACATTTATGGGACACTCCTTTGGGCCAGGCTTGTACTAGGTGTTGTGGTTACCTGTAATCCTCACATCCACATCACAAAGCCGATGTTGGCCCATTTTATAGGCGAGCAAACTGAGGGTCAAGGACAGTAAGTGACTGTCCAGCAACAAGACCAGCTACATAATTTGCAGGACCCAGTGCAAAGTGAAAGAGTAGGGCCCCCTTGTTAAAAAATCACTAATAATTTCAGAACAGCTACAGCAGAACCTTAAACCAAGTGTGGAGCCCTTTGGATCGTGGGGCCCTGACCGACTGCGCCGGCTGGGCACCCACAAAGCTGGTCCTCCCCGGCCACAGGAGTCCCGGGCTCCCGAGTGCCTCCTGCACTGTCCCCTCCCACAGTCCACGGAGGGGCATGCGAGGCCCCGTCCCTGTTCCACCTGAGACGGAGTGGCCAGGTACCTGGAGTAGCAGGAGAGGCCGGTGCTGATGATGGTGTTCAGCACAGCCAGGGTCACGTAGCAGTCCCGGAAGGTGGTGTGCACCAGCGCGTCAGGGAACGAGTAGGCGGAGTAGGCGATGGCTGAGCCTGGACGAGAGAAATCAGCGTTGGGCAGGAAGTCACTACTTGACACTGCCTGGGCTCTCTGGGAAGACCAACCCTGGCGTGTGGCTGAGCCTCCTCATCCCCACCCACCACGGGTAGGGTAGTCCTGCTGCCACACCCTCGTATGTGCATCCCCCACCCCCGGCCCGAAAGCCCCCCTCTCTCTTCTCTGCCTTCCCAGACCCTATCCTGAGAATTTACATTGCTCCTCGGGCTTTGCAGATATTAACTCACACGTTCCTTATAACCACCGTCCTGCACTTATCCCCATTTCACAGATGACAAAACGGAGGCACAGACTGATTTGGCAACCCACCCAGGGGCACAGGCTAGAATAAGCAGCAAAGCCAAGCTTCAAGCGCAGGCAGTTCAGCTACGGCCCGTGACCACACTCCAGTGTGCTCGGCTCTGCTCTGAGTGTGCACGCGTCGTCTGCCCAGCGGCCCGGCCCGGCCCGGCCCGGCACAGCACGGCGCGGCGCGGCACGAGGTGCTCCTAGAGGAAAGATCGCGGTGCAGGGAGGGGTCCCTGCTGAGGTGAGCAGAATCACATCAGCGGGCTGCAGCACTGGCCAGCCGAGAGGCTGGGTGTAAGAGGCTAGCCTCGGCGTTTTGTTTTAGGGTTTGGAGTTTGTGAGAGAGGGCTCACTAGGAACTCCATGAGACGTGTCTGCTGCAGCTTTCATTGGAAAGAACAGAGGAAGTCACTGTCTGGGGACAGAGACCAGATGTCCTCTGCAGACACCCTCACCTGCTGAAGTCCCTTCTGGGAGAGGCAGCCCTGGGCATTCAGCCCAGGGCCTCGGGGATTAGGTGTAAGGTCACCTGTTATTTCAAAGACAGAGAACTTGGAATTCTAGCTCAAGGCTGAAACAGGGCTCAATGCCGCAAAACCTCTGCCTCTGATCCCACTTGACAGATGGAGTCTAGTGAAGCCAAGTGGTATGTATGCCCAGGGTCACACAGGCAGAAAGGGACTAGAATGGCCACCTCCTGGCCAGAGGCGGATTTAATGGTGGGCGCACAGGGTGCCTGTCCTGGGCCCCAACTTTTGAAGGGCCCTGCAAAACCCCAACTTGACACTTTTTTCTAATATAAGGGGCCCAATATTTTCTTCTGTGCCCAGGGCCTCAACCAACCTTAATCCGTCTCTGCTCCTAACACAATGTCCCCACTGCAGTCTGCCACCTGTGAGGACTCAGCCAGCTGGGGGCTGCCTCCAGGAGGGCGCACCCCCCTCTCAGCCCGACACTCTGGGGAGGTCCCTCTCTGGACCAGGATGCATTCGCATTCTGCATGCTGCCTGGGGCCTAGGTGCCCAGTCCTGTGGTTGGTGTAAGAGCGAGGGGCCTCAGATGCTGCCAGAACCTGTGGTGGGAGGCAGAACTGATCAGAGTCTCTGGGCAGGTTGTGGTGTGAGGCAGGCTTCAGGGTGGGCGGGCACCCGGCACAGGGGCCTATCTGGGAAGCCTCCTTAGGAACTGGGGGAGTGTGACGGGTGCCTCTGAGGGCTTTCCAGGGAGCAGAGCAGGAGATGGCTTTGGGAGCCGGACTAAGGAAAGTGAACTTTATCTTTCAGGCACTTGGGAGCAACTGGAAGGTTTGTTTCTTTTTAAAACAATTTTTATTACACTCAATACAGTTTACACTCAATATTATTTTGTGTTAGTGTCAGGTGTAACCAGAAGGTTTTTGAGTGGGGGATTAAGATGACCAAAGTCTAGTGAAAATGCACAGGATGGCCTAGAGGGAGGAGGGGCTGGAACTCAGGGGGAAGCTGCAACAGAGCCACGGTCAGTCTGGGGATCGTGGGTCTCCACAGGGTCAGAGAGCGCGGGAGGGGCCACTGCAGATGTGCAGCTGGGGGACCTGGCAGAATCCATGGGCGCTGCAACCACTAGACCTTTCTTCCCTGCTATTGAACACCCCACATCAGATACTGGGCTGGAAAGCCAAATGTGAAAGGTACACATCTGTCCTCAGGAAGCCGTTCCCAGTGAGGAGCAGAGATGCAGGGACCACTGACAAGGCTGGGGACCAGGGCTGTATGGAGGTGGGACCAGAGCTAGGGGCTTGGAGGAAGCCACAGGCAGGGGTCCCTCATACTCCTGGGGCCCTGGTTTGCCACTGACAAGCTGTGTGATGGGTCACTGACCTTCACTGTGCCTCATCGGCCTCACCTGGGTATAATGATGGGTATAATGCTGGCCCCCACCTCAGGGGCAGCTGTCAGGGTAACTAGATCATTATGGTAATGCCTATTCTCCCATGCTGACTAAAGGCCAGGCACTGTCCAATGTGCTTTACTTCCAAAATGCACTTAATCTTCCTAACACTCCTATGAAGAAGCTATTATGCCAATTTTGTGGACGAGAGAATAGAGGCCGAAGAGGTTAAGAAACTTGCCCAAGAGAATAAAACTACAGTATTAAGGCATGGTAGCAGTTGGGCCACCAAGCCCCATGATGTGCTACCCCTTGGTGATGAGTGTCAGGTGCTCAGATCGGAGTCTGCCTTGTCATAATTACTCCAATATGCTTTCTCTTGTCATAGTGAGTCTGGGCATACGATCGAGGGCTGTGGAAACTCCCGGGCTAAGGAGCTGGACTTCATCTCAGGAAGCTGGGAACTCCAAAAGGTTTTAAGTGGGAGGGGTGCCATGGTCAGAAGTTGTTGTAGAAACCTCCCCAGGACAGCTGGGTGGAAGTGGGGTTGCGGGGGGGGGGGGGCGCAAAGAGGAGAGTGTTGAAACAGTGCAAGGTAGAGGGTATTTGAAAAGTATGGAGTAGAGACTCAACTGAATGTGCTGATTAGAGAGGGTGGTGGAGGTGGGATGGGTCAGGGCAAGAGGGAGGGGGGACGAGGGCTGCTTACAGGTTTCTGACGTGGAGGCAGGGGTGGGGAGAATGCAGGCAGTCTAGGTCACAGCTTGATGTGGGGTGGACCTCAGGTAAGCAGTTTAAACTAGAGATGGGGTTTGGGAGCACCTCTGAGAGGTGTCGGGGGGTGGTGTGGGCACAGGGCAGATCACCCAGGGAGCTGGGCCATGTCAGAACAGAGGTGCAGGGACTGGTTCTGAGCTCACTCACATATGGAGGAGAGCAGAAGAAGGGGACCCAGCAAAGGAGAAGGAGAAAGGGGAGGGAGTGATGCAGCAGAGGCCAGAGACAGAGAGGGGCTCTGAGGAGCACAGGGCCCTGCATCAGAGGGGAGAGAGCCACAGAGCTCCCCGAATCCCAAGTGTCAGGGGGAGGCTGGGCCCTGGCAACCAGTTTTAGTGAATGGTGGGGGCTGGACAGTGGGAGGTGAGGCAGTACCGCCTCTGTGTGTGTGTGTGTGTGTGTGTGTGTAGATGTATATGTGCATGTGTGTGTGCATGTCTATGTGTGTATGGCATATGTTTTAAATGTGTGCATATAAGAGTACACATATATACATGGTGTGTGCTTAGGTGTACACGTGTATAGTGTATTGTATATATGTGTATGTGTGTGTGTACGTGTAACTTGTGAAGAAAGAGAAAAGAGGAAATGGATAGAGGCGGGCATCTCACAGGGAAGGGAAGACGAGGCCTTTGCCTTCGCACATGGAGCAGGAACAGGAGGGAGAAGAGGCCAGAACTGGGGTGTGAGGGGACAGAGGGGTGCTCATCGTGGGGGAGAGGGATGAGACGGTACGAGGGACAGCAGAGTTAAAGGGACTACCCCATCTCACCAGCTCTGGGTTCACCATTCTGCTCTTGTGGCACTTTGAGAAAATCGCTAACTCCTCTAAGCCTCAGGACAAAAGGGAGTTGTGATCACCCCACTACTCTCCCAGGCATGGCAGAGACCAGCGCTGATGTGTGTGGTTGGCTCACCCTGCCCTATGAGGGCAGATTGTTGGTTTCAGAGAACTTGTGAACCCATTGTTAGAAACAGCCATTATTAACAATTAAATGGCAGCCTGACTAGTGGTCTTAGAGTGAACAGAGCTCTGTTCTGTCCCAGAACCTGGATGCTGAGGTCCCAGGTTTGAAACCCTGAGGTCACCAGCTTGAGCGCAGGCTCACCCCATGGTTGCTGGTTTGTGCCCAAGGTCGATGGCTTGAACAAGGGGTCACTGGCTTAGTTGGAGCTCCCTGGTCAAGGCACATATGAGAAAGCAATCAATGAACAACTAAAGTGACAAAACTATGAGTTGATGCTTCTCATCTCTCTCCCTCCTGTTTGTCTGTCTATCTCTGCCTCTCTCTCTCTCACTAAAAATAAAAAATTAAAATTAAAATAAAAAAATAAATGATATAAACTTACATTAAGTGAATCGTATTAACAAAAGTAGTAACTATTTAATTATTTCACCTACTGTGTTAGTTCAGAGGAATTACTATGTAATGGTGAGCTACTGTGTATCTCTCCCCACTCCTGTGTTCAGTGATGTCATGGTGGTGGCTTGAAGTTTGACATACAGGAATATTTATACCACAAATCAGCAAACACCACAGATCAGGGCTTTTGTCCCCCAAGAGAACCAGTCGTTAAGTATAGCCAGCACACCTCTGGACAAGTTGTGTATAAAACACTCATTGGGACCCTGGATGGGGCACTGCATACCCATGACTCTTCTGCAAGCCCATCAAAGCCTTATGGTGACACCAGCTTCCAGGGGAAGGAGCAGAGAGCTCAGTCCCAGTGGAAGGAAGTCTAGAGCAAGACCTCACATACCCAGGCTGAAGAGGTTGACAGCACCATAGTCCAGGAAGTAGCAGATGTGCCGGGCATTCTTGGACATGGAGCTGAAGGTGTGTGCACAGCTGGACGCAAGCGGGTAGACGCAGCTGGTGCTCATGTATACAAGCAGAGGCCAGGAGTAGCTGTCATTCTGGATGTCCATCCCATACAGTGCGGTCACAAACCTCCACATGAAGAACCTGGAACAAAGCACGGCCCACTCAATCCCTATGGCTGGAGGCTCCTCTTATTCCCACCTGACTGTCTTCTGCTGGCTGTTCACCGGGATGGCCAACCCCTACATGTTCTCACTTTGGTGAAATGCCATGAGCAAGGGAGGGTGAATGGGGTCCTTTTTTGGTTGGCAGTGAGCAGGAGGGGCAAGAAGAGAGCCTTTATCTAGTCTGGTCCCCTCTCCCTGCTTGTGGTGACAGATCCCTCTTATAGCATCTTGCCCACGTGATTCTTCAGCCCCAACTTGCATGCTTCCAGAGATGGGGAGCTCACCACCTACTAAGGCAGCTCTTAGTGTTAGAAAGTTCTTCATTGACCTACTATCTGTCTCCTTGGAATCAATCTCCATTTGATCAGCCCTAGTGCTCCCCAACAGGACCATAGAAAACAAGCCCATCAAATATTTTAAGGCAGTCTTCATAATCCCTCCCCACTGCTTTGAACTCCACACTAAATAATCCTGGTGCATTCAACCATTCCCCATAGGATCCACATCTGACCTGTTACCATTCCTATCATTCGTCTATGTCCACTTCACAGGAAGGCTTCTCCAGTCAAAAGCAACCCCCTCAGTGGGGGCCTGAAAGTCTAGAGGACATCAGGACATTTTTCTCCCTTCTCTTCCACACTGTCCCTCCACCAACATTGCAACCACCTTTCTGAGTGGCGAGGGCCCAGGAGGGCCTCAGAGAGAGCCTGGGTCTTGGGGCTCCATCTCTACACAGCAATATCGCACACTTCTGCATCGGATCTGCCTAACCTATAACTCATGCAAGGGGGTCCTGCCTCCAGAACTGACCACTTCCACAAAGTGCTAAAGAGCCGGCTCCCACCCCTCCACCTCTCCCAGGGAAGGATACCACAAAGCTTTGCACGCAGGAATGCAAGGGGCATTGCTAAATCCTCTGGCTGTACTTAAAATCTTTTCCCTCCTGTCCCAGTAGAAATAAAGCTTAAGCTATTTGCTGTTTCTCAAAACACATCCTTTGATCATCTTGAGGTTATTCCCTATCCCCCCTTCCTTAGGCTGTCCTACTCCTGGCTCTCCCAAGCCCTCCTGCCACTCTGCTGTTCAGCTGGGCCTGGCAGCGAAGGGTGCGTATGCAGGGTGCACTTCAGCCAGACTGGCTCAGTTGTCAAACAGTTAGGAAGTCACCCCACAGGATCTGTGCACAGGGCTCAGGTCCCACAAACAAAGATGGTCAGGCCAGCACTTTATGTAGTGGCACAAACTTCAAAATAGCCTAAAACACCCATAAATGGCCCATAAAGTGGACACTATGCAGCTGTTCCAAAGCCGGAGAGGCTGTGGGCCTGAGCTCCCCGGGGAAGCAGAGTGTGGACAGGCGGGCGGAGGGGGAAGGACAGGCCCTGGCGTACACACACGTCAGATCTCCTATCTGTGAGAGCACTGGGGGGCACACAAGAAGCTGGTCACCGGCGGTTCCAGGGAGAAGAGGGACCAGGGGAGACACTGGCTCCGTTCCCTTCTGCAAATTAGCATTTGTTATCAACCTCAGATTTACTTAATGTAAAATGACAAACAACCTCCTTGGGCAGGATTTCGCTGCTACCCAGACCAGCGAGCAGGCCGTAGGCTTCTCTACAGACTGCCCTAGGCCAGCACGAGCCTCCACGCTGTCATCTCCCCGGGGAAGGTTTCTGGCACCTGCCCCCGCACTGGGCTCTAGGTCAGCCTCCGACTTGGATGGAGCACGTTCCTCCTTCAGGCCCCTCCCACCTGTGCACACTCCTGGTCCTTCCTACCCTCTTGGCTTCTGAACATGATATGAAGGGGGGTCCAGAGAGCAGCCTGTACCCTGCAGGGTTCATGTAAGCAAGCCACCCCTTCTCTGGGCCACTTCTCTACCTACCAATGGTCGTCTGCGTGGGGAGGTAGTCAGCATAACCTGTGAGGTCCTTCCAGCCCTGATATACTATGATTTGGCCTCTGACCGCATGTGTGCTCTCCCCTCATTATGCAGCACGAGGGGTGTGAAGCTGCTCTTTGCCCCCCCTACACACACACACACACACACACACACACACACACACACACTTACTCAGCAAGGTCCCTCCCCTCTTCACCTTCCTGGCAACTCCCATTTGTGTCCACATGTGTCCCAGAGCTTTGCTCTTAGCTGCTGCATTAAAGCGTCACCTGACCCACTGCCTGGAACTGCTGTGGTTCCCAAACAATTACGGGGCACCCACAGCTCCTGGCCCAACGCCTTCCTAATGTCTTCTCCCATAATCCTCATGGCAACCCTGGGGAGGGTGCGGACTATCTTCCTGCTTGGCAGATGGAAAAGTGTGAAGAGCTCAGAGAGGTTAAGTGAGTTGCTCAAGCTTATGACATTTTAATCAGGGCTTATGGAAGACTCAGAGAGCCTCCAAGACATGAAGGGGCTAAGACCAAACCAGGCCTGGGAGCAGGGAAGGCGGCAGAGCCACCAGGAGTCCCATGAATGCTAACACAATCCATGACCTAAAGTTCACTTCGCTCCACCCCCACACACCATGGGGCGCCCCCAACATCCCAGCACCGCTCTCGGCCCTGCCAACCCCCAGCGGTGTTTTAAAGATCCCCTGTTCCCCAGGGCTCCCAAATGAGGCAGCTGGCCAAGGGGGCTGGAAGGTACCAGAAGGGCAGCAAGTGAGTCCAGATGTTGAGGGTCTCGTTGGTCATCTGGAAGAGGCTGAGGACGCAGGCAGTGGCGGAGCTCTGCGGATGCCGGTAGCCAAAGAGGATGCCCTGCTCGTGGAACACCTGCAGGGGGAGGAAAAGGGCACGGCGGTGAGATGGGAGGGGGCAGGCAGGTCTCGGAGGAACATCTCTGGTAGCACCTGCTTTTCTCCCAGGCTGTGCCCTTGGACACTGGGTCCTGGAACACCTGACCCCCGGCAGAGTGCTGGAATCCCACATCCCTCAGGAAGACTGCAGCCAGCTGGAGCAGAGAACTCGAGGCCCTGGCCCTCTTTGGGGATCGAGCCTCTCTTCCCTTCTCTGACACACTGACTCTGGTCATGCATTTAGGGATCTGGTCTGGCATCCTCTGCCTGGGGCCTGCAGCCTGATCCTCGGGTGCCTTCGTGGCTGGCTCACATGTGTGCGGTCTGAGCCGCCATGCCCCAGATGTCAGGGAGCTCTCTGCAGGAGATCCCTCTTGGATATATTTACCACAGCGCTTCATAAAGGCCTTCGGCCTTTGAAGACTACGATGGCATCAGCCTGGGCTGAGGCAGAGGCGAAGGTTGGCCCCAGCAGGCCCACATAAGCTACCCCTACCCCATGCAGCCTGCTTGGCAAGTCTCTTAGGAACCAAGTTGCCGTAAGGAACTTGGACTGGTCAGGCAAAATATGGGCTAGCAACCCACCTGAAAAACTGCATTATATCCATTAAAAATGGTCACTGTGAAGACAACGAGGCAAGAAGGACCAAAGCTCAGGATGCAATATTAAGTAAAAAAAAAAAGTAGGAAGCAAACTGTATCTCAGCCATGATTATAAGAACTATAGAAACCTCAGTACTGTGGTGGGACAGAGGCTCGGAGGAAACAGTGGGAATTTAGATCACAGTTTCCCAATATTGACACTATTGACATTTTTGGCCAAATAATCCTTTGTTGCTGGGGCCATCCTAAGCATTGTTTAGCAGTGTCCATGCCTCTCCCTAAAAGATGCCAGTAGCCCACACTGTGCTCCCCTTCCAGGTTGTGACAACCAAAATGTCTCCAGGTATCAGTGTCCCCTGGGGGTAAAATCTCACCTAGTTAAGAACTACCCATTTAGGTGAATATTGTTATAACCGTTAGGAGGTAAATTTAAAATGAGTAGATAATCGAGGCAAATAATAACGATAAGATCAGTAACCCTAATACAAATCAGGTCACAATACATTTGAAATCTCTGCCTTTGGTTTTCTAGGACTGTGGGAGAAAGGGGGAATGTGTGAGGCTGGGGGGATGCTAACCTAGCCACATACAAGTCTCCTTTGAGTTACCAACTTCTCACTTTAGGGAAGGATCCCAATTCAAAGACACATAACGAAGAACCTAAGTGATTCTGTCTCTTGAGGTTCTGAGTCAAGTGGTCACTTGAAATAGTGGAGAGAGTAAGGGGTTATTAGAGTAAAGAGTCAGATGTGGGCCACTGAGGTGCCACATGGCCT
Organism: Saccopteryx bilineata; assembly: GCF_036850765.1. Classification (NCBI taxonomy): domain Eukaryota; kingdom Metazoa; phylum Chordata; class Mammalia; order Chiroptera; family Emballonuridae; genus Saccopteryx; species Saccopteryx bilineata. Next base: position 50,055,942 of record NC_089493.1, read on the forward strand.
TGAGCTGGGTCACCCCTCTCAGGGCCTCAGTGTCCTCATCTCCGAGACGGGAGGCGGTAGCTAGCTAGATGGTCAGTACGCTCCCTTCTGAGTTCAATTCTGGGTTACACTGGTCAAGTGGGGGAGGAGGGTAATGGAGTTGGTTCATGGTTCAGTGAAGAAATACTATTTAAATTAGATTTGGGTCTTAGCTAATTAAAGCAATTTGTTCCAGTTTTAGATTCGCCATTCAGTTCTGCTGACATCCTGGTTTGCAGTGGACAGGTTCTCTAACGGGCAGCAGGGATCTGGGCTCACAGCTGCCCACCCCACCAGGGCCGCCAGCAAGGAGGCCAATGGGCCACCAGCTTCGGCCTTTGATCCACGTGAGGAAGGTGGTGTGGATGTGGTGCCCACCACTCTGAAGGCCCTTGTGTAGAAACTACGGGTCTTTCATTCTACTTCTTACATTTCTTTCTTTCATAATTTTTTTTTAATTGAAGCATTGGCCACTTGTTAAAATGCAAAGACTCCAAAAAGGAGCACTTGCTACTATTCACTCCTTTCCATGAATGAGTTTAGCAGATCCTGTGCAGCAGGAGATACCGTGACAAAGGTCCTGTAGAGCACTGGGCATGCAGGGATGGTGGCACAGAGGGAGGACGCAGGGTGGGCTGCAGGCCAGCTGGGCACAGTGGACCACAGGTGGGCTGTGGGTGGGTATAAGCCAGAGAGGGAGATCACCTACATTTTGCTCAGGGTGATTCAGGGGGGTAGATGCTGTTCTTCTTGCTGTGGGCCCTGACTTTTGGGAGGCAAAAGGGGATGCTGACATACTCAAAAGCCAGAGAACAGAGGGGCCGGGAAATACACAGACTGGGCACCTTGACCACACTTAAGAATCTGGCCTAGACTTGGGGAGGATACCTTACCATGAAAGCCAGGGCTGAACCCTGATCAAAAGACCCTGCTTTCCCCTGAGCTGCTGTCCTGATCCCAGACAGGGGTGGGAAGCCAACATGAACCATGCCGGAGGGGCAGGATTTAAAGCAGCCCCTCCCTCTAAAAGTAAAGATGATAAAGGATAGATAAAAGACAGAGATCCTTGGCCCTGACTGGTTGGCTCAGTGGTAGAGCATTGGCCTTGCGTGTGGATATCCTGGGTTCGATTCCCAGTCAGGACACACAGGAGAAGTGACTATCTTCTTCTCCACCCCTTCTCCCTTCTCCTTCCCTCTCCTTCACTCCTGCAGCCATGGCTTGATGGAGTGAGTTGGCCCTGGGCACTGAGGATGGCTCCATGGCCTCCACCTCAGGTGCTAAAAAATGGCTCCAGTTGCAACTGAGCAAGGGCCCCAGATGGGCAGAGCATCGCCCCCTAGTGGGCATGCCGAGTGGATCCCAGTTGGGCGCATGCAAAAGTCTGTCTCTCTGCCTCCCCTCTTCTCACTAAAAAAAAAAAAAAAAAAAAAAAAGATCGAGTCCCTTTGTCCATAACAGTGATATTCCTGTCCCTATCTGTCCCTCCCTCCCCAATCTGTGAATTATTTGGCCACCCTGCCAGGAGCACTCCAGTGCTGAGCCCCTCTGAACCTGGGAAAGGAAGGGAAGGGGACTCATTCTCCCCAGCTTTCCGCTCTAGCCTTAGCAAAGTGCTCTGCAGAGAGTAGATCTCAACAGTGCATGCTACATAAATCTAAACAAATGAAACGTTTTAAAACAATTTTGTATTCACACCCAGTTTGACCCCAAAAGGCAAACTGCAATCATTGCCTTAATGCTCTGTAGCTGGGCCTCATTTCTAAGCACCCCCAGGTTAGCAGGCGCCGGCTTATTTGCACAGCAGAATTGATTTGCAGGACTCCGCCTTGCATCCCTGGTTGCAGGCTGGGTAATTTAGAGTGAAATGAAATCAAATTGTGCACGGCCTATTATTTAGAAGCGAGAACCCCCAGGCACCGGGGTGGAAGGGCACATCAGCAGGTTTTCCTCTTAGTGCCCGCCATGGGCTTGGCTTCCACAAAAGACCCTGTGCACCTGCCAGCTGACGCCTAACATTCCACCACGACTGTTTTAAACCCTTGGTTTTTCTAGCTATTAAACTGCAAATCACCTGGGGGAAATAATCAGGCATTCTGGCTGGTGGCAAGTAAGTGGATTTTGATAGCAGGCGAAGGGGAGAGGGAGAGTGGTCAGGAGGCTTCCACACCCTCGGTGTGGAAGTCTGCATTTCTGGTCCAAATATCTTGGCATCCTCATGGTCTTGTGAGGGAGAGCCTTCCCTTGCCCCCATTTCACAGGAAAGGGAACTAAGGCCTGAGGAGGTTTAAGGCATCCTCATGGCCTTGTGAGGGAGAGCCTTCCCTTGCCCCCATTTCACAGGAAAGGGAACTAAGGCCTGAGGAGGTTTAAGGCATGTATCCAAGATCCCAGAAATAGTGGGAGCAAAACATAAACGCAGACATCAGACTACATCTCCCCAGCCTCCTATATTATCATCGCCGCTGCTTGGAGGGGCCCCATCAGAGATGCAGCTCTCAGCTCTTGACCTGCAAGGTGATGCTGGGTTGTCACATATTTCTCTGAGTGTCAGTTTCTTCTTCTTCAAGGTGGTGTTATGGCCTGAATTTTGTCCCCCACAAAACTCACATGTTGAAGCCCTAATCCCTAGGACTTCCGAATGCAAGCGTATTTCGAGACAGGGTCTTTCAAGGCATTAAGTTAAAATGAGGCTACTAGGGTGGGTCCTAATCCAATCTGACTGGTGTCCCTCATAGGAAAAGGGAACTGGACACAGGGTGACCCAGGGGTGTGTGTGCACAGAGGGCTGACCACATGAAGAAGCAGTAAGATGGTGACCATCTGCAAACCAAGGAGGTGGCTTCCGGAGAACCAGCTGTGTTGGCACCTTGACCTTGGACTTCCAGCCTCTAGAATGTGAGAAAACAGGTTTCTGTTGTTGGAGCCAGCCAGTCTGTGGTTCTTTGTTATGGCAGTCTGAGTGGACTGACACACAATGGTAAGGTTGGGTGGCAAAGTCCTAAGCCAGTGGCTCTCCAACTTTCTCCTGCTGATGCCTGCAGATCACCTGGGGGTCTTATTGCAGTTGGGTGGGGCTGGGATGAATCTGCGTTTCTTTTTTTTTTAATTTAGAAAATTGAATTTTACAGGATGACATTGATCAACAAGAGTACCTAGATTTCAGGTAAACATCTCCACATCATTTGAGCAGTCGATTATGTTGTATACTCTTCACCCAAAGTCAAATCATTTTCCGACATCTTATATTTGCCCCTCTTTACATCGCTCCCCCACCCCACCCCTCCCCCACATCCCCTTTCCCCTGGTAACCACTGCACTCTTGTCTATGTTCATGAGTCTCAGTTTTGTATCCCAGCTACGTGTGAAGTCATACAGTTCTCAGCTTTTTCTGATTTGAGAGTCGACATTTCTAACACACTGCCTGGGCGTGCTGATTGCAGCACAGCGCCTCTGGCTTTGCAACCTAGGCTCCTGCCTCTGCACCCTGCTGCCACCTCCCTGCCTAGACTCTAGTTCACCCTAGGAGAGGATTCCTTTAGGTAAGAGGGACAAGTGGAACCCCAGTACATGGGCATGAGAATCCAGGGCAGGGGATAGAGGCCAGCGAGGAGGCGAGTGAAATGTTGGGGGCAGAAGGCTTGGAGAGAATGGGGAGGAAGGAAGGCAGGGCACGAACTGCTGCATCAATTGAACCTGCCGTTCAGTGAGTGCCTGCGGACTGCCTGGCACTGGGCTGGACACCAAGCGCCGTCTCACGCAGGACCACGCTCAGTCCGGGCAGGAGAGAACACTTAGGTTCTCAACAAAACATTGCCTGCACACAAACCATAGGCAATTCTTGAACTGTGAATATGTTGAACAGACAACCATTGTTGGTGTTAAGCACTTATAGGCAAATGCTAGTTTAGAATGCTGGTGTGATACTCTTTAAAAAATAACTGTCCAATATCCAATAAGGATGCTTTTTGTACATGCAACACAGTATTTATAAAAGATGGTGGTAAATGTCTTCTGGCCAAACATGTAAGAAGAAATTAAGGCAATGAAAACAAATTATTACTATCTAGGATGGAGAATATAAAGGATATTTGTAACTTAATGAACAAAAAAGTGAAAAAAAAAAGGAGACATAAAATGTCTTTAAAAATTAAATATTGTCTGACCAGGCAGTGCCACGATGGATAGAGTGTCGGCTGGGATGCAGAGGACCCAGGTTCAAAAGCCTGAGGTTGTCTGTTTGAGTGCAGGCTCACCAGCTTGAGTGCAGGGTCATTGGCTTGAGTGTGGGATCATAGACATGACCCCATGGCCACTGGCTTGAGCTCAAGGTTGCTGGTTTGAGCAAGGAGTCACTGGCACAGCTGGAGCCCCTGGGTCAAGGCATATGTGGGAAAGCAATCAGTAAACATCTATAAGGAGCTGCACATCTCTTTCTCTTCCTGTCTATCTCTCTCTCTTTAAATTTTTTTTTTAATTTTTTATTTATTCATTTTAGAGAGGAGAGAGAGAGAGAGAGAGGAGAGACAGAAAGAGAGAAGGGAGGGAGGAGCTGGAAGCATCAACTCCCATATGTGCCTTGACCAGGCAAGCCCAGGTTTTGAACCAGCGACCTTAGCATTTCCAGGTTGACGCTTTATCCACTGCGCCACCACAGGTTAGGCTATCTCTCTCTCTTTAAAAAATCGGAAATATTACTCAGTTCAGGTAGTGGGTACCTAAGTGAAAAGTCCCACTGAATGATTAGCATCATACCGAGTGCTAACCTAGAGAATATAAAAGTGAGGAAGTTGAAACAATGAAGCATTCCATTGGTTTTGTGTTTGTTGTAAAAATGTAGTCTTTGGAAGCTGGCCCTGCTGCCGCCGCCCTGCAGCTCACTTGCTGCCTCGGCAGCACGTTGCTCTTCTAAAATGGCTGCCGCTACCGGTTCTGTGGTGGCCTTGCCGGCCTCGGGTCAGACTGAAGGGAAAAAGATCACCGATCTGCGGGTCATCGATCTTAAGTCCGAGCTCAAGCGGCGGAACTTAGACATCACCGGAGTCAAGACTGTACTCATCTCCCGACTCAAGCAGGCTATTGAAGAGGAAGGAGGCGATCCAGATAATATTGAGTTAACTGTTTCAACTGATACTCCAAACAAGAAACCAACCAAAGGCAAAGGTAAAAAACAGGAAGCAGATGAGTTGAGTGGAGATGCTTCTGTGGAAGATGATGCTTTTGTCAAGGACTGTGAATTGGAGAGTCAAGAGGCACTTGAACAAGATGGAAATGACGAACTAAAGGACTCTGAAGAGTTTGGTGAAAATGAAGAAGAAACTGTGCATTCCAAGGAGTTACTTTCTGCAGAAGAGAACAAGAGAGCTCATGAATTAATAGAGGCAGAAGCAATAGAAGAAGATATAGAGAAAGAGGACATCGAAAGTCAGGAAATTGAAGCTCAAGAAGGTGAAGATGATACCTTTCTAACAGCCCAAGATGGTGAGGAAAGAAGAAAATGAGAAAGATATAGCAGGTTCTGGTGATGATACACAAGAAGTATCTAAACCTCTTCCTTCAGAAGGGAACCTAGCTGAGGCTGATCACACAGCTCATGAAGAGATGGAAGCTAATGCGACTGTGAAAGAAGCTGAGGATGACAACATCTCGGTCACAATCCAGGCTGAAGATGCTATCACTCTGGATTTTGATGGTGATGACCTCCTAGAAACAGGTAAAAATGTGAAAATTACAGATTCTGAAGCAAGTAAGCCAAAAGATGAGCAGGACGTCATTGCACAGAGCCCGGAGAAGGAAAGCAAGGATTATGAGATGAATGCGAACCGTAAAGATGGTAAGAAGGAAGACTGCGTGAAGGGTGATCCGGTCGAGAAGGAAGCCAGAGAAGGTTCTCAGAAAGCAGAATCTGGAGACAAAGAAAAGGATACTTTGAAGAAAGGGCCCTCGTCTACTGGGGCCTCTGGTCAAGCAAAGAGCTCTTCAAAGGAATCCAAAGACAGCAAGACATCATCCAAAGATGACAAAGGAAGTACAACTAGTACTGGTGGTAGCAGTGGAAGCTCAACTAAAAACATCTGGGTTAGTGGACTTTCTTCTAATACCAAAACTGCTGATTTGAAGAACCTCTTTGGCAAATATGGAAATGTTCTGAGTGCAAAGGTAGTTACAAATGCTCGAAGTCCTGGGGCCAAGTGCTATGGCATAGTAACTATGTCTTCAAGCACAGAGGTGTCCAGATGCATTGCACATCTTCATCGCACTGAACTGCATGGACAACTGATTTCTGTTGAAAAAGTTAAAGGTGATCCTTCTAAGAAAGAATTAAAGAAAGAAAATGATGAAAAGAGTAGTTCAAGAAGTTCTGGGGACAAAAAAACCATGAGTGATAGAAGTAGCAAGACACAAGCCTCTATGAAAAAAGAAGAGAAAAGGTCATCTGAGAAATCTGAAAAAAAAGAAAGCAAGGATACTAAGAAAATAGAAGGTAAAGAGAAGAATGATAATGGATCAACTGGCCAAACTTCAGAATTTATTAAAAAAAGTGAAGAAAAGAAAAGAATAAGATCAAAGAGTCCTGGACATATGGTAATACTAGACCAGACGAAAGGAGATCATTGTAGGCCATCAAAAAGAGGAAAATATGAGAAAGTTCATGGAAGAAGCAAGGAAAAGGAGAGAGCTAGCCTCGATAAAAAAAGGGACAAAGACTACAGAAGGAAAGACATCTTACCTTTTGAAAAGATGAAGGAACAAAGACTGAGAGAACATTTAGTTCGTTTTGAAAGATTGCAACAAGCAATGGAACTTCGAAGACGAAGAGAGATTGCAGAAAGAGAGCGTCGAGAGCGAGAACGCATTAGAATAATTCGTGAACGGGAAGAACTGGAACACTTACAGAGAGAGAGAGAGAGCCTAGAAATTGAAAGGCAAAAACTAGAGAGAGAGAGAATGGAACGCGAACGCTTGGAAAGGGAACGCATTCGTATTGAACAGGAACGTTGTAAGGAAGCTGAGCGTATTGCTAGAGAACGGGAGGAGCTGAGGAGGCAACAGCAGCAGCTTCCTTATGAACAAGAAAAAAGGAATTCTCTGAAACGCCCATGTGATGTAGATCATAGGCGAGATGACCCTTACTGGAGTGAGAGTAAAAAGTTGTCTCTAGATACAGATGCAAGATTTGGCCATGGATCTGAGTATTCTGGCCAACAGAACAGAATACTCAGGGTGCCCCCTGGGAGTCGCAGTAACACTTCAGGCTATGGAAACAGAGAGGGGGACAGAGGCATCACAGACCGAGGAAGTGGCACACAGCACTACCCTGAAGATCGACATGTGGTTGAGCGCCATGGACGGGACGCAAGTGGACCAAGGAAAGAGTGGCATGGTCCACCTTCTCAAGGGCCTGGCTATCATGACTCAAGACAGATGGGTGATGGCTGGACAGGGGCAAGCATGATAACCCAACATACAAGTAATGCCTCCCCGATTAATAGAATTGTACAAATCGGTGGCAATTCCATACCAAGAGGAAGTAGCTCTGGATTTAAGCCATTTAAGAGTGGACTTCCACGACGATTCTGAAAATTAGCCTCTGCCGTGGTTTCAAGATAATTTATTGAAATCTCCCGTAAATTTTACTTGACTACTTATGAGGAGGACCTCTGACTTACTTGAGAGTCCTTTCAGACTTTTCTCCTTTTTTAAAATTTAACATGATTGCTTTTCTCAATTTTGGAGAAGATGTTTAAATAGTTCTGTTGTAACTTTTAATAGGTTTATGTACCACTCAACTTTTTTTCCTGCAGCACCAAGACCCATTTGAAAAGATTGGAATCAAAACCATTTGTTTAATACTGTGTGAATATACAGAGTAGTTTGCAGCTGTGTGGTAATAATTTCATTTGCAGCATTAGCTTTGTGGTGTCAGGCTTTGTCTCCAAGCATTCACAGCCTCCATTTGGAAGGCTGTCTAAGCTTAAAAAGTCTGCTGTCTAATTTTTAGAGAATACGATTGTTCCTTGCATTTTTGAGTATTATGTGACCTATTTTTACAGAAGGTACTGTTACATTAAGTGCATCTGTGTATCCTGGTTTTAAAAAAAATGTACTCTTTTTGAAATAAACCTTCACATTCTGTATAGTTTAAAAAAAAATGTAGTCTTTGGCTCAAGAGCTAGAAAAACAATTTTCAATTATAGGCATTGATTTAAAATTCTGCTGTGGGCAAGTTTGTGGTAACAGTATAACTTGATTAGAAAGTCTGTGGTAGGCAGAAAATGCCCCCCAAAGGTGTCCATGTCCTAATTGCCAGAACCGGTGACTGACTGTTAGTTTACATGGCACAGGGGAATTAGGGTCTTAGATGAAGTTAAAATTGTTAACTATTGATGAAGTTAAATTGTTAACTAGATAACCTTAAAATAGAAATATCATCTGGGCTTTCTAGGTGGGCTTGGTTAATCACAAAGGTCCTTACAAGTGGTGGGAGGGGTAGACAAAGGAGACAGAAAGAAATGTTACTATGGAAGAAGAGTCAAGAGATGCAACATTGCTGGCTTTGCAGGTGGAGGAAGAAGCCAGGAGCCAAGGAATGCAGGTGGTTTCTGGGAGCTAGAAAAGGCAAGGAAAGAGATTCTCCCCTAGAGCCTCCACTACCTGGATTTTAGCCTAATGAGAGTCACTTCTATCCTACAACTATGAGATAATAAACTTCTCTTCTTTTTTAAACTTCTCTTCCTTGATCTCACTGTTAATCCATTCACTATTTTGTTTTGTTGTTGTTTTGAGAGACAGTAAGAGACACAAAGGGAGAGAGAGGGTAAGAAGCATCAAATTGTAGTTACTTTCACTTTTGTTGTACATTGATTGCTTCTTGTACATGCCTTGACCAGTAAATTGAAATCTCCAGTAAATTTTACTTGACTACTTTTGAGCCAGTGAGCCAGTGAACCCTTGTTCAAGCCAGTGACCTCTGGGCTCAAGCTGGTGAGATCTGGGATTGGGTGGATGATCCCTCGGCTCAAGCCAGCAACCCTGTGCTGACAAGCCTGTGCTCAGAGCTGGTGACTTCAGGGTTTCAAACCAGCGACCCCAGCATTCTGAGTCAATGCTTTATCCACTGTGCCAACACTGGTCAGGCACCCTTCATTGTTTAGTAACATGTTATTTAGCTTCCACATCGTTGTGTGTTTTTCAGGGTTTTATTTTTGTGTGTGATGAATTTCTAGATTCATACCATTATAATCAAAGAAGATGCTCGATATTATTTAAATCTTCTTAAATTTAGTGAGATTTGTTTTATGTCCTAACATGTGGTCTACCGCAGAAAATGTTCCATGTGCACTTGAAAAGAATGTATATTCTTCTGCTTTGGGGTGAAATGCTTTAAAGATAGCAATTAAATCTAGCTAATCTAGCCCTGGCCAGTTAGCTCAGTGGTAGAGCATCAGCTTGGCATGTGGAAGTCCTGGGTTTGATTCCCATACAGGAGAAGAGACCATCTGCTTCTCCACCCCTCCCCTACCTCCTTCTCCCTCTCTCAATCTCTCTCCCCTCCCCTCCCTCAGCCATGGCTTGAATGGTTCCAGCAATTTGGCCCCAGGTGCTGAGGATGGCTCCATGGCCTTGCCTCAGGCATCTCCATTCAAGCAATGGAGCAACTAGCCCAGATGGGCAGAACATTGCCACCTAGTGGGCTTGCTGGATGGATCCCGGTAGGGGTGCATATCTGTCTCTCTGCCTCCCTGCCTCTCACTTAATAAAAATAAAAAAAAGAAAGAAAGAAAAAAAAAAGAAAAGAAAAGAATCTAGCTAATTTAGTGTGTCATTTAAGGCTACCGTTTCTTTATTGATTGTCTGTCTGGAAGATCTATCCATTGATGTCAATGTGTTAAAGTCCCTTACTATGACTGTATTACTGTCAGCCTCTCCCTTTATGTCCATCAAGATTTGCTTTACATATTTCAGTGCTCCTATGTTGAGTGCACAAATGTTTACAGGGGTTATATCCTCTGGTTGGACAGCTCCCTTTATCATTACATAATGTTCTTCTTTGTCTCTTAACTATATCTTTTGTTTTAAAGTTTATTTTGTCTAATATTAAGTATCGCTGCCCCAGCTATGTTCATTTCCATTTGCATGAAATATCTTTTTCTATCCCTTTACTTTTAGTCAGTGTGACTCCTTTGTTCTGAGGTGGGTCTCTTGTAGACGGTATATACATGGGTCTTGTTTTCTTAACCATTCAGCTACCTTATGTCTTTTGATTGCAGCATTTAAGCCATTTACATTTAAAGTGATTATTGATAGGTACATATTTATTGCCATTTTATTCTTTTAAATATGGTCCTCTATTTCTTTTTCTTTTTCTTGTTAAAGCAGGCCCTTTATCATTTCTTATAATGCTAGTTTGGTAGTAAAAACTCCTTTAATTTTTCTTCTCTGGGAAGCTCTTTATTTCTCCTTCAATTATAAATGATAACCTTGCTGGGTAAAGTAGTCTTGATTGTAGGTCCTTGCTTTTCACCACTTTAAATATTTTGTGCCAGTCCATTTCTGGTCTGTAATATTTCTGTGGAATAAGCTGACAGTGTTATGGGAGCTCTCTTATAGGTAACTTTCTCTTGCAGCTTTTAAGATTCTCTCTTTGAGGCTCTGGCCGGTTGGCTCAGTGGTTGAGCGTCAGCTTGGCATGCAGGAGTCCTGGGTTCGATTCCCAGCCAAAGGCACACAGGAGAAGTGCTCATCTGCTTCTCCACCCCTCCCCCTCTCCTTCCTCTCTTTCTCTTCCCCTCCTGCAGCCAAGGCTCCATTGGAGCAAAAGATGGGCCCGGGCGCTGGGGATGGCTCTGTGGCCTCTGCCTCAGGCGCTAGAGTGGCTCTGGTGGCAACAGAGCGATGCCCCAGATTGGCAGAGCATCACCCCCTGGTGGGCGTGCTGGGTGGATCCTGGTCGGGCGCATGCGGAAGTCTGTCTGACTGCCTCCCCATTTCTGGCTTCGGAAAAATACAAAAAAAAAAAAAGATTCTCTCTTTGTCTTTAACCTTTGTTATTTTAATTATGATGTGTCTTGGTGTGGGCCTCTTTGGGTTCACCTTGTTTGGGACTCTCTGTGGTTCCTGGACTTGAGTGTTTTTTTCCTTCACCAGGTTAGCAAAATTTTTGGTCGTTATTTCTTCAAATAGGTTCTCAATCCCTTGCTCTCTCTCTTTTCCTCTGGTATCCCTAAAATGAGTAGATAAAAAAGCTGTGGCACATTTATACAATGGAATACTATTTGGTCATAAAAAGAAGGAAATTTTACCCTTTGTGACAGCATGGATAGAGAGTATTATACTAAGTGAAATAAGCCAGTCAGAGAAAGACAAGTACCATATGATTTCATTCATATGGAAACTAATGAACAGAATGAACTAACAAGCAAAATGAAGATAAGACTCATAGAGAGCAGGCTGACAGCTGTTGGTTGGGGGCTGGGTGAGGGGATGGAGGGATTGAGCAAAAAAAGAAAAAAAAATCATGGACATGGACAGCAGTGTGGTGATTTCTAGGGGACGGGAGGCAGAGGAGGATACAGGAGAGATAAATGGTGACCACACAACCTAGTGTATAGTTGATGTGTTGTAGAATTGTGCACCTGAAATCTGTATAATTTTGTTAACCAGTGTCACCCCATAAATTCAATTAAAAGGAAACAAAAAACTAATACAAGGTCAGAACGTGACCAAACCTCCAAAAGCAACCTTAGAGCTGGAAATGGCAGCACGTGATTTCAATTTCTTCTGAGGAGACTTCCTTCGGAACAATTCAAAAATTATGTAGGACATTCTCTGAGTCTTCTTCAATACGGGATATCTTGATGAAACACACAACAAATTTGACCATAAGCTATTCTTAGTCACACAATGGGAATGCCAAATAAATGTCATTCAACACTTAGATTTAATTTAGACAAGATACAAGGTGACTGGCAGAAATCAGTGAAATAACAAAAGGTCCTCCAACATAGAGCAAATCCCATCTCTGGTGGAAAGTGACATTAATTTTGGATCTGAGCTCTCCACAGATATTTGTTATGTTAGCAAAAGCCTACAAAAAAAATCTAGGGCCCTGGCCGGTTGGCTCAGTGGTAGAGCGTCGGCCTGGTGTGCAGGAGTCCCGGGTTCGATTCCCAGCCAGGGCACACAGGAGAAGTGCCCATCTGCTTCTCCACCCTTTCCCCTCTCCTTCCTCTCTGTCTCTCTCTTCCCCTCCCGCAGCCAAGGCTCCACTGGAGCAAAGTTGGCCCGGGCGCTGGGGATGGCTCTGTGGCCTCTGCCTCAGGTGCTAGAATGGCTCTGGTCGCAACAGAGCAACGCCCCAGATGGGCAGAGCATCGCCCCCTGGTGGGCGTGCTGGGTGGATCCCGGTCGGGTACATGGGGAAGTCTGACTGCCTCCCCGTTTCCAACTTCAGAAAAATACACACACACACACACACACACACACACACACAAAATCTAGGTTTGGCTATTTCACTTTTAAAGGGATTAAAAATACATATTTATTTTTGAAATGCATATAGGATTTTTCTAAACCAAAGGAGCCACATGTGAACCATGCAACAAAATGACATTCAGATAAAATAAAATTCAAAAAAAGAAACAAAGTGTCTATAAACTATGAAAGAAAAGATTCACATACAAAAACCCTGAAGTTAATTTCTATACAGATTATTTTTCTGGGCATTATAAATTGAGATATAATTTTCACTGAGCAAAACAGTATTTTCAGTTTTCTTTATAATGTCTTTTTTCTTGAAGAAAAAAAAATGAAATCAGTACTATATGGACCTAGATATTTTAAGAGATGAAAGCAACTATGTTAAAGACGGTGATCCATATGAAATTGAAATATTTAATTTTCTTCTAAATTATAATTATGCAACTTCTTTACAATGTTTAAACTTGATTTATAAAATTTATAGTTAATATCTGATTCTAAATATGGCTTTATGAATGTTTTTATATAATTCTAGTTGTTCTACCTCAGCAGAACTGAGCAGAAACTCAGCAGATATTTCTTCCAAAAGAAATTAATTACCAAAAAAACAAACGAAGACTCAATGACTCAAGAATAGTGCTGTAATTTGGCATTACTGTTAATAGAACACAAATTATGTGATAATGTTCATTACAACAATGTAACTAATAATTTTGCTGAAATGAAAGCAAGGAAAATAAACTATGAGATTAACATGTAATAATTATAAATTATGTATGTTTTTATTTTATTACTCATCCAAACATCACTAATCCATCATTAAAACATCCAGACATGCAATAGTAATTAAATTTAGTTGTTTCTGCTACTTTGCTGACTTTAGCTAAATAAAAATCAGAGCTTTATATGCCACTTTTCATCATTAGGAAAAGATATTGTCAAGGTAGAAACAGAAGCACTTTATATAACTGTTGGATAGCTTCCTTTCTTTGCTGGCGTCATTTGTAGTGCTTATATATATTTAGACATGTGGTCTGTGCCCTCTGTTTGTTTTCCTAGTTCAGACCCAGCACATGCTAGGGGCAGACCCTGTTTTATTTGATCATCATGAGAGCACTGCAAGGAAGGGACTGTTGACCTCATTTTACAAATGAAGAAACTAAAACTCGGCCCTGGCCGGTTGGCTCAGCGGTAGAGCGTCGGCCTGGCGTGCGGGGGACCCGGGTTCGATTCCCGGCCAGGGCACATAGGAGAAGCGCCCATTTGCTTCTCCACCCCCGCCCCCCCTCCTTCCTCTCTGTCTCTCTCTTCCCCTCCCGCAGCCGGGGCTCCATTGGAGCAGAGATGGCCCGGGCACTGGGGATGGCTCCTTGGCCTCTGCCCCAGGCGCTGGAGTGGCTCTGGTCGCGGCGGAGCGACGCCCGGGAGGGGCAGAGCGTCGCCCCTGGTGGGCGTGCTGGGTGGATCCCGGTCGGGCGCATGCGGGAGTCTGTCTGGCTGTCTCTCCCCGTTTCCAGCTTCAGGAAAAAAAAAAAAGTCTATGCTTGCATCACTGCATTCAGCCTATTAGAACTAGGGATTGCTACAAACATTTTGTGGAAATGCTAAGTGTTATCAAAGTTTGCAAAGAAAGAGATCACTGCACCCAGAGTGAGGAAAGAAAGACCTGGAAGAATAGCTGGGGAATTTCTGGTTCTGGCAAACTGATAATCAAAGGATCCTTTTTACTAAAACAATTCAGGTGCTGGACGAAGTCTGCATCACATGCTAGAGAAATGTATCAGCAAGATAACACAAAGGCAAGAAGTCACAAAGCCCCCAAACAAAAAGAAACCAGGAACCCTGTAAGGTAAGCTGCTTTCACTATCAAAGATTCTGCTGTCAGACTTTGTAAATAAGAGATGAAACCCAAGGTCCATCAAAGGCAGGGACTCTAACAGGAGACCTCACCACAAGGAAGGCTAGGACTCTAGAGATAAGTAAATGCAAACTCCTACCAAACAGAAGGAGACAATAAGGAAAGTTATCTCTCTGGAAAAAAAAATCTCTCCCAAGAATTCAGAACCATTACCTTGCTTTCAGAGGGGTTTCTGATCCAAATTCACACTCACTACCTCTGTGATCCAAGAAATGTCAAGTGGAAAAATTAAAGTGGTTACAAACAGGTGAAAGCTTTGTAGCTCCCTTTAATACAAGCATGTCCACACCTGGAAACTAAACACCATGAAGAACAGCAAAAACAACAGATGATAGAGAGCTCAAAGAACAGATATTAAAATATATAATAACTATGCTCAATATGTTTAAAGAAAAAGCTTAAAAATATGAAAAAAATGAATGGATTTGAAAAGAACCTCAGATATAGCTTTTAGAAATTAAAATAATAAATAAAAAGTCATTGAAGAATAAATAGCAGACTAGACCTAGCTGAAGAGAAAATTAGTTAACTGAAAGAAGATCTCCAAAAAAGTATCCAGAATGTACTCCAGAGAGAGTGAGACATAGAAAATACGACAGAGCAAGTCAGAGACGTGGAACCTATTTCTCCAGGAAAAATACAATGGTCTTCTCTGTGCTATTTGAAGAGATAACTGATCAAGTTCTAGAATTGTTGAAAGTCACCAGTCCTCAGATCCAAGAGGTAAAATTAGGTATGGCAGAGACAGCTGGTGCTCACCAAATATTCCATATGCTTTCCTACATTTTTCAGACTTCCTTGCAGTTAGGCTGGGGCCATAGGGTTATTTCTGGTTAACATTACGTCTAGGCCAGGGCAGTTAAGCAGTACTCCTTGTAGTAGATATCCCAAAGCCCTTAGGAGGGAACTCTTCCCCCCTTCAAAAAAACTGAGCCACTCATCCTACTACGGAATTGTTTTTGACCAAACACCACTACACCTTGACCATGTTATACTCCCCGCCCAGGGGCAGCACACATCCACTGATGATGGGTACATAGTCCTGGCTTCCTTTCCTCATTTGGGACACATCTGAAAGGCAAACCCCATTCCAGAGCCCTCTGTGGGATCAGCCGAGGCTCCGCTGCAACTTCTCCTTCTCCCCAGTCCTGCTTTCCTCACTTCCCTACAGGTGTTGCTGAGAACTCACCGTGATGAACTTCCTGCACACAAATCTTTGGTTCGGAGTCTGTTTCTGGGGAACACAATCTAAGACATTGCCCCTTCTTCCCTTTCTGTGGCAAACCATGAGGCCACATGCTCCAGATGGTGCAGCTATAAAATTGCAGCTCATCCATCTGCCTGGGTCCCTCACGGTTCCCCACAGAGTACTCAGTTATGTAATGTGAATGTGAAATGAATCTGTGCCATGTTAAGTCATGCTATCTGGAAGAATTTTTAAAGTCAGCATAGCCTAGCTCTTTCTGCCTAATACAGTTACTCATGTTAAAATAGAGTAGCCCTGGCCAGTTGGCTCAGTGGATAGAGCACGGGCCCTGCATGCAGACTTCCCGAGTTCAATTCCGGTCAGGGCACACAAGAGAAGCGACCATCGGCTTCTCTTCCCTTCACTCTCCCCCTTCTCTCTCTCTTCCCCTCCTGCAGCAAGTGGTTCAATTGATCCGAGCGTCAGCTTCAGGCACTGAGGATAGCTCAGTTGAATTGAGCATCAACTCCATATGGGGGTTGCCAGGTGGATCCTGGTTGGGGTACATGCAGGAATCTGTCTATCTCCCCTCCTCTCACTTAAAAAAATAGCTGGAATAACCACTAAACTAATAAATATACAGTATATTTCTAGATATAATTACAAAAGAAGTGAAGGAGAAAATAGAATGTTAAAAGGAAAAGAGAAAACAAGAATGTAAAAATCCAAAGACAGCAGAAAAGGAACGGATAACTAACCAGAGAAAACAGGACACATGGAAAGCTCATAAGCTTATTGAAATAAATGCAAATGTGTCGATACTCGTTGCAAGTATAAACAGACTGCACAGTCTCATTAAATAATAAATATTGTCAAACTAGATAAAATCCAACTATGTGTCATTTATATGAGGCACAGTTAAAATACAAGGACAGGGAAGGAGAGTCAATGGAAAGAAAGAAACCAGACAAATAACAAAAACAACAAGCTGGAGTGACTATGTGACTATCAGATTCCAAGACAAAAAGCATTACTGGACACAAAGAGAATCACTACGAAATAATAAGAAATTTACTTCACCAGAAAGATATAACGACTATAAACTTGGACGTACCTAAAAATCACAGACTCAAAATATATAAAGTAAAAATTTACTTATCTACAAGGAATAATTCACAAATATGCAATTATAGTGGAAGACTTTGACACATCTCAATTATGGTAGACCAAGTTGAACAAATCAGTAATATAAAAGTATTTGATCTTATTAGACATATATGGAATACTGCCCCCAACAATTGCTTATACAATATTTTTAGGTACACTTAAAAGACTAATGAAAATTAATCATGTGTTAAGCCATAAAGCTAGTCTGAACAAATTTCAAGTATTAGAATAATACAGAGAGCATTCTATTTTTTTTAAAGACTTTATTCAATTTTCAGAGAGGAGAAAAAGAGAGAGAGGGAAAGAGGGACAGAGAGAGAGAGAAGAGGGAGGATCAGGAAGTATCAAACTCCCATATGTGCCTTGACTAGGCAAGCCCCGGGTTTCGAACTGGCGACCTCAGTGTTCCAGGTTGATGCTTTATCCCACTGTGCCACCATGGGTCAGACTACAGAAAGCATTCTAAAACAACAATCGATTGAGTTAAATTAATAGTATAAAAACTCCATTTTATATTTGGGAACTAAAAAAACTAAACACTTCTAAGCAATCATAAGTCATAAGAAATCAAAGAAATCAAATCATAAGAAATCAAAATGAAAATGAGAAATTAATTAGAATATGCCCTGGCCAGGTTGCTCATTTGGTTAGAGTGTCATCCCAATATGTCAAGGTTGTGGGTCAGGGCACATACAAGAATCAACCAATGAATGCATAAATAAGTGGAACAATAAATTGATGTTTCTTTCTCATTTCTTTCTTTCTCTCTCTCCCTTTCCATTTCTGACTCTATAAAACCAATAAACAAATAAAAAAGGAGATTAATTAGAATAGCACATGTGGACTGCAGTTGAAGCAATACTTAAAGGGCAATACATATACTTAATTGCTTACATTATAAGGCAGTGATTAACTTAAGAAGTTAGACAGCAAACAAAAATAAGCCCAAAGTAGAAAGAAAATAAAAATAACAACAGACAGAGATATAAAATACATAATAGAAGCTCCACTGAACCTAAATTTTCCTCTTTTAAAAAATTAAAAAATACAAACTCACAAGATTAATGAAGAAGGAAGAAAGGCCCTGGCCACTTGGCTCAGTGATTGAGCATCGGCCTGGCGTGCGGGGGACCCGGGTTCGATTCCCGGCCAGGGCACATAGGAGAAGCGCCCATCTGCTTCTCCACCCCCCCCTCCTTCCTCTCTGTCTCTCTCTTCCCCTCCCGCAGCCAAGGCTCCATTGAAGCAAAGATGGCCCGGGCGCTGGGGATGGCTCCATGGCCTCTGCCTCAGGCGCTAGAGTGGCTCTGGTCTCGGCAGAGCGACGCCCCGGAGGGGCAGAGCATCGCCTCCTGGTGGGCAGAGCGTCGCCCCTGGTGGGCCTGCCGGTGGATCCTGGTCGGGCGCGAGTCTGTCTGACTATCTCTCCCCGTTTCCAGCTTCAGAAAAATACAAAAAAAAAAAAGAAGAAAAACAAAAATCACATGATCATGTCAATTGATGCAGAAACAGCATTTCACAAGATCCAATACTCTTTCACAATAAGAAAACACTGAGGAAAGTTAAGAGTAGTGCTATTCAATCCAGTAAAGCTTATCTATGAAAAACCCACATTTAACATACTTCTTGAGAGAAAATAAAAAGCTTTCCGCCTAAGACTAGGAATAAGACAGGGACGTCTGCTCTCACCACTTCTATTCAGTATCATAGTGGAGGGCCTAGCTAGGTCAACTGAACCAGGAAAATAAATAAAACGCATCCAGACTGGGAAGGAAGAAGCAAAACTGTTTATAGATGACATGATCTTATGTATAGGAAATCTTAAATCTTAAATACTAAAAAACTATTAAAACTAATAAATGAGTTCAATAAGATTGCAGGATATAAGATCAATATACAAAACTCAGTTTTATTTCTTTATACAAGCAATGAACAATCTGAAAATGAAGTTAAGGGAACAATTTCATTTACAACAGCATCAAAAACTATAAAATCTTAGGAATAAGTTTAACAGATTATTTTAATGATCCAAGACCTGAAGACTTGAAAGCTATAAAATATCACCGAGAGAAATTAAAGAAGACCTAAATATAGGTAAAGATAACTCATGTTCATGAATTAAAAGACAACACTGTTGATATGGTAATGCTCACCAAACTGATCAACAGATTCAATGCAATCTCTATCAAATTCCCAGCTGCTTTTTTTTTTCCTTTCAGAAACTGACAAGCAGATCTTTAAATTCATATGGAAATGAAAGAGACCCTGAACAGCCAAAACAATCTTGAAAAAGAACAAAGTTGAAAGTCTCACATTTCCCAAAACTTATTGCAAAGCTAAATAATCAAGACAATGTGATATTGGCATAAGAATAGACAAATATATCAATGGAACAGAATTCAGAGTCTAGAAATAAGCCCTTGCATTTACAGTCAATTGATTTTCAATAATGGTGCCAAGGCAGTTGAATGAAGAGTAGTCCTTCCAACATATGGTGCTGGAACTACTTGATACTCACATTTAAAAGAAAAGAATAAAGTTGGACTACTTTCTCACACTACATGCAATAATTAACTTAAAAATGAACCAAAGACCTAACTGAGAAAGATAAAACTCTTAGAAGAAAAAAATAGAAGTAAGTCTTCATGGCTTTGGATTAGCTAAAGTTTTCTTAGGTATGACACCAAAAGCACAAGGAGCAACAACAGAAAAAACAGATAACATCAAAATTTAAAACTTTTGTGCTTCAAAGGATATTATCAATAAAGTGGAAGAAAAAAAAAAACACCCAAGACATAGAATGGGAGAAAATATTTATAATCACATACCTGATAAGGGACTTGCA
Organism: Saccopteryx bilineata; assembly: GCF_036850765.1. Classification (NCBI taxonomy): domain Eukaryota; kingdom Metazoa; phylum Chordata; class Mammalia; order Chiroptera; family Emballonuridae; genus Saccopteryx; species Saccopteryx bilineata. The sequence goes on from NC_089493.1 coordinate 50,075,556, forward strand.
TCCAGAATATATAAAGAACTTTTACAACTCAACAGTAAAAAGACAAAAATGGCCCAATTTAAAAATGGGCAAATGACTTGAATAGCCATTTTTCCAAAGAAGATATACAAGTGGGCAATAAACACATGAGAAGATGCTCAACACCACTAATCATTAGGGAAAACAAATCAAAACTCCAGTGAGATACCACCTCATACTCATTAGGATGCTACTATATATATAGTATTAAAAACACACACAGAAAACAACAGTGCCGGTATGGGTGTGGAGAAACTGGAATCTTTGTGAATTATTGGTGGGAATGTAAAAATGGTACAGCCACTGTAGAAAACAGTATGGTGGTTCCTCAACTTAACAGATTTACCAAATGATCTAGTAATTCCACTGCTGGGTATACAGCCAAAAGAGCTGAAAGCAGGGTCTCAAAGAGATATTTATTCACCTATATTCATAGCAGCATTATTCACAATAGCTAAAACATAGAGGAAAGCCAGTGTTCACTAATAGAGGAATGGATAAGCACAATGTGGTATAAACATACAATGGGATATCATTAAGCTTTAAAAAGGATGGAAAGTCTGACATATGCTACAACATGAATGAACCTTGAGGACATTATGCTAAGTGATATAAATAAGGCAGTTATTGCCTCACCAGGCAGTGGCACAGTGGATACAGCATCAGACTGGGATACAGAGGACCCAGGTTCAAAACCTTGAGGTCGCCAGCTTGAGTGTGGGCTCACCAGCTTGAGTGCAGGCTCACTAGCTTGAGTGTGGGGACGCTGGCTTGAGTGTGGGATCATAAACATGACCCCATGGTCGCTGGCTTGAGCCCAAAGGTTGCTGGCTTGAAGCCCAGGGTCACTGGCTTGAGCCCAAGCTTGCTGGCTTGAGCAAGGAGTCACTCACTCTGGTGTAGCCCCCAGTCAAGGCACATATAAAAAAGCAATTAATGAACAACTAAGGAGTTGCAACAAAGAATTGATGCTTCTCATCTCTCTCCCTTCCTGTCTGTCTGTCCCTATCTGTCCCTTTCTCTGTCACACACTAAATAAATAAATAAGGCAGTTACAAAATGATAAATACTGTATGATTCCCCTTATATGAGGTACCAGACTAGTCAAAATCATAAAGACAGAAAGTATAATGGTAGTTCTCTGAGGCTGGGGGGAAGGGAAAATAAGAAGTTATTGTTTCATGGGTATAGAGTTTCAGTTTTATAAGATAAGAATTATGCAAATGAATGGTGGTGATAGTTGCACAAACAATGTGAATATGTTTAATATCACTGAACTGCACACTTAAAAATGGTTAAGATAGTCACTTTTTTGCTAAGTATACTTTACCATAATATAAAAAGTTTATTATAGAGTTAGCACATGACCCAACAATTCCACTCCTAGGTGTATATCTAACAGAACTGAAAATATGCCCATATAAAAACTTGTACACAAATGTTCACAGCAGCATTATTCATAATAGCCAAAAGTTGAATCAATGCATGTGTCCAACAACTGATGAATGAATAAAAACTGTGGAATATCCATATAATGGAATATTATTCAGCCATAAAAAATGAATGAAGTACCAATACATGCCACAGCCCAGATAAACCTTGAAAATATTTTTTTTTTCATTTTTCCGAAGCTTGAAATGGGGAGGCAGTCAGACAGACTCCCGCATGTGCCCACCGGGATCCACCCAGCATGCCCACCAGGGGGCGATGCTCTGCCCTTCTGGGGCGTCGCTCTGTTGCATCCAGAGCCATTCTAGCGCCCGAGGCAGAGGCCACAGAGCCATCCCCAGTGCCCGGGCCATCCTTGCTCCAATGGAGCCCCGACTGCGGGAGGGGAAGAGAGAAACAGAGAGGAAGGAGAGGGGGAGGGGTGGAGAAGCAAATGGGCGCCTCTCCTGTGTGCCCTGGCCGGGAATCGAACCCGGGACTCCCGCACGCCAGGCTGACGCTCCACCACTGAGCCAACCGGCCAGGGCCGAAAACATTTTTCTAAGCAAAAAAGCCATTCACAAAAGGCCACCTATGGTTTGATCTCTCATTTATACAAAATGCTCAAAATAGGCAAATCCATAGAGAGAGAAAGTAAATTAGTGGTTGCCATAGGCCTGGGAATGGGGGTGAGATGGGGTGGGGTGGGAAATGTCCACTAATTGTACAGAGTTTCTTTGTAAAGTGATGAGAATGTTCTAAAATTGATTGTGATGATGATTTTGTGCAAACTTTGTGTGTGCAAACATACTAAAACCCACTGAACTTTTAAAGGGTGAATTTTATGGTATGTGAATTATATTTCAACAAAGCTGTTATATAAAAAAAACCTTTCAGGAAGCTGTAGAATTGAGTTGTTCCCCATACAACTTCACAAGTTGCCATTCATGTAGACAAAAAGGTAAATGGTGCTCCCTTGGAGTGCACTATATGGTGGCCCTGCTCAGACATTTTAAAGGTAAATAGAACCAAACACTCAGAAGTGTGTAACTGTGCTTGACCAGGCAGTGGCGCAGTGCATAGAGAGATAGAGTGAAGGACCCCGGTTTGAAACCCCGAGGTCTCCAGCTTGAGCATAGGCTCACCAGCTTGAGCGCAGGGTTTCTGGCTTGAAGCCCAAGATTGCTGGCTTGAGCCCAGGGTTGCTGGCTTGAGCAAGGGGTCACTCGCATTGCTGCAGCCCCCTGGTCAAGGCACATGTGAGAAAGCAATCAATGAACAACTAAGGAGACTAAGGAGCCACAGCAAAGAACTGATGCTTCCCTTCCTGTCTGTCCTTATCTGTCTCTCTCTCTCTCTCTCTCTCTCTCTCTCTCTGTCACACACACACAAAAAGAAGTGTGTATTGTAATATTATAAATTTTTTCCATAGAATAAATAGGCAACATTCTCCAACTTGTTTGTGGTTGGAATAATCTTAATCCCAAATCCAGGTAAGGGCACTATAAGAAGGAAAAATTACACCTCAATTCATTAAATAGATTTAAGGATCCTAAACAAAATATTAGTTAATGGATCCTAGCAATATATTAAACAGATAATAATTAAATCATGACCAAGCTGTATTTAAATGCAAGGCTGATTTACATTAGCAATCAATCAATGTAACTCACTCCATTAACAACTTAAATGAATCCAGTACGACCACCTCAAAAGATATATTGAGAAAAAAAGGTTCAGTAAAATCCATTCCTAACTAAAGCAAAAGAAAAGAAAAAAAAATCCTAGGAAACTAGGGATAGAGGAGCCTTACCCTGATAAATATATATTACTTACACACACACACCCCTAACATTATAATAAATGATGAAATGTTAAATTATTCCTTTTGATTAAAATCAAGAGCAATACCAAGATGCCAGCAATCACCACTGCTACTGTATTTTAATAAACTCCCACGTGATTCTGATGGTGACCCAAGCACCCACTTTGAGAAATCCTGGGCTGGGGAAACCATTTGCCTGCTGAGACGGCTGCTTGTTCCCGGGTGCCCAAGACCACCTACCCAACACCACTCCCAGCCATTTACTGGCCTATGTTTCTTTTCTTTCATAATAATCCCACTGATCTATTTAACTTTTCTTGGATCTTCACAATAACTCTGTGAGACTGGCCTGCCAGATACTATCTCCATTTTACAGATAAGGAAACTGAGGCTTAGAGAGTTACGAGTCTTGCTGGAGTTCCCACAGAAACAACAGAGTTGCAGTACGAGGCTGGGAAATTCTCTCTTTGCGAAGCACCTCAGGGAATCCTGTCTGTGCTCTGAACTAAGGCGTCTGGGATAATGTCATGTGTTTGCCTGTAGAGTGTAGCCTGTGGGCCAAGGCTGTAGTTAATAAACGATTCTCAATTTAACACAAAATGCCTGTGTTTCATGTCAAAGTGTCACACTATGTTCCATATTAACTTGCACATAGATGTCTCCGTTTTGTCTCTAAATTTAGTCTATTTAGGAATCAAAGCCTACATATTTCTTTCATATCCCTTGGCTGTTTGTTCAAATCTTTAATAACTGGTTAACATATCCAGGCCTGTTTTTAGACCAGAAATTAGGAGACTAGAAATTAGGAGGCACATACCCAAGTCCCACCTTCTAAGGGGAGGGAGAAACTGCCTTTTTCTGTGAGTCATCTACCAGGCAGCAATGTGCCAGAACTACAACTGACAAGGCTGAGGTGCTGCCCCCCCCTCCCCCACTCCCTGGGTGTGTCTCAGAGAAGGCAGGGAAGTGGCCCCCGCTACACAGCTAGTTGATAGACAGGGCAGGGGTTGTAACCACCATGCACAGGGACTCAGGGAAAAGAGAGGACACCTGCAGTGTCATGAAGAAGGAAGCCAGAAATGGAATCAGAGGGTAGGAAGGAGGAAAGCCTTCATCAAACAGAGATCAAGAGAAGTGAATGCCCAAGCTGGTGGGGAGACTCAAGGGACCACTGGTGTGGCTAGAGAAGAGCGTCTACGGATGAAAAATAGAGCAGGAGGTGGGTAGCAGACAGGCATGCCAATAACCAGGTGAGGAAGCCCAGGTTCGAGTCTGTGGGAGGGGCTGCTCAAATCTCCTGACACGCTCTACTGATCCCAGTGCCCTGCAGGGGAGGGCCTAGGAGTCAATAATAATAATGACAGCCAACATGAGTCACCGTATACCAGGCACTTCACATGAGTTCTTATTTAATCCTCACTATAATCCTAGGAAGCAGATACCACTACCACCCCAATTTACAGATGGGGAAACTGAGGTACGTAGATTAAGTATCCTGCCCAAGGTCACACTGCAGACTGGCTTGGGGGCTCACAGAGTCCACCAAAAGTACGCTTAACATTTGTATGAAGTCTCCTATTCTAAATATTTATGTAAATTATGCTTTTTTCTCCTTAATATACTTACACCTGTTTTATTTTTATTTTTTATTTTTGACAAAAACAGAAAGAGTCAGAGAGAGGGACAGATAGACAAGAAGGGAGAGAGATGAAAAGCCTCAATTCTTCTTTGCAGCTTCTTAGTTGTTCAGTAATTGCTTTCTCATAGGTACCTTGACTGGGCGGCTCCAGCAGAACGAGTGACCCCTTGCTCAAGCCAGCGACCTTGGACTCAAGGTAGTGATCTTGGGCTCAAGCCAGTGACCTTTGGGCTCAAGCCAGTGACCAGGGGTCATGTCTATGATCCCACGCTCAAGCCAGCGATCCCTCGCTCAAGCTGGTGAGCCCATACTCAAGCCAGATGAGCCCGTACTTAAGCCTGGCGACCTCGGGGCTTTGAACCTGGGTCCTCCGCGTCCTAGTCTGACACTCTATCCACTGCACCACCGCCTGGTCAGGCTACTTACACCTACCTGTTTTAATACTAAAAACTGCCTTTCCCTCTCCCACACCAAATCCTCCTATAAGACTACTCTCCAGGTGGGCAGGGCCACTTTGTTCTCATCTGAGGTAGGAACCTTGGGCATGATGCTGGCAAGCACAGTAGTGGACGTGGCAGCCCAAGGGAGGTTTTAGCCTTCCGAGGTTTCCTGGTCTTCATCTTTGGAATTCCAGCAGGTTACCCAAATACCCACTGAGACAGCTCTCCATGTCTTTCCCGCACACACTCCGAACCTGAACTTGACCAAAACACCCAGGGAAACATCCGAGCAGGCACCCATGATCCCCACACCTGCCCTGAGGTTTCCCATCTCCAGGCCTTTGCTCACACCATTCCTTCCACCTGGAATGCTCCCTCCATCTCCCAAATCCTACCCACCCTCACAACCTATCTTAAAGGTGGCCCCTTCATTGGGCTGTCCCTCATCCCTCCTCCACCCTGAAGGAAGTGCCCACTCTCTCCTCTGAACCTATCTGTCCCTCTCTTAGGACACACCCTAACCCACTTAGCAACAGAAGTGCTGTGCAAGGGCAGGATCTGTATATGATTCTCTGTGCCCTGCACAGAGTAACGCCTTGCACACAGTGGGCAGTCAATAAAAATCTCATGAGTGAATGGGTCAAGAATCATCCTGTGTTTGCACTATTCACAGCCACTAGTGCTCTGTGGGTAGAATCAACCGCTGAAATGCACACACCAGAAAGGCAAGTGGATGGCCCTCTGAGACCCGAGGCAGACGCTCTGCTCGACAGAGAGGGACCCCAGCCTCATTTTGGATTGTCTGTTACCTGCTGCATTCCTCATCTCTTCCTGCCAAATAGCCCTGCACTGTCTTCACTTTCCCCTCAATGTCATCTTGCTGGAATCACCTAGCTCCCCCGGCTTTTAGGGAGAGCATCTGGCAGCGTATCACTGCTTAATCTTCCATTCCTGCTGCTGAGTGTTGTAAGCTCTTGGCAGCAAACTGAGTGCAAAGGAGCTCTCCTCTCTGTGACACCCTCCTGATGGGACAGCCCACCCTGAAATAACACTTCTCCGCTCAAAAACCAAGGGAATCTGATGCCAATACAAGGGTTTCATGGTGTTCTCTTTGCAAGGGAAGGAGGGCAGGAACCAGTTGGTCAGAGCACACACAGCTCACAAGAAGACCAGCTTATTGAAAGTGCAGACGGACAATGAGTCCCAGGTGTTCTGGATAACTGCCCCTGAGTTCCTAGGCCCAGGAGACCAGGGGCAGGGCAAAGGCCCCCTCAACAACCCTCCTCATCACTTCAACCCCTGCCTGGCCAGGGCCCCCTGCAAGTGATGGGAACAATACCAAAGTACACCCTGGGGTGTCTTCACCCCTGGCCTGAGGTCAAGCATTCCTGTCAAGGCCCTATGAAAAGACCCCTACCTAACTAGATGGTGCTGGCCTCATCTCTTCAGCTTGAATCTGTAGTCTCGATGACTACTTCAGGATAAAGTACAGATGTTACAGGGAAGGGCTATGTCATAAACAAGTTTGGGGAACATTTCCATTTCCAGGTTTGGTGTAAGAGGATGAACAGGAAGCTCTCAGCCCCTGAAGAGTCTGGGAGGAACTCCTGGAAGAGAGGGGCCTACACTGCGCAGACTGGTTGAAGACAGAGCAGTCACCCTGTTGCAGAGGCCACGGCCTTGTCACCACCTGGAACTCAACCACTGTAGCGAGAGCACGTACCTGGGGCATCTGGTCGATTCTGAACAGCCTGGGCAGCTTCAGGCTCAGCATCTTGAAGCCGGGTAGGGAAGCCTGGTGGGTGGCAGCCGCTCCGTCACCAGGCTCACTCAAAGTTCCGACATGGCCTGGGAACCTCTGGCCGGCGGATGCCCAGGCTGCTTCCCTGAAAGAGGATGATGTGAAGAAATCCAGTCAGTCTCCGCCGAACGCCAGCTGGATCAAGACTGTCAGATTATTTACAGAACATACACTTGCTAGTGATGGCAAAATAACCAGGCTTTCTTAAAAAACAGCCAAACTACCAGACTGCTGAACCACTCCAAGAGTGCTGGAGGGAAGTGTTTAAATTATAACAGGGGTGATCATTAAATTGTAGAGCTGGAAACAGCTGTGGAGGTCACCCAATCTCCTCCCATTGCACGTGAGGGTCAGAGGGGTGGAGTAACTTCCCCAGAGTTACACAGCGAGGGGAGGGCTAGGACAGCTCACTTTCCACTGCAGCATGTGCTATCCCCTGAGCAGACGGTGTGATCTGAGTCTCAGTCCACCCGGTGGGCAGAAGAGGACCAAGAGCCGGGTTCCATCACCTACAGAGAAGCAGCAGCTCTCCTAGAAGACCGACCGGAGAAATAGTTGCCCGGAGACACACAAAAGAACCAGCCCAGTTAAATCCATCACACTTGCTGGAGAGAGAGCAACTCAGACTAGAGCAACTCAGACTAACAAGGTTGTTTAAATGCAGGAGTAAGACTGCTGAACAGCTGTGATTGTGAACTAGAGAAACCCACGTCCTCAGGACAGGCCCAGGGAACTGAAAATACAAGCTGGGTTCAGCAAAGAAAGAGCAGAGTTTGGAACACAGAGTCAACGCCTTCTCTACACCCATTACCATTGGGCCAACATCTGCAGCATCCTCACTGCCCCCAGAGGGTTTCTGTCCCTGCCTCGGAAGGCCTGAGAACCTTGCCTGTGCCTCTCCTTTGGCAGAAGCCAGACCTTCACAGGGGAAGCGACCCAGTGCCCCGCCACTGTTGGAGAGGACCCTCCAGGATGCTTGGAAATTCAGGCATGTGCCTGGCTAATCCTGGGCCTTCATCAAATACTTACTTAATTCTGTTAATTGAAGCAATGCTGTTCATCCTCTGAACTAAAAGTGTGTTTTTGTTTTTGTGGTTTGTTTATACTTTTACTTTCTATTCTAGTTCTTTATGTACTATGTGTTATCTGGAACTATGTAGCAAAATCCGATGTGGGTGGTAGGGATTGCACCACAACCATGTGACTATTCACTGAATGGTTAAAATGGTAACTTTTATGTTGTACATATTTTACCACAATAAAAATGTTATATAATATTTCCAAAATTATAGAATAATAAAGAAAACATTTTTTTTAAAGCACATGTATATTTTACCCAAGTTAAAAAACAAAAGTTATACTCTGCAAACAAGCAACACTGATGTGAGAGGGCCACGCACACCTTGTTTCTCTTGGCTTTCCAGGTCTAAGTTACCAAGCCAGAAGCACCACGAATTCACCCAGTGGCAGGGCAGAAGGTGAAGGTCCAGCCCTGGGGGAATCTCAGGTACACCAGAGAAACCGCAAACAGAAGTGGGACCACAGCTGGGTCCCTACAGACCTGCCCACCTTGCTCCTCTGGCTCTCCCTGGAGTAGACTCACTCTCATGGGCAGGAAAAAGAAAAGAAATGCTCCCTCCTCTCACAGCACACACTATCCGGGTAGGATGACTGGACTATACATCTAGAGTGAGGGGTAACAGAGCTTCTTGTCAAGGTGACTGCTGTGCTCTTCTCCTCCATGACCACCTCAAAATGATAGAACCATTAACCTGGAGAACCATCTGAAGACTAGCCAAACAAAATTCCTGTAACTAAGGATATTAAGAAGCCACGTTGAGAATGAATGTCAACTTTAATTGAAAAAATAAAATAAAAAAAGTAAAAGGTAGGTCCTGGCCGGTTAGCTCAATGGTAGAGCATTGGCCAGGCATGTGGATGTCCTGGGTTCGATTCCTGGCCAGGGCACACAGGAGAAGCACCCATCTGCTTCTCCACCCTTCCCCTCTCCTTCCTCTCTATCTCTCTCTTCCCCTCCTGCAGCCAAAGCTCCATCAGAGCAAGGTTGGCTCGGGCACTGAGGATGGCTCTATGGCTTCTGCCTCAGGTGCTAGAATGGCTCCAGTTGCAAAGGAGCAACGGCCTAGATGGGCAGAGCATTGCCCCCTAGTGGGCTTGCCGGGTGGATCCTAGTCAGGCACATACAAGTCTGTCTTTCTGCCTCCCTGCTTTTCACTTCAGAAAAATACAAAAATAAAAAAGTGAGAGGTAATAAAAGTAATATAGGATTCATTCAGCCACTGCTCATTGCATTTTTATCATGTGGCGAATAAGAGTAAAGTCTAATGTCTAGTTGATTATTCTTGGTGGGCTGTTGCAGCTGGAAGGAAAAGGTGAGAATTTAATGGACATAAACATTAACACTGTAGAGGTTTGTGAAACACAGAGTGGAGGGAAGTGGGCATCCTCCATAACATTCTTTTTTGTTGTTGTTGTTACATAGGAAAAAAAGATGCATAAGATAGTCCCTGTTCCCCGTCGACCTGGAAATGCTGAGGTCGCCGGTTCGAAACCCTGGGCTTGCCTGGTCAAGGCACATAGGGGAGTTGATGCTTCCAGCTCCTCCCCCCTTCTCTCTCTGCCTCTCTCTCTCCTCTCTAAAAATGAATAAATAAATTTAAAAAATTAAAAAAAACCCCACATACTATAAAAAAAAAGATAGTCCCTATTCCTAAGAAATGTACAAAGAAATAGGTGAGACATGCACCAACTAACTAGCACAGTCACCCTGAGAATGGGGGACACCCTCAGCCACTCTGCACCATGCCTGTGCAGGTCACCCTGCTGCCTGCTTTATCTTGTTCACTCTCACCATGCCATCTCTGGGAGCTGGCAGAGCAGGTAAGGACCCAGGTACTGGACTCCAGCCATGTGGATTCAAACACTGATTTGCCATTTCCTTTGCAACCCTGGGCAAGGAACCTAACTCCACATGCCTCAGTGTCCCCATCTGTAAAATGGAAACAACAGTAGTATTTTCCTCCTACGGTTGTTGTTATGATTAAAGAGAGAGAAGCCATGGGAAAGCCCTGTTAAGGTCCCAACAAATGCTTGCGTTATTACTAATTTCCACACAGAAGAAGAAAAAAGATTTAAAAAATATGAACAATAAAATGGCAATAAATCATATCTATCAACAATTGAATCTAAAAACCAAAATAAACAAGCAGAACAGAACAGACTCATAGATACAGAGAACATTTTGATGGTTGCCAGATGGGAGGGAGGCTGGGGAATGGGTGAAAAGGTGAAGGGATTAAGAAATACAAATTGGGCCTGGCCTGTGGTGGTGCAGTGGATAAAGCATCAACCTGGAATGCTGAGGTCGCTGGTTCAAAACCCCAGGTTTGCCTGGTCAAGGCACATGTGAGAAGCAAAAACTATGAGTTGATGCTTCCTGCTCCCCCAACCCCCATCTAAAATCAACAAAGAAAATCTTAAAAAAAAAAAAAAAGAAATACAAATGGTTGTTTTAGAATAGTCATAGAAATGTAAAGCACAGCATGGGGAATGTAGTCAATAATATTCCAATCACAGAGTATGGTGACAGATGGGTACAAGACTTAGGATGATCACTTAGTAATATATATGATGTCTAATCACTGGGTTGTACATCTGAAACTAATATAACATTGTCAACTGTAAAAAAAAAGAAAAAAATAATTTTATATTTTATAGGCGGGAAACCTGAGATATCAAAAAGTTAGGGGCTTGCCCAAGATTATACATGACTTGCTCCTGAACCCCAGCCCAGTGGCAGTCAGGGTCAAATGCCCACCTCGGCAAAATTACAAACAACTTTCAAATAGTTCACGATTGTGCTCGCTTCAGCAGCACATATACCAAATAGTTCACGATTAATTAAAACCAAAATAATTGTGTCTGTTAATGCAGTGTTTTCCAAAGTGCAGGTCACAACCTGTCAGTAGATTATAAAATCAATTTAGTGGGTCATGACTAGCATTTAAAAATAAAATAGTATGGAAAATAATAGAACAGAATATCAGTGTCATCCTTATGGTAAAGATAAGTATTGCTCCATGATGTCCCTGTTTGTTATGTATGTTAAGTTATATATATTTGTTTGTTATGTTATGTATGCTAATATGTGTGTACTGGGTTATAACAAAAGGGATTTTTTACTGATGGTCACAGTAAAAAGTCTGAAGAAATGTGCTAACGTCACAGAACACCTATACTGATTATGAGGAGCTATGGCCTTTAAAAATTTCATCTAGAGTCAGACACACCATGATGTGTCTGGAGTCTGGGGGACCAATGCTTCCAGATATCTGGACAGAAGAATGGCTGGACAAGAAGTCCTCCTAGCATTCCTTGGTATGTGGTAACAAGCACCCTGAGCATCCAAGCTTGAAAAACGTTCTAATGGTGGAACTCCAGCTCCTCAGAAGCCTTCTGATAAAGCGTGAAAGGAGGGAGGCACATGGGGCTCGGGACCTACGATAGCCAAGGTCAAGTCTCCCCTCTGCCCTCTCCTAGGTATGACCTTGGCTGGGCTAAGTAACTCCCTGATTCGTTGTCATCTGTGAAATAAGGATATTAATATCTACCTGGTCAGGGCTGTGGGGAATTAAAATGTACTAATGAATGTGAACATACTTATTACTACAAATTCTAAACAAACACCAGCAGTGTTACTACAACTCCTAGTAGCAGTGCCGCTACTGTTACTATAAATAACATCACTCAGGATAGTGGACCATCAGCTGCAACAACTCCTACAATGCAGGTTTGTAACCTGAGGTTAATAAAATTATAGGCAAAATTGTGTGTGTGTGCACGTATGGGCACATGTGTGTCCATGAACATGTGTGCTATGTCACTGGGGACAGGGCCGTGGCTTCCAGTGTTGCTTCAGTGAGCTAGAAAGGTTCAGAACCACTAGCTCTCCTTCCAGGCCGGAGGCACTGGGCTGGCTGTGCGTGGTGGGAAACAGCGGGACTTCCTGGGCCGTGTCTACCAGGTGGTGAAGGACAGCAGTGTCCCTGTGCAGAACCTGTCCCTGCACCCACTGGCCCAGCCTGCAATCCGGCCCTGCTGCCTGGGAAAGGCATGCCCTCAGCAGGTGTGCTGCAGAGGGACTGGGACCTGCACTCCCAGGGCAGCCTAGCCCCACCCATGAGGGCAATGGGAGTGGTTCTCCTTCAGACCCAGCTCTCCCCTAGGCCAGGCTGGGGAGGCAGTCCAGGGGGACCCAGCAGGCACTGTAAGCCAAGTGAGTTGGGGCACTGCCAGCACCACTACCCCTGGGGGCTACCCAGAGTGAGCCAGGCCGGGGGACTGGGGCTCCCAACCCATTCCTGAAACTCCCAGGAGTCTCCCCACTCCGGGCACACTCCGGCCTGTCCTCAAGCCTTGGACATCTGCTCACTGTCCACTGTCTGGGCCCAGCCCTCCCAGAAGGAGCTTTCCCTGAACCCCTACAGACGCAGTGAGGAGGTGGCAATCACAGGCTCTGGGTCAGACAGAAGTCCAGGCTTCTCTACACAGCAGCCGGAACCCTTGAGCACACTGCTGAGCCTGCTCGGCCTCACTCTCATCCCTCACCAACCGCAGGAGTGAAGGAAATGATGAGCATGGGGCTCTCTGCACAGTCCCTGGTCAGCAGCACCTCCATAAATGGCAGCTGATATTACCTTGGTTATATATTCTCTGGTTGCTTTAGGTGTGGTTGTTTTGGTGGCTACAATTTAGATTTCTCGAAGACCACGCAGATCTGCTTTTATATAAAGAGACAATAAAAACTTGCATACTGTTCTACTCAGAGGCAGTCCATTCATTCATTTGTCCATCCCTTTGCCCATCTATTCATAGTGAGTCTGTGCCGGCCACTGCACGGGGCACAGGGGGCGCAGTGGTGTGACCACCAGCAGAGCCTTGGCGGAGCCCCAGCAGAAGGGAGCTGCGCTGTGACAGGGCAGACTAAGTGCTATGTGGATGATGAAACAAGGTTGTATGGAAGTGTGTAGGCGGGGATGCGGTCAGATTTGGGGGGAAACGGGAGGATTACAGCTTTACAGAGACGGTGACATTTGTTGGGAGCATAAGAGATCAGAAAGAATCTGTCAGTTCGGGGAGGGCCCAGCTGGCAGAAGGAACAGCTTGCACAGAGGCACTCAGGCGTGTTATAGGCACAGCAACTCAGGCCTTTGAGCTCCTTTAGCAGAGTAGGAGGTATGTGTTTTCTGAGTAATAGGGGGCACAGTTGGGGAGTGTGTGCACGCGTGTGTAGGATGGAGTCCAGGTTACCACCGGGGCACCAGGGGGAAGTTTTTTATTTATTTATTTTCCTTCTCACATGTTTTCCCAGGCTTGCTCACTCGTCCACTTTCTTGCAGGAGGCTGCCGTGTGGGCAGGAGGGAAGGGAAAGCCGGCGCGTTCCATGGGGTCTTGGAGACCTCCCCTCGCTCCTGCTAAGGAGCCAAGCATCCTGCCTCCCCAAGCCGCGCTTGTCCTCAACCCTCTCCTCTCTAAAATTGTACTTGCTGGGACGCCTGCAGCTACTGAAAAGTGAGACTTGGCCAGGTCTCTGTTGCTGGCTGCACGTTCTCGCCCTGTTGTCCACAGCAGCCGGCAGCCGCACATCTGTACAGAGAGAATCCTCGGAACACTCCAGCCTTGTTGTAGGCCCTGAGGAGACTCGGGCTTCTAGACTTCTTAGGCTTCTCTGAGTGCGTCCAGGAGCTCATGTCTGATAGAGAGATGAGACAGACCAGAACCTGCCCACATGCATGGGCAGGAAACTCCAAGGAGCACAGAGAGGTGAGAAGAGCTGAATAGAGTGTGGTAGAGACAAGAAAAAGGGGCAGAGTGAGGTAAAAGAATGTAGAAAATAGAAACTTGGGGCTTCTAAAGTGTTTTAAAAGTAACAGGATTATACTGTCATGGGGGATACATGGCATTATCATTGGTCAAAGCCCATTCAATGTACAATAGAGCGTAAACCCTAGTGTAAACTATGGACATCAGTTAATAATAATATACCAATATTGGTTCATCAATGGACAAATGCTGAACTAAGGCAAGATATTAATAGCAGAGGAAGCTTTGGGGGAGGAGAAAAAGGGGGCATATGGGAGTTGTATGTACCTTCTGCACAATTTTTCTATAAACCTAAAACTGCTCTAAAAAACAAAGTCTATTAAGAAAAAAGAACTAAGCAAACATTATAAAAAATCAACATGCATAGAAAACATACATAGAAAATCAACCTCACATAGAAATCTGACAAATCCGAAGACCTACAGCCATGGGCCAAATTCGCACATGGCGACAAGTGGCTGCTTTTTCCAGCAGGGTAAGCAGCACCCACCCTCCTGCCAGACTCAGCTGGGAGCTCTGTATTTGTGGCCCTGATGGTAAAAGGTCAGGGGTCCAATCACAAGGAGAGAGCTGGGGTCTTGGAGTGCCATCTCCCTGGGGCTGGGACATGGTGACACCCATGAAGGAAGGGAGAAAGATGAGGGCAGTTTTCAAACAAGTTTAATTTGATTTGCACAGATTTGCAGTTTAAAGATATGTGACCATGGCCCTGGCCAGTTGGCTCAGTGGTAGAGTGTCAGCCTGGTGTGTGGAAGTCCTGGGTTTGATTCCTGGTCAAGGCACACAGGAGAAGCCACCATCTGCTTCTCCACTGCTCTGCCTCCCCTTCTCTCTCTCTCACTCTCTTCCCCTTCCGTAGCCCCATAACCGTAGCCCTGGCTTGAATGGTTCCAGCAAAGTTGGCCCCAGGTGCTAAGGATGGCTCCATGGCCTTGCCTCAGGTACTAAAATAACTCAGTTGCTGAACAATGGAGCAATGCCCCAGATGGGCAGAGCATCGCCAGGTAGGGGGTTTGCCAGGTGGATCCTGGTTGGGGTGCATGCTGGAGTCTGTCTCTTTGCCTTCCTGCTTCTCACTTAATAATAATAATAATAATAATAATAATAATTAAAGATATGTGACCATGTCTTGGAGGTGAAGTGGAGGCTACAGATCAACTTAAGAGGCAGAGAGAGGTGAGTTTCTAAGCACTGAGGTCCCCTAAGGGAGAGGAGCACACATAGAGGACCCAAGAGATGAGAAAAGTCAGGCTCATGGCACTGATGGGGCAACGCGGACAAAGGTGGGTGGGGCAGAGGGGGGATAGGATTCACCCAGTGCCTCAGTTTCTCTGGAAAGAATGGGAATTGTGAGAGAAAGGGGTGAGCCAGACTTAAGGAGGATGAGGTTGGGTGCAGGTGCTGTGGGGCAATGTTGGGGAACCAGCCAGGTGAGAGGCAGGGAAGCAGGGAGTGGCTGCTGGTGGGCAGGGCACTCCTGCAATCTGCTTGGGTTGAAGCCGTCCCTGCGCTCTCCCACTGAGGCGAATATGCTCTATCCCTTACTCGTTCACAGCATACACTTACTGAATAACTAACTGCTATGTGTCCAAGGCTATAATAGCAGGATATGGGGATGGAGAAACAGATCAGGCAGTTCCATCCCTTAAGAGCCTACATTCTAGGGTAGGAGATTGGCACTAATAATTGACACAACGCACTTCTGATGAGTAGTTAGAACCAGATGCTTCCGGAGGAACTCAGAGGGCTATCGCGCTGGGGAGTCAGGAGAGACTTCTTGAAGAAATGAAACCTGAGCCAAGTCTTGAAGAAGGGAGGGCATTCTAAGCTAAGGGTGCAGCAGGAGCCAAGGAATGGGAGTTGGTACGTTATTCTGGGAGCTGTCTGTACTTCAGCATGGGGGTGTGGAGTGACAGGTAGTCTGGGTGGTCCTGGAAAAGAGCCAGGTGAAGACTCGGTGTGTACCCCATCTGAATGTGGGATGAACACCACAGGGGGCTGAGGAGTTAGAACTAGGGGGAGAGGTGTCTCATGGATAGTGATAGGAGAGATGATAGTGACCTTCGATCAGATAAGGAGAATTCTGAGGCATAGATTTGAGTCAATTTCAAATCCTGGCTCCATCATTTGCTGTGTGCCTCTAGCTGATTATCTAATCTCTTAAACTTGAATGTTCTTATCAGTTAAGTGAGGATAATGAAAGTATCAATGGCTCTTGTGAGGAAGAAAAACCATGGGATCTATCAGATAACAACCACTCGATAAATGGTGGCTATTATCACAGCTGCACCCCAAACCATCTGAATTCCGCATTAATGCTCCCTCATGCTCCTTCTGCCCTTGGTTTGTAATTCTGCATGAAAACAGCCTGTTTCCCTTTGGCTCTGACCCACCTCTCTGGCTGGAGCTGTGACTAATGGGCACTCCACGGGCTGTAGCTGTGGGAAAGGGTTACCATGGTGACCTTCCAGCTTGGCTTATGGACTGAGTGAGTGACCTAAACCTTTCCTTTGTTCCAGCTATCCCAGCTATTCTAGATATTTATTGCTAGGTGATTTGTGCACGTTAGAAAAAGCCTGCATGATATTCTTTAGCACGTTGTAGAGAAAAATTGGAAACAATCCAAATTTCTGGCAGTAGAGAGCTGGCTGGTAAAGTTATGGTACACCCATGCAAAACTGTATGGTGTGGCTATTAAAATGTTACAGATCTGTGGTTACTGACAGGAAATGGTGTCATGACATGTTGTTAAATGAAACAAGCAGGTTATGGAATAGCATAAATCTTGTAACACCGTCTATATAAAACTGTGTTACATTTAACGGCTTGTATTTACGGACAGAGAAGTGTTTGGAGGGATCTTCCCCAGAGTGTACACAGGGGTTCTTTCTAGATGGTAGTGGTTAGCTCTAGGGATTTGCTTTTTCTTTTTTCTTACTTTTCTATAACACTAGTTTGCCTACAATAAGCATGCGTGTTATCATTGTTATTATTTTAACAAAGCAACAATACTATTATAAAAGGAAATAAATGAATGAGTCCTCTAACCTTTGGCCAGTCTTAAAGAAATGAGCTATGTGAGCCTACCCATGGCAAATGTTTGCAAATCCATTGCAAATAGTGGCATTTCTTCACACACCTACCTGAGAAGCTTGCCTCCGCCCTGCCTGATGGCCCAGGGGCAACAGTGGCCTTGCAGTCCTCCATTCAAGGTAATTGGGACCCAGGTCCCAAAGCCAAATAGCTTACACATTTTGGAAAAACCACCACCTTTCCCAGGCCAAAGGCCCAAGGGGATTCCCTCTGTCATGACCATAGAGAAGGCAGAGGTTGGCAGAAGCGCCCTACACTGGGAGCCCTGGAATTTCAATCATAGACAGATACTGAGCACTTCCTGTGTGCCAGGCACCGTGCTAGCCTCGGAGATACGTGAAATGGGACTCCTGCCCTAGTAGTTATAAGGCTCCAGGAAGGGCTGGGAAATCCACACAACCCTTCAGAGTTCCTGCAAAGCCCTGCTCTCCTGACTCAGGGTCCACACTTTAGGCTCATACAACAAAATCACTGGGTCCTCCTGGGATGGTCCCAGGAGGCCTCACTCCTTAGCATACCCTTAAGCTTCCCACAGCCCCCACAGCCCCAGCCCCAGCTCCCACCAGCCTTGCCATATGCCCCACACGCCATTACTGGTCTCCGGCCTTGAACACACCAAGGCCTGTCGCAACTCCATGCTTGTGTACTTGCTGTTTACTCTAGTGAGACACCTTTTCCTCCACTTTCTCGATGAAATTCTACCATTCAAGTCCAACTCAAGTATCACTTAAAAGGGTCTATATCATCCCACGTGCAAACTTCACAGTGAAACACCAGTGCCCTGGCTCTCTGCAGGTCAAGCCTGGCCGAGTCTGTCGAGTTCACTGCTGTGTCCGAGGTGCTCAACCCAGACTGGGCACAGTGCTACTGCTGAATGAATGCATGTTTGCTGAACAACTGAATCACTTCTGCCACCTACTGCACTCTGAACTTTAGAGGCAGGGTCTGGCCCATTTCTCTAGAACCTACTACCCAGTGCTTGCCATATTCTATTCATGAATCTTGCACTTCAGGGCCAAAATGGTATCTTTTCCTTGGTTCAAAATTTTTATTTCAGAATTTTTAAGATCTGAAATCTCAAACCAACTACAAAAAAATACACGAGACCATTGGGGAAATCTGAACACTGAATATTTTATGATGATTACAAATGGTTAGTTCTTAAAGTGCAGTAATAGTATTTTGTTTGTTTTTTATCAAAGTGAGAGGCAGGGGAAGCAGAAATAAACTCCCACATGCACCCCGACTGGGATAGACCTGGCAAGCCCCCTACTCAGTGATGCTCTGTCTATCTGGGGCTACTGTTCCCTTGCTCAGCAACCGAGCTATTTTTAGCGCCTGAGGCAAGGCCATGGAGCTATCCTCAGTGCTCGAGGCCAACCTGCTTGAACTGTTTTGAGCCATGGCTGCAGGACAGGAAGAGAGAAAGAGAGAGAGATAGAGGGGGAGGAGTGGAGAAGCAGATGGCCACTTCTCGTGTGTGCCCTGACAGGGAACTGAACCCAGGACTTCCACACACCTGGCTGACTACCGCTAAGCCAACCAGCCAGGGCCACTATGGGTGTGTTTTTTAAAAGGCCTTTTCATTTAGAGATGTGTACTGAAGTAATTACAGATGGAATGCTATGAGGTCTTGAACTTGTTTCCACAGAATCTATAGGGAGCAGGGGTGGTGGGTAAGGGTGGATATGGAAAAGACTGGCCCTGAGTTGATGAGTACTGAGGCCAGGCACGGAAGGAAATTCATTACATGAATCTCTCAATTTCTGTATATGTTTACAAGGAGACCATCACAATGTCAAGAAGTACCCCTGAAACATGAAATATGTCTTGAGTTCTTCTCAGACACTGCATGGCAGTTAGACAAAGCAAAAGTCTCTTGCATGAATAATTATTGCTATATTCACAGCTATTCCTAACATATGAAACATCAACATGACAGTTTTGAAACTGAGACCAGAGACTCAGCCTCAGATTCTCCATCTGAACGAGACAAAACTAAAGAAGTTAAGGACAAACTAGAAATGCTTTAGAAATAAAAACCACGGCTCTGGATGAATAGGAGAGTACAGTGCCCGAGAAAAAAATAAAAGCTAAAAGGCCTTGTCAGCGGAAAATATTCAAAGATATCTCAAAAATATATCTTCACCGTTCCCCAGCTAGTGTAGAGTCAGGAAAAGCTTTTTCTAGAAAATTTATAGGAGAAAACATACTTGTGACATGATGATATTGTCAATGTCCTTTGAATTTAAGAGTCTACTTTAAAAGGGCTCAGATATCTCCTCTTTAATTTTTCATGACTGAACTTGATGTTTTTGAAGCATGTATTTTAATGTTTTGAATACTTTCACTTTTGTTTATTTGCTAATATAGATCAGAATTATAATGTCTAGTTTTATAAATTTACATTTATTTGAGATTCTAAGCTGTTATGCATTTTTGTATCTAACAATTGTTAAATATTCGGTTTTACTGATTTAAAAATTTTAAATACCTGTTTCTAAAATAAAAAGGTTTGGCCCTGGCCGTTTGGCTCAGTGGTAGAGCGTCGGCCTGGGATGCGGGGGACCCGGGTTAGATTCCCATCTGCTTCTCCACCCCCCCCTCCTTCCTCTCTGTCTCTCTCTTCCCCTCCCGCAGCCAAGGCTCCATTGGAGCAAGGATGGCCAGGGCGCTGGGGATGGCTCCTTGGCCTCTACCCCAGGCGCTAGAGTGGCTCTGGTCGTGGCAAAGCGACGCCCTGGAGGGGCAGAGCATCGCCCCCTGGTGGGCAGAGCATCGCCCCTGGTGGGCGTGCTGGGTGGATCCCGGTCAGGCGCATGCGGGAGTCTGTCTCTCCCCATTTCCAGCTTCAGAAAGAAAAAAAAAAGATTTACTCTAGTACAATGTGCTATACGGAGTCAGACGGCCTGGGTTATTTTCCTCCAGTATAACTATTTCTGTGCATTCTCAGAGCTGGATGGTGGCTGCCGGGTATCCAGCCTGGGGTCCTTAACTCTATGTACCTTGACTCCTTGGGGAACTTCACAATACACTGTTTCCCCAGGCCCACTATAGCCATGGTAAGTTAGGCCCTCCGAAGGTCAGGGTGGGAGGAGGAGCCCAGGGGACTGCAAATCGCAGCCAGCTGTGAGACCACTGGGAGTCTAGGCCAAGGTAAAAACAGCCCCTCCCCAGAGCTGACCTGCCACTGAGCCCTGCAGAATGAGGACCAGGGCACCTGTGCTAGGGCTCGCTGGCCTGGAGGGTGGGTACAGCAGGCAGGTCCCGTCCCCAGGTTGGGAAAGGGTGAAGTCCCTGCCAGGCTGATGGAAGGTAAATGCAGGTCCTGACTGTTGGGATTCCCTTCCCCGACCAGGGAAATGTCAGACTGCTGGGGTAGGCATGATCTTGCTCTACTCCTCTGTCTCAAGCTCCTAACCTAATCAGAAACTTAAAAGTCTGAGATAAGGCTGTCAGCCTGTGAGAGCCCAGACCATAGGGAGAGGAAAAGGAGAGAGACCCAGTGAAGATGGGGGCACAGGCGCCTTCCCACATCATGGGGAAGCAGGTCTGGAAACTTGGGAGAGGCCATGCAGTTCCTGAGGCCATAACCAAGACCCCCAGGTGGGAGCTCTGGGGAGGTAGGCTTCAGCTTAAGCCACAGAGGCCCTGTTCCCAGTGAGGAGGGGCTGCCCCCTGGGCACTGAGCACTGAGCTCCCCACCTGGAAAATGTCCAGGCAGGGTCTAGGGTGCTGACCCTTGTGTGTATGGGGGGGAGCTAGGGGTACAGGGAGGGGCAATAAGACCCAAACTCAACCGTGTATCTGTATCACTTAGAAGTCTTGCTGCAAACACAGAACCAACCAAGTGAGCCCACCTCAGCCTTCTGAATCGGAATCCCCAGGTGCAGCCTGGCTATCCAGCTCTAACGGCGATTCCCACGCACAGCCCAGTTCTGGAATGGCTGCCCTGAGCTTCTGTGATTGTGCAACTTCACGTGCCCTGGAACCCACATGGGAGATGAGGCACTCCGGCCCGAAGTGCACAGCAATACAGGAGCTAGGGACCTGAGCCGGCAGGGAGGGGGGAAGCAGGTGCGGGCGGGGCACAAAGGGAGTCCCGTGATGGGTCCTGAAAGCGGTGAGCCTCGGTCAGTCCACACCTCTGCACACCTCCTCAGTGCTGCGCGCAGGTCCTTGGTGAGCGGTTTAGGAAACAATGGCTGCCCTCGAGGAGAGTCCCTTGTTTCTGAGAAGACAGCTGCACTTAGGAACAAAACTGCAAGGGATTAACAGAAGGGAAGGAGATAGACTTATCTGAGAGCCCACCTGCCTCTGGACAGCCCCAAGTGGGGGCCTTGACCCCGACACCCCCACAGCTGAATTCATATCTGATCCCCAAGTCATGCTGCTCCCTCTGCTTCGACATGCCCTGACCCTCATTCCTTGTCTACCTGGAAAATTCTACTCACCCTCCAGTGCCCACCTAAGGCCGTCAGACTTCAGTGCCCCTCACCTCTCATCTGTCCCCAGGTCACTGGGCACTCCTGTGGCACCCGCCACAACGCCATACCTCAGGCTGCACAGCTTCCCCTGGGGCATCTCTGTCCCCCTCATGGGCTACTGGCTGGCACCTGCTCACTGCGGGGACCCAGGGACCAAGCACAACGCCAGGCATGCTGGGAAGTGCTCAAAACTTTATTCAAAAGCCTTGAGGAGTTCAGAGAGGGGACGCACAGCCAGTCTGCTGGGGCAGTCAGAGAAGGCTTCCGGAGGGGGCAGTGCTTGGGGTGCATCCCAAAGGCAGGAGGGCTGACTTTGGCAGGGACGAGGGAACGCAGCCCCAGGGAGAGGAATTTTGGAGCAAAGGCCCAGAGAAGGGCAGCAAGCTGGCAGAGGGTCAGCAGCGAGGCCTGCTGGTGCTGGACTCACAGAGACCAGAGACGGGAGGACAGCATGGGGAGGGCACACGGAGCAGCCGAGACTCGGGGTCCCCCGCTGCGTCTCCCCTCCGGGCCAGGCTGTTCAGAGCAACCTACCTCCTCAGAGGCTCTACATTCCTGAGAAGCTCTCCTTGGCAATCATTAACCCTGAGCTTCACCCAACAGGACTGGGGGGTTGTTAACTGATCAAACTACTAGGTGAGCCATTTCACATAATTATTATCCAAAACACACACCCTGCAGGTGAGGGGGAAATGGTCAGGACAGCCAGGGTGGTGCAAACTAGCAGAAGAAAGAAGGTCATGTCGACTGGGTAGGGGATGAACTTGTGCCCAAACCTTCAGGCTAGAGCACAATGGGGGTCAGAGAAGGACACAGGGCCCAGGTGGAAAGAGGTGTGACTGGCAAATGACCCCACAGCCAATAAGGAGCTCAGGCAGACAGAAGCCTCCCTTCCATACGATTATTCGATTATTCGCATTGGTGGCATGAGAGCCTGGGCCTGGAGTCAGGGTGACCTGGCTTTGAGTCCCCAAGTCTGTCCAGGCCTCGCTTTCCTCCGCTGTAATCCTGGGATGGTGGTGTTGATTTGAAATCTCACTTGTTAGTCTATTCCAAGCTCTGAATGGGCATTTCACACTCCACTGAATTTTCACAAGATGCGTCTGGGTGAGCACGTTAATCATCTCCAGAGTGACTACCTCTTTGGCCTATTTCAAGCATTAACAAGAGCCCATGTGTGAGGGTTGGGGGAGCAGTAGGTGTTCAACAGGGCACCTGCCCTAATGATGTTGTGAAGGCAGAGGACCCGCCTTCTCAAACCTGCCACAGGCCACAGGGTAGGCCGCAAACTGATTCTCCTTCTTCCTCGTTTGGACGGTATTTTTCCTGCAAACCTAATGTCACAAGAAACACATTTCACATGTGAACGCAGCAGTGGATTAAGAGCCCAGTGGCTGGCCCTGGCCGGTTGGCTCAGCGGTAGAGCGTCAGCCTAGCGTGCGGAGGACCCGGGTTCGATTCCCGGCCAGGGCACACAGGAGAAGCGCCCATTTGCTTCTCCACCCCTCCGCCGCGCTTTCCTCTCTGTCTCTCTCTTCCCCTCCCGCAGCCAAGGCTCCATTGGAGCAAGGATGGCCCGGGCGCTGGGGATGGCTCTGTGGCCTCTGCCCCAGGCGCTGGAGTGGCTCTGGTCGCAACATGGCGACGCCCAGGACGGGCAGATTATCGCCCCCTGGTGGGCAGAGCATCGCCCCTGGTGGGCGTGCCGGGTGGATCCCGGTCGGGCGCATGCGGGAGTCTGTCTGACTGTCTCTCCCCGTTTCCAGCTTCAGAAAAAATGAAAAAAAAAAAAAAAGAGCCCAGTGGCTGCAATGTGACACGAGGTCATTACTCTAGCATTATTAAGCACAGGCTTTTTTAAAGGGCTGAGGCAAATGCATTATTCAAAAACCCATGAAGAATGGGAATAACGGGTCCTTCGGAATCCTCCCCCAAGAACTCAGAAAGGTGCAGCCAGAGCTCAGGAAGGTGGAAACAGTGTCGCCTGTCTGTCTTCCATTCGCCTCCACTGCCAGACTGCCCTCAGGCTCCAGACTGGCCTTGCACCCCTGCCCTGAGGTCCACCCCGAACCCAAGAGAGGCAGCGTGTGGGTGGGGGTGGGGACTCCGTCTGCAGCTGTCCTGGTCATCCCTTCCTGCCCTCCAAGTCCCAACAGCCACTGGTAACTGTGGAGAATGTTTCACTTTGTACAGGGAGGGAAAGCCAGGTCTCTATATGAAAAGTGAGATGGGGAAAAAACCTATTTTCATGGTTAAAACGCCTCTCCCAAACATGTGTCCCTGCAGTGTGCACAAAGCACTGAGAAGTAGGAAGCACAGAGGTGGGTGGGGACATGCATGAACATAGGTCTCTGTATTTCCTGGCCCAGGAATGGCACACTGGGCTTAGCATTTGTATAAGGAGGTGGAAGAGCGGTCACCTCAGCAGTATGAATCAAAGGCCACCCCAACACCCTGAGGCTGAAAACTTCACCATTACAGATTCATTTCTTTGGGCCTTCAAGGAAGTTGCCTCAGGAACATACTGGTACTTTGGGGAGAAGGGAGGTGTCACGGCAATTCGCTGAAATTGTTAGAGGAAATTTTTTTCCCTCTCATTTTTCACACAGAGGCCCAGGTCTTCCTACCTGAGCCAAGTGAGTTCATTTCCACAGTGACTGGCAGCAGTCGGCACTCCGGGAGGTAAATTGGAGTGGGAGGGGCAGAGTGGGGAGCAGAGAACCAGTGTGTGAGGGCGCATCATAAAGAGTTTGTGGGAGGAGAGCCCTGGGCAGGGAGTCTGAAGACCTGGTTCAGATCTAACCGGGTGGCCCAGGTAAGTGTGCAAGCTGCATGGCCTTCCCGTGCCTCAGTTTCCCCATCCCAGCATGAGAAAATGAATATGGCAATACCGACCCAGAACCCACAGGCACTCGATAAACAATGCAGAAGCTATGGCTGGGCACCACCAGCTGTGAACCCCCTAGAGCAGGAATCATTTAATGCCCCAGCGAGCAGAGCTGGCCCCAGGCTCCTCACGCCAGCAGGACACTGGGACTGAAGCTGGAGCCCAGGCAAAGCCATCTTGACTGGAATGGGCCCACTGTATCAGGAGAGGCTCTTTCCCTTTGAAAGTAAAATCTGAGGCTTGCAGACAATGAGAGGTGTGCGCAGCACACCAGGCAGGCTGGGCAGAGGGCCGCCCAGGTTGTGCGCCTCCCCCTCCCGGGCCTGCAGGAGCCCAACCC
The DNA here is from genome assembly GCF_036850765.1 of Saccopteryx bilineata. Classification (NCBI taxonomy): domain Eukaryota; kingdom Metazoa; phylum Chordata; class Mammalia; order Chiroptera; family Emballonuridae; genus Saccopteryx; species Saccopteryx bilineata. The sequence goes on from NC_089493.1 coordinate 50,100,418, forward strand.
CTAGACCACGGGAACCGACTTCTGACTCCTCTTCTGCTATCTTCAGGCCCTTAGAGACATCTTGAAGATGACGAGCAAAGACTTGTTTGTTAGGAGGAGCCTAAAAGGCACCTCAAAGACAAACCTGATGCTTCCAGAAGAGAAGCCAGGTGTGAAACCCAGGCCCAGAGATGCTGGGTGGCCTGCTCAGGGTCACACAGCAAGCTGGGCCTGGCCTAAGTCCTGAAGCCCCGGTCTTGAAAAGCAACATTCCATTAGCTGTGCGTCTGTGGGACTCGAAGAAATTTCCCTGGGAGGATGATGAAGATGAAACCAAACCAGACTAGGAAAGGAGGGGAGGGGGGAGGGGGGAAGAGGGAGGATGGAGAGGGAGGGGGAGGGGGGAGGGGGGAAGAGGGAGGACAGAGAGGGAAGGGGAGGGGGGAGGGAGGAAGAGGGAGGACAGAGAGGGAGGGGGAGGGGGGAAGAGGGAGGATGGAGAGGGAGGGGGAGGGGGAGGGGGGAAGAGGGAGGACAGAGAGGGAGGGGGAGGGGGAGGGGGGAAGAGGGAGGACAGAGAGGGAGGGGGAGGGGGGGAAGAGGGAGGATGGAGAGGGAGGGGAAGGGGGAGGAGGGAAGAGGGAGAATGGAGAAGGAGGGGAGGGGGGAGGGGGGAAGAGGGAGGATGGAGAGGGAGGGGAGGGGGGGAAGAGGGAGGAAGGAGAGGGAGGGGGAGGGGGAAGGGAGGAAGAGGGAGGACGGAGAGGGAGGGGGAGGGGCAGTGGAGCTTTCCCTTCCTCCTGCCTCCTTCCCCCAGCCTCATGGTTAAGCCAAAGGTTTCATCCTCCTTCCTCCTTCACACAATTTCCTTTTTTTTTTTTTTATCATTTGCATTTTTTTTAAAAAACCATCGGGCAGGTTCTAGAGAAGATATGTACCACAAACATTCAAGAAATAAACTATTGAGGCCCATGTTTCAAACAAGGACACATCCCCTCCTCACGCCCTTCTCACAGAGGCCGCCCCTCCCCCTTTCACAAGGAGGACTCCCTGATCTGGGGAAACACCTGTTCCCTGGGGGCAACGGAGGGGTCCTGGGGGGGGCAATAACCCCACTGGAGGTTCTCAAAGCTTCACAGTCCTTTAGAGAAATGCCAGCTCACTGGGTCCAACCTCTCCCATCTAGCTTGAGTCTGCCCCGCCCCGGGCTCTGGTGCTAGCCGAGATCCCCCACAATGACAGAGCCCAAAGGGGCTTCGCTGCCTCTTCTCTCTTTGCATCTTAGCGGCTTGCATGTTGCTCCAGAATGACCGTCACCATCCTCCTGTCACCAGGAGACCGGATGCTACGCTCCCCCAGGGAAATGCCAGCGGAACACCGGAAACAAGGGGCCTCCTTACTGGACCTTGCTTCCCTCCCCTCCCCCTGGGCCACCTTTCCCAGACACACTGTCTGCTTGAGCTCTTCCTCTTTCAAGAAGTCTTCTCTGCCCACCACAGCCCAGCTGGCTTTCCTGGCTCCTCTGCAGTGGCACCTGGGGCTGTCCTGGAGGATCGCTACGTGATGTCTTTCCTGCCACACACCTGTAAGACCCACAGCATGGGGCCCAGGTCAGAGTTCACAAGAAGTTGGTAGGCACCTGCTGAATGTGAGATTATTTTCCCCAGCTCCCACTTTCAAGAAGGTAAATAACTTTCTAGGCAACAATAAAAGAGAAATCACAAGGTAGCATGAGTCATTACCAATTGTATACATGCATTTGTGAACTTTTGGTGACTTGTTGATTTATAGCACATAGGATGGGACTCTAAGCCAACATTATTAGAATAGGCAAATTCCTCCTTGCCCCCCCCAAAGATTCTGTTCTGATCATTGCCTCTCCACCCCACCCACACATGCACTCCCCTGCCTTCCAGCCTGTGGTCCTGTGTTCTCACCGTGAGGCCTCGCCTCCTCTCCAGCCCACCTCCTGTAGGAAGCCCACCTCCTGTAGGAAGCCTGCCCTGAGAGCTTCCCGTGATGGCGCTAAGAGCTGCTTATTCAACCACTCCCACTGTGACAGTTCTGGGCCTGACTGGGACCTGAGGTTTACTGACGCTCATACTCTGTGCCTGTCCAGGGGTCCCTGATATCTCAATTGTCCCCGTAGGGCTGGTTTAGGGGAGGGGAAATGTTGACTTGGTGTGGGACAGTGAGATAAGGAGGTGGTTCAGAGTATGGGCTATGGACAGTAGGGGAGATGTAAACAACTTTAGCCGTTGGTTTGGCCCTGTGATTAATGGGTGTCAAACAGACAGATAGAATCCAAGCGAACATAGAACATACATTCATTCACTTCCCTTCAACTAGCTCAGCTTTAAGAGTTCATTAATCCAAACACTCTCTTGCTAACAGAGTAATTCTTCTGCCCCTCAAACTCTTTGATACCTCCTTAACACAGCCCCATCCACGGATAAACTCAGCTATCAGCCTTCACTCCCTCAACTCGGTGTGGCCACCAACACCCTGGCACCAGCACCCTCCTCCCTTGCTTCTGCCTGCTACAACAGTGGAGGTGTTTCCCAGCCTGCCCGATCTGGAATGTCCCCATGGTTCCTCAGGGACCTTTGTGCCAGGGACCACCCTCTTTAGTGAACTCCTCCCATCAGTATTCATAATTCTTTAAAGAAATTTTTTTCCCATTGATTTGAGGGGGGTGAAAGGGAAAGAGAGAAGCATCAACTCACTATTCCACTTAGTTGTTTTATTTAGTTCTGTACTCACTGGCTGTTTCTTGAGTATTATCTGACCGGGAATCCAACCCATGACCTCGGTGCTCTGGGGCAATACTCTATCCACTGACCCACCCATCCAGCATGGGCCAGCGTTCATAATTCTTTTTTTTTAATCATTTATTTATTTATTTATTTATTGACAGAGACAGAGAGTCAGAGAGAGGGACAGTTAGGGACAGACAGACCGAAAGAGAGAGAGATGAGAAGCATCGATTCTTCGTTGTGGCACCTTAGTTGTTCAATGATTGCTTACTCATATGTGCCTTGACTGAGGGGCTATAGCAGAGCGAGTGACCCCTTGCTCAAGCTAGTGACCTTGGGATTCAAGCCAGCAACCTTTGGGCTTGAGCCAGAGACCATGGGGTCATGTCTATGATCCCATGCTCAAGCCAGCAACCTCACGCTCAAGCTGGTGAGCCCATGCTCAAGCCGATAAGCCCACACTCAAGCTGGCAACCTTGGGGTTTTGAACCTGGGTTCCACGCATCCCAGTCCGACACTCTATCCACTGCGCCACCACTTGATCAGGCACATTTATAATTCTTAAAAAAAAAAAAAAAAGAGTTGCAACAGCCAAAACCTCCTTGATAAACTGGAGGTAGCAGGAGAACCACTTATAATTTATATGCTAAACAAAAGACCCAGATACATAAAGACTACCTCCCATTCAATAAGAAAAAGGCCAACAACCTGATAGAAAACGGACAAAACATATGCATAGATGGTTCATAGAAAAGGAAATAGAAATGGCTCTTATCTCTATGAAATCACGTTCAATCTGATTCACAGCAAGAAAAGTACAAATTAAACCTACATTGAGAGCCTGACCAGGTGGCAGCACAGTGGATAGAGCATTGGTCTGGGATGATGAGGTCCCAGGTTCAAAACTCAGAGGTCACTGGCTCGCGTGAGGGCTTATCTGGCATGAATGCAGGCTTATCCAGCTTCAGTGCGGGCTCACCGGCTTGAGTGTGGGATCATAGACATGACCTCAAGGTCGCTGGCTTGAGTAAGGGGTCACTGGCTTGGCTAGACACATATGGGAAAGTAATTAATGAATTAAGCTACCTCAACTATGAGTTGATGCTTCTCATCTCTCTTCCTTCCTATGTGTCCCTCTCTCTCTCTCTCGCTTAAAAAGAAACAATACTGAGAAATTATTTTTGTCTTCTAGATTGATAAGTATCAGTAAGTTTGGGAAACTCTGTACATCGGAGGGTGTGGATAAATGAGCAAACTCATACATGGCTGGTAAGAGTACACATTCTCAGCAATCCTGTGGAGAGCAATTTGCTGATATCTTTCAAAATATAAACTCACATAATTCTTACCCATCAATTCCACTTCCTGGACCTTATCCCATATGCACCTACTTACACTTCAAAATAACTAAAGCACAGGTAATTCAGTAGGACACTGTTTGTGATGTCCAAAAAACCACGAGACAAGTTAGATGAATGACATCTATGTAGTACTGGAATATTATTTAGCTGTAAACAAGAATGAAGCCTCTATGTACTGATCTGGAAGCATCTCAAGGTTGCTAACTGGGAAAAGAACAAATAGAGCAAAAGGCTGTATGTAGTGTGATACCGTGAGGGGGAAGGACTCTATTTATGTGTTTACTAATCATGCATGAAGTATCTCTGGAAGAATCTGGAAGAAACTGGTGAAGGTGCCTCCAAAGGGGGGGGGATATCGGGAGGCCAAGGGAACTAGGGTGAAGACTTCTCACATTGAAATCTTCACTGTTTTTGAATTCTGAACTATGTATATATTTCTTTTCTAAGAAAGAAAAAGGTATGTGGGGGGGGCAAGCAAGATAAAAAAAAAGAAAGAAAGAAAAGCCCTTCCTAACCCACTTCCCTTTCTGATATCCAGCTTCCCTCCTGCCCCATTCCTCAGCTAGCTCCACCTGACCTCTTCCATAGCGTGGACTGGTAAGTCCAGTGGCTGCTTCCCAGTCCTCATTTTACTTGCTCTGGCTCCAGAGACATCACGGCAGGCTAGGCTCTCCTCCCTGGATACTGTTCCAGGGCACCACACAATCTGGGCTCCTCTGCACCTTCTCTGGGAACTCCTCCGGTCTCTGCAGGCTCTCCTCCTCACTCCTCAAACGTGGCGCTCATGGAGTTCACTCCAGGCCTCCTCTCTGCTCTTCTCCTCTTGGTCCACACGCACTCCCTGGCTCGTCCACCCCAGGGCTTCACTCACCTTCTATGTGTATGAAGCTCCCAAATCCACATTTTCAGCCCAGACCTCGCTTCTCAGCTCAGGGTCCCACGTGGGTGTCTGCCCGGATCTCTAACCCAACATAATCAAGACCTAACTCACCAGCTTCCAGCCAGTTTCATCCTCTACCCCTGGGAGGCCTTCTCGCCTGTGCTCCTTCCTGAGTGTCCCTAGTCTGTCTGCTTCTCCCCCTCCACCACTGCTCACCAGCTGGGTGCCTCTTCATTGCCTCTACCACCTCCTCGCTGGTCTTCCTCATGTTCTTTCCCATCTCAGGGCCTTTGCACACGTCTGTGCCCTGAATACTCTCCTCCATTCTCCATACCTGCTTTATCTTAACGCCTGTCTGTCTTCTAGAATTCAGATGAACATAATTTCCTCAAGAAACCTTTCTGACCTCTTAGACCCATGAATCTCAATGGAGGGTGACTTTGCCTCCCAGGGGACATTTGACATCTGGAGACTTTTAGACCTTTTTTGTTTCACAATTGGGGTGGGAGCGTGTGTAGCTACTAGCATCTAGTGGGTAAAAAGCAGGCATGCTGCTGAATGTCCTACAATGCACAAGGACAGCCCCACTGCAAAAAGTTGCCTGGCCCCAAACTTCCATAGTGCAATGGTATAAAACTCTTCCCCAGACTAAATCATGTCCCCGTGACACACTTTCACAACACACTCTTTCTCCTGCATATCACCCATCACAATCATGACTGAATATTTAACTGTGCAAGGATGCTGGCCAAGTTTCATTTTCTAAGCTTCATGGGTGAATAAATAAAGTCACTGGCTCATGTTTATCTCTCTATCTCTAGTTTCAAGCCCAGAACCTTGAGCTTGGCAGCACAAAGGTGTGGATTGATATAAGATGCTGAGGGCAGTGACCGACCCGTCCTGAGCAGATGTCTCCCCGGGTCCTGGATCCACTCTGCCGGGTCCTCTATGCCGTCCAACAGCAGTCCTTTCCTTTCCTTTCCTTTGCCCGTGACAAGCCGTTCTCTCTCTGCTGCAGCATCGTGCTCTGCACAGCACTGACACCCCTCAAACCCTCATCTCCGCCCAGGTGGTTCCAGGGGCCCCTCCAAACCAGCTGGGCCCAAGCTTATTGCCTCACCCTCTTGTCAAACCAGCCGCCTCTCCTGTTGGCTTACCCACCACTCACCCAGCTGCCAACCCAGAAACCTGGGCACCCTGTGTGGCACACCCAGCCTTCAGAGCCGCTCCCTCCACACACCCCACGACGCGGCTTCGGTGTTACCCAGTTTTCTCTCACTTGGTTCTTGCCTTAAGCCTCTTTTCCTCCCGGTCGACCTGTGATATCAATCTCAGCTATGTCCTTCTAAGATGACAAGTAGATGTATTATTTCCTGTTAAAAACCCCTTCAGTGCTTCTCCCTGTCTCAGTGTGGAGACTAAGTTCCCTAGCCTGGTCCAAGGCCCTTCATACTGTAGCCCTCCGTGGCCTTGCCACTAGTCACAAACACCACTGTGCCACGAGCTTCACGCCACATTTTAGGTCCTCCCTTCCCCCCCTCCTCTTCCTTCCGCTCCTCTTAGCTCCCCTCTCCTGACTCTTCTCCTCCCCTTCTTCTACTTAGACACCTGGAGAGCTCATGCTCAGCCTTAAAATCTACTCAAACATTCTTCCTCAACAGTATGGCAGTTCCTAAAAAAATTAAATGTAAATTATCGTAGGATCTAGTGTTCCTACTTCTGTCTATATGCCCAGAAGAACTGAAGGTAGGGACTCAAATAGATGTTTGCTCATTAATGTTCATAGCGGCACTACTCACAACAGCCAGAGGTAGAAGCATCCCAAGTGTCCATCAACAGATAAATGGCTAAACAAAATGTAGTCTAGCCACACAGTGGGATATCATTCAGCCTTCCTTAAAAAGGAAGGCCATTCTGATGTACACTACAACACAGATGAACCTCAAAGCACCGTGCTAAGTGAAAGAAGCCGCAGACGAATGGCCAGTGCTGTATGGTTCTACTTATATGAGGTATCTAGGTACCTAGAGTAGTCACATTCATGGGGACAGAAAGCAGAACGGGGATTGCTAGGGGCTGGGGGGAGGAGGGGAGAGGGACTTCGCATTTAGAGTTTCAGGTTTGTAAAGTGAAAAGAGTTCCACAGTTGGATGGTGGTCATGGTTGTAGAACAATGTGAATGCACTTAAAGGCACTAAAGCATATACTTTAAAATGATAAAAATAGCAAAGTTTATGTTAGGTATATTTTACTACAATGAAATAATGCAAAACCAAAACCTATACCTGCTTCTTTGTGTTGAAAACCTCTGTATGCCACCACCACCTCACCAAACCCTATCCACGCATCCCAAGTTCCCTACAGCACACGCGGGGTGGCGCTGACCAGACCTCCTCCGCGCAGGTGCGCACACGCGCATAGTACCTGGCAGTTACAGAATGACATCGTGTCCTCCCAGACTGAAGGTCTGTGTAGGCAGGGACTATGTCTAACTCACCGCTCCTTCCCCAGCATCTAGCCCGCAGTCTAAAGCAGTCTATAAGGACTATTAGAATGAATAACCCAAATCAATTATTTCGGATTAATACTACCCAAAGCTCAAAGCCTGCTGTCCCTAGAACAGTGATTTACATCCAAGATTCATCGACAGACCGCTTCCTACCCCTGGAGAAGACAAATGTTTGTCTTTCTATTAAGCAACAAGGTCGGAAGGGACTCCCACAGACAAAGATAACAAACAGCTTACTTGGGAGGAATAAACAAGATGAAAGCAGGGCTGGGTCAGGGCAGGCGTGCATGGCCCTTGTGTCTAACTAACACCACCCTGCTCTGTCCTCTCCCTCTTCCGTGCAAAGGATGGACTGATTCACTTCCTGTGTCCCCTCTGAGGACAGTGAGAGAGAGGACTATGGAGAAGCCAAGTCTTCTGAGCACACAGAGATGATTAGTCACTGGCTGGAAGGCTGCTGACCTTAGTGCGTGGCCGACCACAGGCCTGCAGCCCCTGCCCCACCTTCCCATGTAACGCAAGGTCTGGAAGCAGACAACTTGGCCTTGGCTCTTAGCAAGAAGCCTGGCAGGCCGGAGTCTTCCCTGTTCTCACCAATAAGCCCTTGTAGCCCCCTCCCCCCGTCCATACCCACAAATTCACACACAGTCCACATTTATAGAACAGGGGTTGGAAAGAGAAAACTGTGTCCTAAGAGTAACCCCTGGGAGGGTATCTAGGGATCATCACACCCAGTGGTCTCAACCAGGGACCATTTGCCCCCAGGGGACATCCGGCATTGTCTGGAGAAATTTTTGGTTGTAAAGAAGAAAGTGAGAGCCTGACCGGGCGGTGGCGCAGTGGATAGAGCGTCGGACTAGGATGCGGAAGGACCCAGGTTCGAGACCCAGAGGTCACCAGCTTGAGCGCAAGCTCATCTGGTTTGAGCAAAAAGCCCACCAGCTTGAACCGAAGGTCACTGGTTCCAGCAAGGGGTTCCTCGGTCTGCTGAAGGCCCGTGGTCAAGGCACATATGAGAAAGCAATCAATGAACAACTAAGGAGTCCCAATGAAAAACTGATGATTGATGCTTCTCATCTCTCTCCGTTCCTGTCTGTCTGTCCCTGTCTATCCCTCTCTCTGACTCACTCTCTGTCTCTGTAAAAAAATATAAATTAAAAAAAAAAAAAAAAAGAAGAAAGTGAGAGGTAGTGCCACTGACATCTGGTGGACAGAGGCCAGGGATACTGCTAAACACCCTACAGTGCTCAGGACAGCCCCCGCAACAAAGCAGTATCCAGTCTAACACGTTAGTCATTCCTGATTTAAGCCAAGATATCTTTTTTTTTTTTTTTTGTATTTTTCTGAAGCTGGAAACGGGGAGAGACAGTCAGACAGACTCCCGCATGCGCCCGACCGGGATCCACCCGGCACGCCCACCAGGGGCGATGCTCTGCCCACCAGGGGGCGATGCTCTGCCCCTCCGGGGCGTCGCTCTGCTGCGACCAGAGCCACTCTAGCACCTGGGGCAGAGGCCAAGGAGCCATCCCCAGCGCCCGGGCCATTTTTGCTCCAATGGAGCCTTGGCTGCGGGAGGGGAAGAGAGAGACAGAGAGGAAGGGGGGGGTGGAGAAGCAAATGGGCGCTTCTCCTATGTGCCCTGGCTGGGAATTGAACCTGGGTCCCCCGCACGCCAGGCGGACGCTCTACCGCTGAGCTAACTGGCCAGGGCAAGATATCTCTTTTACAGATGAGAAAACTGAGGTCTAGGAAGGGACAGAGCTAAAGTCAACTTTAGTGTCAGAATTAGAATCTAGCACTCCCCACCAGCTACACCAACCCTCTGCTCTCGAGAGTTCAGTAGCCGCCTGACCAGGCGGTGGCGCAGTGGATAGAGTGTTGGACTGGGATGTGGAAGACCCAGGTTCGAGACCCCGAGGTCACCAGCTTGAGTGTGGGCTCATCTGGTTTGAGCAAAAGCTCACCAGCTTGAGCCCAAGGTCGCTGGCTCAAGCAAGGGGTTACTTGCTGAAGGCCCGTGGTCAAGGCACATATGAGAAAGCAATCAATGAACAACTAAGGTGTTGCAAAGCGCAATGAAAAACTAATGATTGATGCTTCTCCTCTCTTCGTTCCTGTCTGTCTGTCCCTGTCTATCCCTCTCTCTGACTCTCTCTCTGTCTCTGTAAAGAAAAGAAAAGAAAAAAAGAGTTCAGTGGCCAACTCAATGACCGATGCAAGCTGGCAGAGTAGTTGAATTTGGGACCATGGCATCTAGAAGCCCATGATGGCCAGGCTCTGTGCCTCCAGCAGGTTCCAAATGAACCCCACCAAGGTCAGCCCAGCCAAAAGGCTCCCCAACAACCAAAGAAAAAGAAGGTCTTAAGGGGCTATGATGTGTCTAGGTAAAATGCCTGTTTGAGGCTTAGGCAAAATTTGCTACTTAAGTCCCCACAGACATAACTGGGGTGATCCCAGCCTGGTGTCAAGGCCAGAAGTGAGCACAACTCTATAAGGTAAACCCTGGCTCAGAGAACAGGGCATGGGAACTACACTTTAGATTACTGCTTTGGGGGGACACTCTTTTTTCCTAGATGCCAAAAATGACTGTATCTCTCATACCTGCTGGCTCCTCACCGCCATCCTACATCATTTCAAAATAACATCTCGAGTCACCTTTGTCCTTTTTCCCAGGAACTAACACCATGTCTCCAACCATGGGCCAAACACTAGGGCACAGGTCCAACCATCAGAGCTGACTGTGCAACCCCATTATTTATAAAGGACTGACTCACATCATGTCACAACAGGCGTACTTTTCCATGCACTGCTGCGGAAAGCCACCGGACTTGTAGTGATGGTAGTGATAAAAAGAAGGTCGGGACAGAAACGCTTGGGCTATGTCTCAGGTCAAGGCCTCACCCTCTTTAGAGGAAGGGAGTCCACAGGGAATGGTTGGTGAGGGGGGCATGGATCGGAAGAGGGAAACTACAGTGGCTTCAGACATAGGAGTTACATTACAAATTTATTTCTTTAGGCTAAAAATTATTATTGTTCCTTCCATGTGCCCTGTGCCCTTCCTCTCTAATTTTTCCAACAAGCTGGTAAACTCCTACAAATCCTTCAAAGCCCAACTTCTGGAGTCTCTGCACCCAAAATCAAGTCTCAGCTGCATTCCAACTCTTAATTTGGCAAACCATAATAACAATGGAAAAGGATTTGGGGGTCGATAGCAGGGCTTGGGGGAAAAGTCAAAGCTCCCCATGGATCTGCTGTGTGGACCGGCATGGCAGCTGCATCCCCTGTGAGGGGTGTGCCGACCACCAGGCCTCCGGGCCCTCTGTCCTACCTGTGTGGTCTACCTGGTTGATTGAGGCAGCAGGACATGGAGGCTAAGAATGCAGAGTCTAGAGCCAGACTGTCCTGGCTAATTCTGGTGCCCCCTACCCCTACAAGTGTCATCTTGGGCAAAGTTATGCCACCTTTCTAAGGCTCAGTTTCCCTATCTGTAAAATGAAGAAGACATAGTTTCAACCTTGAGGGGTAATTATAAAGGTCAACTAATACCCTGGTTGGCAAACCGCGGCTCGTGAGCCACATGTGGCTCTTTGGCCCCTTGAGTGTGGCTCTTCCACAAAAAACCATGTGCAGGCACTACCTCGATAAGGAATATATCTACCTATATAGTTTAAATTAAAAAAATTTGGCTCTTAGAAGAAATTTCAATCGTTGTACTGTTTATATTTGGCTCTGTTGACTAATGAGTTTGCCAACCACTGAATTTACTAATACATGTAAAGTGCTCAGAACAGGGCCTGGCACTCAGCTAATAGTTACTGAATGTTTATTACTACACTGCTCACAAAAATTAGGGGATCAGGGAAGATGCAGATACGCCAGTACTTTCAGCCTTTTGTATAGTGCATTTTCACCAATGAAATAAAAGTTGGTTTTGCATCTCATTTGCATAATCAAACAACTTTCCTTGACTTGTGTTTGCTTTGTGATGTTCTTGTTTGATTAAAAAAATGAAATGCTTCTTTTTATCACTTCATATTCATTTTGAAATATCCCCTAATTTTTGTGAGTAGTATATTATTACAAATGCAGCCCTCCTCCCTCCAAGCAATCAGGAAAGAAGGCAGGGTCTATACTTCCTGGGAGCGGAGGAGGGGAAATGCCTCCAGGGACCCCATCTCCCATCTATGCTCCTGCAGTAGCATCTTCAGGAAGTCCCATTGCCACCAGTCTCTTCCCCTCCAATCAACTCCACAGGGCCCCAGAGTTTCGCCTTAGAACACAGATCATATGCCTTTGCTGAAGGGGTGGGGAGCTGAGGTTGCTTGGTGTATGTGGATGTTTCTCCCATATCTTCTATGCCATAGACAGTTCCCAAGGGAACCACCCTTATCAAATTCCTAAGTGAGGTCTCAGAGCCCCAAGCCTTCCCAGGGCCTTGGCAGAGTAATGTCCTCACTCTTCCTAGCCCACATGTCTGGTTAAACCTTCTCAGACAGGTTTACTATTCCCTGGCCCAGGTGATCTGACACTCAACCTGCCTCCGCAAAGTGGCGGGGACTTGGCTTTGGTCTTCCTGTGTTCTCCGGTGCCCTTTAAAAGGTGGCCTGGAGAGGGCGCATTTTCTACCACTAACAGAGGAATTGCCCGCTTTTAGTGGACAGCGCTGGGAGGTTTCTTTTCAGAATGGGGGTCTGATCCAGAGCACTGCTCCCTGGCTCTCAAACTTGCCCTGTGTGGGTGGCCGTCTGTTCAGCCTAAGAGCTGTCCCTCTGAGAGACTAGAGACAGCTGGCTTGAAGCACCCTTAGCAATCTGGTGCAGGGGACAGGGAGCCAGCCTTGAATTAGTTGGAGTCCAATCAAGAAAAGTTCTAGCGCTGCTTTCAACAGGTCACTTCTCATCTCCGGCCTCAGTCTCCCATCTGTACCGTTAGGAAGGGCAGGCTGGACGTACCACTTATTCAACATGTATTAACCAAGCACCCACTACAGACCCGGCCCTGCTCTGATCCCTGGGGACAGAACAGTGAATAAAACAGACAGAAAGCCCTGCCCTCGCAGAGCTAATATTTTAACAGGGACAACAGACAATAAACAAGAGAAAAAAGTGAAATGTACAAGATGCTAGATGGTGATAAGTACCATGAAAAATGAAGCAGGGAGGGCGTGTAGGGATATAATCTCTAAGGCTGACTCCAGCAGGGAAATTCTGGGTTTAAAGCTTTTAAGACTCAGAAACCAGCAGTAGGAACAGGGAAAGCTGGGAGGGAGGGGCAATGTTGATGTATGGCTTAAATCCCAGCTACGCCCTCAGTGGCTTCCTCTAGGGGACAGAACTGACCGACTCTGGGGGTCCTGATCTGTCCTGGGACCAAGCAGACACTGCGGTCTGCTGAGGAGTCCAGGTGGTATGGGTTCCTGGCAGGGCCTCAGTCTTCAGGGCACTGCCATGGAAAATATTCCAGGGCCCACTGTGGACACCCCACTTGACCATGGCCTTGGATAAACAAGACGATGACCATACGCACCTCCAGGGGCTCTCACACCACTCATGACCCTCCTCCTGGACCCTCCCTATATGGTAGCCCAGTGGTCCCCAACCCCCGGGCCACGGACCGGTAGCGGTCCGTGGGCCATTTGGTACCGGTCCACAGAGAAAGAATAAATAACTTACATTATTTCCGCTTTACTTATATTTAAGTCTGAACGATGTTTTATTTTTAAAAAATGACCAGATTCCCTCTGTTACATCCGTCTAAGACTCACTCTTAACGCTTGTCTCGGTCATATGATACATTTATCCGTCCCACCCTAAAGGCCAGTCCATGAAAATATTTTCTGACATTAAACCGGTCCGTGGCCCAAAAAAGGTTGGGGACCACTGTGGTAGCCTGTCCCCTATCCTTACATGGAGAAAGGGAAAGGGGATCAAAAGCTTTCCCTTTCCCCACCAATTTTAGTATCTTCTCATCCTGCAGAGACTGTTTTTGATCAATAACTATGTCCTGTGAACCTACTGTGTGCTCAGGATGAGATCAGCTCTCTGAGGGATTCCAAGATGCATGGTCACTTCCCAGAGAAATGTATAGCCCACCTGGGCAGGTCAGGCTGACATGCACACACGTGAGATAACTATGGTTTACTCTGTAGTTTATAGAACCATTTGGGCCACCCACTCTCCCATACAACCATATTGATTCTGTTGTCCCCATTGTACAGGTCAGGAAATGAAGGCCCAGCAAAGCAAGTTCTCTTCCCTATGTCTATGGTTGCCCCATGGAATGGTAAGGAGAGGGAGGAGGCAATGAAGATTAGCACTTCCAAGTAAGATTTCCTGGAGGGATGGGTGAGACTTGGGTGGAGGTGGAACAAAATCCAGGGCAGACCGAGCTGGGCATGTAACCCACCTCCCTCTGCTTCTCCCCGGCCTGACAAGGAGTGGACTGTGGGTGAAGCCAAAGCCTGTCTGCCTGGAAAACTACCTGGGATTATAGAGGTGTTCACTGGTTTAAAAAATGCCAAACTGCCTCAAATGCGTGGGTAAGGCCATTGATGGTGGTGACGGCACCTTTCTGTCCAGCTTTTCAGAGTGCCCTTTCTTCTGCTCACCGGGGTCAGAGAGCCATCAGCTGGGACACAACCTCTGCTGTTTCAGGCTAATTCATTCCGTTCCTGTTGAGCACCTTTGTTCCTGGTACTCTGGCTACTGACCGTGAACAAAGCAGGGCCCTGCCCTCCTGCAGTTCTTAGTTTAGCAAGGAGCAGATTCTCTCTTGGAGAAGCTTCCAGACCAGATTACATTTCTTCTTGGAGGTCCTTTTCTCTGGTCTGCCCCTTTCAGAGCAGGAACCTCAAGGGAAAGAGAGAAGAAACCAACCCCTGCTGAGTCAGGGGCCAGCAAAGATGTCGAGAAGCAACCCCCTGGTTCTAGAAGACTGGTTTGAGGTCCAGGTTCACCACTTTTTCTGAGCAAACTGCTTCACTTTTTTGGAGCCTCCTTTCCCCCTCTTCCACCATGAAATAAGACCTACTTAGGGCACCGGTTTCTTGTGGGGGTAAAATGAAATGAGATGTGTCCATGTTAGCTCCACTCTGACCTACTGACTTCCCCCAACCTGTTCTCTCTGGTTCTGGTGGGAAGGGGCACCTTAGGTCCTCATCCTTACCCTGAGCAGAACCCTCCTCACAGTCCAGGCTGCAGGAAGCCCCTTCTGTTCAAATCAGCAAGAGTTACTGAGCCCTAGGTCGAAGCAGGTGCAGGCCACCCTTTCTGATTTGCTCAACTCACTGGGGCTTGAAAAGTACTGGGAGAGCCAAGGATGCCCAGCCAGGGCTGTGGCCTAAACAAGCCAGGACAGAAGCCAGGACGCCCCTTGGCTGGGCACCCATTTCAACAGGGCCCAGACTGACGCCCCTGGGCCAAGGGCCGCCGCCTCACCCTCACCGGCTCATTCAGCCGGGTGTCCCAGCGTGTATCTGGCCCGAGGAGGCGGGAAGCACAAATGTAAACATCCCTTAAGACATCGCCAACTCTGCAGTCCCCATCCAAAGATTTTTTCAAGGGATTGGGCGGCGCGGGGAGGGCTGCAAAGGCTCGGAGGAATGAGAGATGGGAAAAGTGAGAAGGCAAAAACTCAACCGATTTCAGGGTGGATCCTGTGCACCCGCGCGGCCGCCCCACGGCGGCCCCAGCTCCCAGCAGCAGGAGGCAGACGGGGGACTTGCGGGGAACGGGGCTATTTCCCTACCGCCCCGCGAACAGCCGTCCGGCGCGAACTTTTCAAGACCCGCCCTCGGAGCGGCTCGCGGGCCCCAGGGAGCATGCGGGCGGCCGCGGGGTCAGCTGCGCGTGGACCAGCACCCGGGAGGGCGCGAGCGCGGGGGCCCGTGGCGGCACGGCGAGGAGTCCCGCCCTCGGTTACCTGAGTTCCGAGGGTCACGGGAGTCCAGCTGAGAGGGCGCGCGGACCCCGGCGCTGCTTTGGGCGTAGCGGCCCCTAGACACGCGGGCGCTGCACCTGGCCCGGCCGGTCGGCGCGCCTACCCCGGCGGGCCAGCCCACGATCCCCTCCCGCGCGGGGCGGGGCTGGCAGGGCGGGAGGCCGGGGGAGGAGCCGCGGGCAGGGGGCACCCTCCCGTCGCGGGGCTTGTATTTAACCGGCCAGCACGGGCGCTGGACTCGGTGACCGCCAAAGGGTAGCCCCACCACTCGTTAGGCTGGGTGTGACCAAAGTCCTGTGCCCGGGGGTGCGCATCGGGTCCCTTACCCCTCTGCGCCCTCATGCCCACCCCCACTCCCAGGGGCCAATGGTTGGAAGCCTGAGGCCTCCTTGAGGGCTAGGCCCCTGAGCATGCCCTTCAGAAGAATGCATGGGGTGGAGCACCGGGAAGGAAAAAAAAAAAGCAAAACAAACTGGGTCCCCACAGCCACACCCCATATGTCCTCTTCTCCAGGGGGAGAGGCTCCTGGCTGTTTTGGTCGTGGAGGGGCCAAGAAGTTCGTTAAGTTGGGGGGGGGGTGAGGAAGGTGTTGCTCTCCCACCCCTCACCCTTTCTCCCAAGTTTCCATTTGCCAGGTCCTGGAAGGTGCTGGGCCTGGGCCTCTGCCACTCAATAAGCACAGAGATAAGAGTTGAAGGGACACAGAGGACAAAGAAACGTTTGGTGTCTGAGACCCAAACTTTGTGGCTGCTCACAGGTGCCAAAGGAACAGGTTGCAGCTACTTCCTGCCCCCATCCTTTACCCTCCCAGACAACTCTGGAAAATCCACCTCTTGGACAAAAGCTCCCAGCCTGAAGTGGTGTGCGGTGGGGGTAGGGGGACATCACAGCCCCTTTCCTCAGCCCCCCGAGCTCCTTTTGCTCCCTGCTTTGCAGCATTTGCTAAGTGCACACAGTGGAAGGAGCATTAAATCTGGAGTCCAGAGGCCTCCATTTAGTTCTGTGACTTCGGATGAGTCTCTTTCCCTTTCTGGGCATCAGTTTCCCCATTTTCAGTTGATTATCTCTAAGGCCCTTTTTATGGATCCCAAACTGTGCTATTGGGCATGTTGCTTTATAAGGTTTTCTGTGGCAGCACATCTTGTAAATGGTGTGTGGGGGGGGACACACACATTTGAGACCCTCAGTCTAGATTAGCGTGTCCCCGCAGACTTAAGTTCTTGAAGGGAAAGTGACTGAGGGAGTACAAACAGGTAGGCAGTCATCCTGTGCAGAGCAGAGGTTAAGAATGGCTGGCATTGGGGGAATGGATATTGGTTCTTGCTTGTGCTGAATTCAGAGTGGCCTTAGGCAAGTCCCTCATTAATAATCCTCCCTTTGCTTTCCCAAGGGTGTTGCAGGCTAACTGAAATATTAGATATGAAGTCCTTTGAATAGGGAAGACAAGAGGTTGTATGCTTTTTGATGTCTTTTGATGCCTGTGACAGTGATGAACTCAGGAGGCAAAAGAGGAGTTAAGATGTTCAAAGCCTAGTGCTGGCCTCATTCCCACCCTGCTGAAGCTGCAGCACACACAGCATAGGCATGTACCCCGCTCCCCAGCAAAGTGACAGGCGGACAGTGCCTCACCAGACTCCGGCCCACTGCAGGCCCTTTGTGTGCCCCTTGGGAAACTAAAGAGGGAATATAAAGAAGCTCCCAACCTAAAGGGAGGTGATCGGTGGATTACCTATGAACCTATCAGCACGTCCTGGCTGAACACCTGGTTGGCAGGTGCCACAGACACCCAGCTCTGCTCTTAGGGAGAGTAAAACCTAGCTGAATGATTAAGCAGGAGAGGCTGCTGTGGATGGTGAGCACACAGAGAGGGCAGAGCAGGAGAATGGGAGGGAGGGAGCCTGGCAGGGGCAGGGTCGGGGCCTTCTGTGCAGCCCAGGGAAATCTGAATGAAGCACAGGAAGGACTGGGAGATGTTCCAATGACTGGCAGAAGCATTCTAGTTGGGAGAAGGAGTTAAGCCAAGGTGCAGAGGTGGGAATGAGCAGAAGGGAAGGTGCTTGGAGGAATTTTGAGGCCATGTCAGTTAGGGAGGTATGGGCACAAAATATTCCCAGAGAGGCACAGGCCCCAAATTACCCAATGAAGCAGCAGATGACAGGTCAGGAAGGCAGGGAGGTGACAGGGAACGAGCACCAGGAATCAGGCAACCAATATTCAAATGGCTTTGAGCAGTTGTTTCTCTTCACTGACCCTTGGTTTCTTTATCTACAGAGTGGGAATTATAACTTTTTTTCTTTCAGGGTTATCACAGGAGCCATAGAATGCATTTGGAAGTGCTCTGTAGACTGTAGAGTGCTGAGTGAATTTAACATTTGGGGTTTTGGTGTTTCCTTCAGGGCCTCAGTAAACATTAGTGGAACTGACACACTGGGTTGGGCCCTGCATGCCTCTCATGGCAACGGGTGGATGGACCACACAAAGGTGGGGGGTCTGCAGATGGTCAGAGGGATCCATGAAGAACAGGAAGAAAGGAGAATGCCAGTCATAAATGTCACATCCCCTTTGGACACCTTTAAATGTAATTTAAATACCATTTTTGGGAGAATAGTCCTGCCTCATCCATATGACTCGGAATCTCCCATCCCTGCCTCTGCCCTCCCTGGGAAGTAGGTGGCCAGGGTGAACAGCACAGTATCAGAAGTTACTGTCCTGACCAGGTACCGTTATGGGGCTGACCACCTCCTCCTCGGTGGGCTCAGGCTGTCTTTTTTGTTCAAAATACCTTGACTGACAGCAGGAACAGACAGTACAAAAGGGGCTGTCAGCCCCACTTAATAGCAGGACTCACATCCCTCATGCATTCCTGGCCCTTCAGCATCCAACCCTAATTTAACAGATGGGTCCTCTCCCTCTTGTTGTCTCCTCTGTCTTGGAGTCATCAGGACAGGGTTTACTACCCCACTTTGTAGATGAGAAAACTGAGGCTGGCAGAGGTGCCAGGTCTGACCTAGAACCATCACCTCACCTACACAGTTGGAACTGCCCTTCTGGCCAGGCCCGTGCCCAGCCATCATCCCATCGGGGCTGGAAGTATTGGCCTCAGTGTACAAAGGAAGACATGGCTGTTTGAGAAGGACATGTGGTTGATGGGAACTTCTCCGAGAGCTTCCCTTTCAGCCGCTATGCCTGGACTCACAGTCACAGGCATGATTAGGTTCTAGGGCTGCAGTAACAAATTAGTACCGATGTAGTGGCTTAAACAAAAACATACTCTCTCACAGTACTGGATGCTGTGAGTCCCAAATCCTGGTGTCCGCAGAGCCATTCCCTTCCAGGTTTCCATAGGAGACTGTTTCTTCCAGCATCTGGTGGCTCTGGAAGTTTCCTGGCTTGCAGTGGCTTGCTCACTCACCTCCCATGCCCCAGCCCCTCCTCTGATGCCCAGGCTCTAGCAACCCTTTGCCAGGGAGCAACAAAGCTTTGCATTCTGTGCAGAGAGCACATTCTGTCCAGAGGGCAAAGGCCCCTGAAGTGGGGGCTGGGGGACAGTGCCTCCCCAGATGCGGATCCTGTCCTCAGAAGGCTTGAGGGAGGTGGAGCATGAAAGGCTAGCCCTTGAAGAGTGTGTGTGGAGAAGGGAGGCGCTAGAAGGGGAGGAGGCTGACCTCCTCCTTGGTGGGCTCACATTGTTTGGGACTCACATTGGCCAGGGCTAGGCCAAATGGCCATGTTTAGGTTTAGACCCCTGCCCCCCCAGGGAGAGACCCTGAAGGCCCAGCATCTCAGGTCCCTGAAGGAAGCCCCAGCTCTGCCAGTGCTAGTATCCATTAAGAACCAGGGGATCCAGACGGCCTTCAGGGTCATTTGACCTAAATAGTAAAGATGCTCAACAGGAAACAGATGCCATGAGTGGGACCAGCAGACCTGCGGTATCCAGGGGCCGCCTCTGGTTCAGACGCCAGCTTCCCAGGCCCAAGGCAGTATCCTTACAGTAGATGGGGTGGGGGCACAGTCCTCTACACAAGGGGCGTGGGTAGTCCCATGCTTGCAAAGGAAGAAGAGCTAGGGGACTGGTCTTGAAGCTATATTTGCAGAGAAATGCAGTTTTATTTGGGCAGAGGGTTTATTTGGGTGGCTAGGGAAAGGGCACACATAGAGATTATGAAGGGGGGTTAGCTCACCCTCCCCTGCAGGCACCATTGCCGCCCCACAGTAACCTCTGTTTTCTCTTACCAGCCTCAGAGGGTCTCTGCTTCTAACAAGAAAATATAATACCTGCTCCAGTGGTTCTCAGTCCTGGCTGATGCCAGCATCAGTCACCAATTCAATCTGAATCTCTGGAGGTGGGGCCAGGACTTTTTAAAGTTCCCCAGGCAATTCTGATGTGCAGCCAGCGTGGAGACCCCAAGGTAGTCCAACTTCCTCAGCTGCCTGACTCTTGGGGCATCTAGAGGGCCACGGTCACATCTGTGTCCTTATCGTCCTGACCCACAGTACCCTGGGTTGGACTCAGCACACAACAAATAGACTGTACATACAAAGAAATGTGTGCAGAGCAAGGGCAGCCTGGCTTGGCTGCTTCAGCATAGAGCGATGGTGGTGGATTTCCCCTGCAGCAACTGCAGTTGCACTTCCTGCCTGAATTCTGGGCCATCCAGTGCAGGAGACGCAAGACTTTCCTGGGTTTCTTCCTCTTCCAGCCTCCGTATCCTTCACTGTCAGAGGCTGATTTAACGGCAGGTGCACCGGGCGCGCGCCCTGGGCCCCGACTTCTGAAGGGCCCGCAAAACCCCAACTTATACTTTATTCTAATGTAAGGGGCCCAATATTTTCTTCAGCGCCCGGGGCCCCAACCGACCTTAATCCCCCTCTGTTCGCCGTGGCCGCTGCACACACTGGAGGAGTGGGAAGGAAGGTGCCTCCCTGCGCAGCCTCCAGCCTCTGCTCTCAGCCTGAAGCTGCTGCATCTCCTCCAGAGCGAACAGCCTTTAAGGGTTGCCCCTGCAGAGTCTTGACTGCCCCAGTGAACCCAGAGACCCCCCACTTTGACCCCAGCTCGCGCTCTCTCTCTCTCTCTCTCTCTCTCTCTCAGTTCCTGAGTACCAGCTGTCTGCAAGCTCTAGGCTAAACCTGGACTCAGCTCTCTTTCAAGAGCCACACAAACATCCATCGCATTTAACCCAGCAATCCCACACCTAGGAATGGATCCCCAGGGAATAATCCTCAAACAATGAAAAAGCTCTTTGAACAAAGTTCCAGCATTATACCTAACAGCAGGGAACTCCAAGCAACCTAAGTGTCCAGCTCCAGAATGCTGCCACACAGCAGCCCACCCATTTTAAAAGCTAATTGTGATGACTGTTGCAACATGGGAAAACGCTGATGATACGGCCTCGAGTGCTAAACTGCCCTGGGCAGAAGTCCAGCTGCGAAAAAGCGTCTCTGTGCCCGTGCAAGGGCTGGAGGGGAACCGGGGAAGACAAAGAGAACCGAACTTTCTCTTCACTAGGTCTGGGATGGTGAGTGATTCTTTCTCTGAGTTCTGGTATTGTGGTGGTAAATATGCAATAAACATATATTTGTATGAGTATATAATAGTAATCATTCTTAGTCTCGCATTCAGGGAAGGCTCTTGAATACACCTATTCAGGCTCAGGTGTAAATGAGTGCAGGTACCCCCTCCCGTGGGCAGCCTCTCTGGGGTATTTGCATTTGAAAGAAGCTCAAGTTTCAGACAAACTGTGGCATTCAGGCCAGGGTGGCAGAGCTACTTTGTAGGTGGAACGACCTTGAGGTCCGCAGCTTAGATGAGCCCTCCTCTCCATGCTCCTGCCCCCCTGGCCCTCTGAGCTCAGTGCCCACCTGTGGGGGCCGCGGAGGGAGAGCGCACCGCGAACAGCTTCGTGAATAAGGACGTCTGTGGGGGCAGACTGGGGCCATGAGTGGACAAGAAAGGGGCTGAGGGTCCACAGCTCGTATAGACAGGGCTGAGGTTCAAACTCAGATGGGACTCAGCCAAGGGCAAGGGCTTTCTCCCCTCTGATCTTGGGGCTTGCCCCTGAGGTGGAGGGGTGGCCCGGTGCTATCCAGAGCCTCCTCCGCGGCAGCCTGGATGGCCAAGGACACTTCTAGGTATACGGCCGGGACAGAGTGCTAACTCCAGGAAGAGGGGGGCTGGCGCTGGGCCTGAGGCTTTCTAAAAGTCTAGGTGTGGCCCTTTTGAAGTTGTGTTCTCAGGAAAGGCCGGCGGAAGCCTTGCTGTGCTCTTTGTCCACACCCAGCTCAGGAGCTGTTAGAGGCGGAGGCAGAAGTGCTGCGGGGCCTCCCGGCCCGGCGGGAGCGCGGCTCCCACTCGGCGGACGCTGCGGCAGACCCAGTCTGCTTGCTGCGTGCACGGCCGATTCACACAAAACACCCAGCAGGAAGGCTTTATTCTGACAAGAGGATTTAAGCTGATAATCACAACCAGTGTTTATCAAGCTCTTACTGCAGGTCGGACACAATATCTCCTGTAACGCTCAGCAAACCCGATGCCTACTATTATCCCGGTTTCATCAACTGGAAAGTTGAGGCAGTGACTTGCACAGCGTCACACAGTTGGGACTCAACTCAGCCCTGGTCCAAAGTTAGTGCTCTCAAGTGCTGTGCTATACTGCCTTTCTTCCTAATCCGAAGGCATATTTCAGAGTCCAGAAATTAAATATATATACAATTCTTCCTGGAACATGTCTTCACCACAACATATATTCTATAGCTAATGTTCAAAATATGACTCCTATTCACATTAGGCAGCCAATCTCGGGGCTTTCACAGGATCAAGCCTTTGAGAAATTGTCCACTTATGGGAAATATGGAGAACTTATAATCAATTTCAGACATTAGAATACAGAGAGGTAGAGATCTATTAGCTATTCCAGGAAAATTAAGATCCTAAAGGGGCAAAGTGACTTGTCTGAGGTCACTCCATGAATTAAAGGCTGAAATTGCATTAGATTGCCATCTGCCTATCTGGCCTTTCTTCCTCCGCAAAAACTCTTGTGCAACTGTTTTGGGGGTAGTTTCTGACACGGATACCAGAAAGTCCCTTCAGGTCCAGTCTCTGCCGTAGCAGCCTACATGGTTTATTTAGTTTGCCTTTGAACGGTCCAAGTGTAATGTATTTCTTCCAAGACATGGATCTGAGCAAGCCCAGTGAATAGTCCTGGTCCCCAACGAAAGCCGCTGGGAGTCTGAGAAAAGCAATGGTCAGTCTTCCTCACTCTCAAGTCCCTTTCTGACCCTTAGCTGAGTTTGAGAATACTTCTGAAATCCCTGCTAAATATTTTAGCACGGGGAGGGAGCTGCTAAAGAGAGGGAAAAGATAGTTGAAGGCTGTGTAAATATTTAATTCAGCCCCAAGCTGGTATCCTTAATTACAGAACATTAATGTCTTTATCATAATATTTCTGAGTCTAACAACAAACAGCCCTTTTTCAGGCTCACATCAAAACCCCGGTCGGAAGACTCCAGACAGAGCCTCTTTCTATTACTTGAACGCTCTGTTCCCTCTATTCTCCCAGCCCACACTCCTGTTACCCTTCACAACCCTGGCACGTCCTCATCACCGAGGGTCCAGGGAGAGGTGGGACAGATTGTATCATTCCTGCTTACAGATAAGAAAACTGAAGCTTAAAGGATCAGGGAAGCTGGTAAATGCTGAGCCCAGAGTTTCCCACCCAGATTTTGAGCATTTCCTGCCCCACTGTGAGGTCCACAGGGAGGCCACCAGGACCACGGGCACCTATGACTCCATCCTTCTGGGAGTTCAGTTTCCCTGTACTGTAATGAATGGCTAAAGGGAGCCAGCAGATCACTCGGCGACAAAGGCCATGTAAGACTTATAGCCTAATTCATGTCCACAGCTGTCAGGGCTGGGGGTCAGGGGCCTCAGGCGGGAGGCTAGTCCCAGGCTTCCCAGAGTCAGAGTAAGCACCGGCCCCGCCCGGCCCGCCCAGGCCCCGGCTCCAGCTTCGCATTTTGCCTCCTTATCAGCAGTGGCATCCCTGCCTCCATCCATCATCCCAGGGCCGGGACTTCATTCCTTTTCTCTAGTTCTCATGCACTTGGCAAATGGCTGAGTCGGGACTTGAACCCAAAGTGCATGTTCTCTTGGTGATCCCAGACACCACGCTTGCCCAGCTGACTCTCTTCACAGCAGTCCTCGGGTTATCAGTCAGCCTGCCCCCAGTGTTTGGTGAGTGCCACCTGTCAGGCTCCATCGTGGCTGGTAGAGCCTCAGTTTGGGGCTTTACCTTCCCAGTGCAAATGGTACCTGCCCACTTGAACTGAAGGGCCAGTGTGCCAAGGAGCATTGCGGGATCTCTTCACCTCAACACCGGGTCAGAAGCTCACAGGGGGCCTGAGCTCACACGGGGGAAGGGCAGGCTCTATTTGCCCCCTGGTATCTTTCTTCCTTCGCTCATTCATTCATTCTTTCTAGAGATCCTTACTGAGTACCCTGTCTGTGACAGATGCTGTGGTAAACTAGAAATGTCACTTTCTGATCCCAGATCCTGTGACTGTGTTACCTGACACAGGATTTTGCAGATGTGATTAAGTTAAGGATATTGAGATGGGACAATTATCCTGGATTATCAGAGTGGGCCCTTTGTAGTCATAATGGTTCCTGTAAGAGAAAGTCAGGAGGATCAGCCTTCAGAGAAAGAGGTGTGATGATGGAAGTCGAGGACAGTGGGATGCAGCCTTGAGCGAAGGATTGCGAGCATCCTCTGGGTCAGTGGTAGTCAACCTGGTCCCTACCGCCCACTAGTGGGTGTTCCAGCTTTCATGGTAGGTGGTAGCGGAGCAACCAATGTATAAATAAAAAAAATAGATTTGATTTTTTTAAAAAATAAAACATCGTTAAAAAAATAGATTTAACTATAGTAAGTTGTTTTATAAAGATTTATTCTGCCAAACTTAGCAAAAATCCAACATAAAGTACTTGGTAAGTAATTATTATTATATGCTTTAACTTGCTCTAACTCTGTTTTATAAATTTTATAAAGTAAAGTTACTTCCCTACTTTATAAATCACCGTTACTGTGGAACCGGTGGGCGGTTAGAAAATTTTACTACTAACAGAGATACAAGAGTGGGCAGTAGGTATAAAAAGGTTGACTACCCCTGGTCTAGAAGTTGGAAAAGGCAAAGAAATAGATTCTTCTGGAGGCTCAAGGGTTGGTACACATCTGTACCAACACCTGGATTTTAGCTCAGTGACACTGATTTTGGACTTCTGATCTCCAGAACTGAAAGATAATAAATGTTGTTTTAAGCCACTTTGTTTGTGGTCATTTGTTAGAGCTGCGATGGGAAACTAGTACAGACATCAAGATAAATGGGATGTGGTCCCTAACCTTGAGGAGCCCTTTATGTGGCCCTGTAGGATCCCCTGAAGGGCTTGTTAAACACTGACCCTGGGCTCCGCCAGCAGACTTTGGGATTCAGTAAATCTGGGCTGAGAATTTGCATTCTAACAAGCTCCTAAGAGATGCTAAGGCCGCTGGCTGGGGACCACACTTTGAGCACAGCAGGTGCAGAGCAGTGGTTCTCAAATTTTAATGTGCATTCAATGTCCTGGGGACCTTGTTCACATAGAGGTTCTGCAGTTAACTTATTCATTTATTTGTTGACGTGTTTATTGCCTGAACCCTCTGCTAGAATGTCAGGGCTGTGAAAGCAGCCCCTTGGCTGTTGGTGCTAGGGCAGCGCCTGGCAATAGATTCACAATGAACATCTGCTGACCGGATGGGTGAGTGAGCAAGGGTTTGGAGCTTGCCAGAACTGTTTAGGCTAGACTTGGTGGTGTGGGCGTCCTGGGTGCCCTTGCTGATGCCACAGAGTGTGTGAAATCCCACGAGGACAGAATGAAGATCAGGAAGAAAAAGGGGATGGAGAGGAAGCAGGAATAGCCACAAAACAGGAGCAGCCGGAGAAGAGGGGAGAGTGAGGATAATGCTAGGGGCGGGGGTGTTTCCAGAAGGAAGGGAAGCAGCAACTCCAAGAGCAGAGCGCCACAGGGGCCTCTGGACGAGGCTGGAGGGAGGACGACCTAAGCACATAGGCCCTGTCGTTGGCAGCTGGGTGGCATCTCCTCTGTGAAGAACAGATGATTAGGGAGGGCTTAGGGGCCAGACATCCATTTCTTCTCTCTCGACTTAATGAGACAATTTATAAAAGCAATATGCATATGTTGGGAAACATTTTGGAGAATTCTGAGAAGTATAAGGAAGAAACTGAAATCGCCTATAACTACCATGCCCAGAAATGAGTCTTATATATTATATATATATATATATATATATATGTTTTTTATGTATTTCAGTCTTTATTTAATACAAGTATTTAACACTCACACACGCACACACATAATTTTCCTTCGTATCAAGGCAATACTGCTTATATCTTTAAATATTATTTCTTTTACTTAATATGTTGTTCCATAAATATTTTTAATGTTATTTTGAAAAGCAAAATACAATTTTGAAAGATAGTTAATATCCTTTTGTAGAAATGTGCCGTAAGTGAACCATACCCTGATAGCAGTCTCCCCTTATCCGTAGCTTTGCTTTTTACAGTTTCATTTACCTGTGGTAAACCTCAGTCTGAAAATACTAAATGGAAAATTTCAGAAATAAACTATTCAAAACTTTTAAATTATGCACTGTTTTAAGTAACGTGATGAAATCTCGCACCTTCATGCTAGCTGCATATGCCCCCCGCCCCTCAGTCATTTAGTAGCTTACTGGGTTATCAGAGGGAGACAGATAGAGAAAGAGAGACCTCATTCACATTCACATAAATCTTATTAGAGTATATTGTTATAATTGTTCTCATTTATTATGAGTTATTGTTGTTAATCTCTTATTGTGCCTACTTTATAAATTAAACTTTCTCATAGGTATATATGTATAAGAGAAGACATGATACAGTATGCAGTATATATATGGGCCAGTCACATTTGCAGTTTTAGGCCTCCACTGGGGGTCCTGGAACATATCCCCCACATACAAGAGGGGCCACTGTATTTTTGAGTATTTGAGTTCCTTCACTGTGGTGCTGATTTACATTACCCTCAGACGAATGATGTCCGGTGTCTTCCATTTGCCATCCTTATTTCTTCTTTGCTGCAATATTGTTTGAAATCCTTTGCCTTTATTTAATTGGGTTATTTCTTACTGCTGACTCCTTTACATATTCTGAATGTGAGTCCTTTGTCAGAGATACGATTTGTAAATGTTTTCCTAGACTGTTTCTCTTTACAGTGTCTTTCACAGAACAAACGTTTTTAATATTGATGAAGTCCAATTTATTATCAAGTTTCTTTTTTGCCATGTAAGCTTTTGTTGTCTATAAACTTTGCTGAGACTGAAGTAAGAAATTTTTCTCCTGTATCTTCTGTTTTTAAAGATTTGAATTTTACATTTAAGACTATGATCTATTTGGGGGTTAGTTTTTGTATATGATGTGGGGTAGGTGAGAGGTCTCTTTCTCTCTCTCTCTCTTTTTTTTTGTCTTGCAAATTGAGGTCCAGCTGTCCCAGTCATTCATGCACTTGTTTGTGCAAAGCACGTGAGTGTTCACTCTGGGGCTGGATGCTCACATGAGCACATCCCCATTGACACACAGAATGGATACAGGAATTTGCTTTTCCACCACACTCCTTTCCCACAAGGGGAGACAGTGCTGGTGAGAAGTGCCTTGGGCTTGGGATTAGAGTGCTACTTCTTTCTGGCCTGACTTGGCTTCTCTAGAATGAGCCATGCCATCTCCCCAGGCCTGTTTCATCATCTGAAAACCACTACCACCAGTCCTGATCCGATCTCATCGTGTTGTCTGAGGGCTATGCAGGTGCAATGCGGTAGCAGGACTCTGAACTCGTGCACTCACAAACTGGAGCTTTTCTAAGGCAAGGAGCTGGGCCTAAGAGGCACGGGTGGGGGACCGGGGTGGCATGAATGGGACGGGAACTCCTGATGCACTACTATGGAGCTGTATCTCTGGAACCTCCAGGAAGCAGCTGCAAAGACTGCTTGGTCTTGCCCTATTCTCTATTTCTTTCTTTTTCTTTTCTTTTTTTTTTTGTATTTTTCTGAAGCTAGAAACTGGGACAGACAGTCAGACAGACTCCCACATGCGCCCCACCGGGATCCACCTGGCACGCCGCTCTGCCGCGACCAGAGCCACTCTAGCGCCTGGGGCAGAGGCCAAGGAGCCATCCCCAGCGCCCGGGCCATCTTTGCTCCAATGGAGCCTCGGCTGCGGGAGGGGAAGAGAGAGACAGAGAGGAAGGAGAGGGGGAGGGATGGAGAAGCAGATGGGTGCTTCTCCTGTGTGCCCTGGCCGGGAATTGAACCCAGGACTTCTGCACGCCAGGCCGACGCTCTACCACTGAGCCAACCGGCCAGGGCTATTCTCTATTTCTTTGCAGTGAAAGGGCTTCCCTTGTAGCCTGAGGGATTAAAGTTAGACATTAAGAAGAAATTTTCTTCTGCTTGAGGCAGAAGGAAAAAGGGATAACTAAATTAACGGTGGGAGAGTAGGATGGATCTTCCTGGTTGCACTTGTCTGAATTTCCTTTCTTCCCGTGAGATCTGCTGTGGGACTGACCCAGCCAAGCCTCCTCATGCTCAATGCTTGCTCTGATGCGAGTTGGTTTGCTCAGGAAAGTCCCCTGATGCCCTGCAGGTGGCGCCCTCGTGCCGACTAAAGAGGAGGCGCAGATTCGGTCCAGCGGTGTGACAGAATTATGAGTTAACGGATATTTATTACTAGTTTAGAAAAAATAAAATTATTTTTCACATACCTTTTTAAAAAGTTCATTTTCACAATTGATTTAATTTACATTGCCATGATGAAAATATATTCAAATTTTATACTCAAGATAAAGTTATTCTTATTTTTTAGTCCTATGGATAATCGAGAATGAGTCCAACTAGAGATCACAATAGAAAGAACAATTATGAACGTGGGGCTCAGACAAAAAGAGGTGAAAAGAAATAGAAACTCTTTATTGTAGCAATAGAAAATCTTGGATGTAGCGGTCTCCTAAAAATTTTTAAAACTGCCAATAACAAAAGTGAGCATATTTTACCTGTAACTCTAAAAAATACTTGTACAATTACTAGAAACAGAAAAAGGAGCTTACTAAACAGCCAACTGTGGACAGTTTTTAATAAAAATAAGTAAACACCAATAGGGCACATCAATGGGACATTCTTAAAAAATAAAATGATATGTCCTGTATTCAGCCAAACTAAATATTGCATTTGGGGCAGGGAGAGGCACTAATGACATAATATATACAGAAAACAAAATAATAAAAACTAGGTTTAGTAGAAATAACTATAAATTTTGATGCTAAGATAGGCAAACATGTAAGATAAAATTTTAAAAAGTGAAATAATTATCTAGGATTCAGACTTCAAAATGAGATTATTAATTTAGAGGGAAAAAAGAGAAGAAATTGAACATAAAATTTAAAATATGTATAACTTCAATCAATTAGATTGTATAGAGACAAAAGTTATATCAAATGACTAATATTTATTGTATGAATTTTGAACTACAGAAAAAGTCAAACTGAAAAAAGGAGTACTGTATTTTCATTAGTTTTATGCGTTTATGAGAAATATAGGTTTTGATTACAGTCACAAACTTAACAACAACTTTTAATTATAGGCATCGCTTTTAAAAATTGTCAAGGGTAAACCTCTGATAATGCCACTAAATATGATCATGAGAAAAAACTGTACGAGCCAGAATTTTAACCCCAAATGAAGAAGCATTCTCTGCACTGGGTTCAGTGTATAGTTTCAATTCATACTAAGAGATGTGGCTTCAACTGTGCCAATGCAATGGCCTTCGTCGAATAATTCAGCGATTATATATTTTCTGGATCTGTCCCAAGACAGAACATCTTGATGAAACTCATATCAAATTTGGCCTTACAACCACTCACAGACACTTAATGGGAAGGTCAGCAAATGCTCTTAAAGGCGCCAGAATTAATTTGGACAAGATGCAATATGATTAGAAGAGTTCAATGAAACAGCAGATCCTCAAAGGGCAAATCATGGTTCTTGACAGAAAATACAATTATTTTTAAATTTTGTGCTACCCATAATTATTTGGTATAAACTCTTGGGTATCAATAATGTTAGCAAAATATTATTTTTTAAAAAGGCTGTCACTTTTTAAGGGACTGAAAATATTTTTTAATGTTTAGAGAAATTTTTGAAATAAAAAGAACATTCATAGAACTACCATATGACCCAGCAATCCCTCTACTGGGTATATACCCCCAAAACTCGAAGACATTGGTACGTAAAGACACATGCACCACCATGTTCATTACAGCATTATTCATGGTGGCCAAGACATTGAAACAACCAAATTGTCTCTCAATAGAGGACTGGATAAAGAAGATGCGGTACATATATACAATGGAATACTACTCGGCCAGAAGAAATGATGACATATTGCCATTTATGACGACATGGGTGGACCTTGAGAACATTATACCGAGTGCAATAAGTAAATCAGAAAAAGCTAAGAACTATATGATTTCTCACATAGGTGGGATATAAAACTGAGACTTATGGACACAGATTAAAGTGAAGTAGTTACCAGGGAGGTGCAGATGTGGGAGTAAAAAGGGACAAATATATGGTGATGGATTTGACTTTGGGTGATGGGTATACAATATAATTCACAGTTCAAATGCTATAGAAATGTTTACCTGAAACCTATATACTCTAATTGATCAATATCACTTTGTTAAGCCTGACCTGTGGTGGCGCAGTGGATCAAGCGTCAACCTGGAATGCTGAGGTCACTGGTTCAAAATCCTGGGCTTGCCTGGTCAAGGCATGTGTGGGAATTGATGCTTCCTGCTTCTCGCCCCTCTTCTCTCTCTCTCTGCATCTCTTCTCTAAACTGAATAAAGAAATAAATAAATTTTAAAAAATCACTTTGTTCAATTTAATTTACAAAATAAAATTTTTAAAAAAAGAACATTTATATAAAATATGCAGAAGTGATATACCAATAAAACAAAAGGAAATTAGGAAACACAAATAAAATGCTCATATGACTATAAAGAAGATGCACTTTTTAAGGGACTGAAAATATTTTTCAAATAGTCCAGTTTATAGAGACCATTTTCTGGTCATTAGCAATAAAGGCAGAGTCTCAGCTGAAAAGAGATTTGCACAAATGAGCAAAATACTGGTGTTTTTGGGCCCTGGCCAGTTGGCTCAGCGGTAGAGCGTCGGCCTGGTGTGTGGGGGACCCGGGTTCGATTCCCGGCCAGGGCACATAGGAGAAGCGCCCATTTGCTTTACCCCCCCCCCTCCTTCCTCTCTGTCTCTCTCTTCCCCTCCCGCAGCCAAGGCTCCATTGGAGCAAAGATGGCCCGGGCGCTGGGGATGGCTCTTTGGCCTCTGCCCCAGGCGCTAGAGTGGCTCTGGTCGCAGCAGAGCGACGCCCCGGAGGGGCAGAGCATCGCCCCCTGGTGAGCAGAGCGTCGATGCCGGGTGGATCCCGATCGGGCGCATGCGGGAGTCTGGAGTCTGTCTGACTGTCTCTCCCCGTTTCCAGCTTCAGAAAAAAAAAAAAATACTGGTATTTTTGGTATTCTTTATAATATCTCAGGGTTGAAAAGTATGAAAGAACCTAAATGCCACATGGATTCTGCACGCCAATTAAGAAATGTAAACCAACATACTGCTTTCCTCATCAAGACAGTCCTGGGATGAGAACTCCAGCCGCACTGAGGAGCGTGCCTGCAGACACGTCTCCCCGCAGCCCCGTAGCTCGTCACTGGCCAGCACCCTGAGCAGCACCAGGCTAAATGCCGCTTCAGGAAAGGCGGAGACCTGTAAGGGACAGAGATGTGTATGGGAAATTAGAATATCACATAATGTTTCCTGTAATAATAAGTTACCATAAAAATGCCCATTACTGTGTTTGAACTTGATAGGTAAAATTTAGGATTCACCTTGGCATCTGAGTACTGCTGTAAGGAGTATATTGATAATTCCAGTTCCTGTTGCTTCAGAAAACTGACGGTTCTCCATACAAAATTTAAAGCAAAACTGTTTAAGAACTCAGAAAAAAATGGTCTAATTTTTGGCATTTTTGCCAATAGAACAAAATTTTTGTAAAAATCCTTATTAGAAATTTTATTGGAATAAAGAGAGAAATTTTAGGAAATGAAGAAATAATGTATAACTTGTGTGTTCTTATTTTATTATTTTTTTCAAACATCGCTAGCTTGTCAACAGAACACTCAGACATGCCTAGTAATGATTAAATGCTGTCATCTTTGATCTTTTACTTTTAGCTATATAAACACCAGTTCTCAGTCATATGGAAAACACTATTTTTCAATTTTGTCATTATTAAGGTATTATTTGTAAAGGTAAGAGGAGAAAAAATTTCCTTCTATAGGCTTGTGAGACAGATTAATAACTTTAAAATATTTATTTTTTAGATTTTATTTATTCATTTTCAGAGAGAGAGAGAGAGAGAGAGAGAATGAGGCGGGGGGGAAGCAGGCAGCATCAGCCCCCATATGTGCCTGGACCGGGCAAGCCTGGGGTTTTGAACCAGCGACCTCAGCATTCCAGGTCGAGGCTTTATCTTCTGCACCACCATAGGTCAGGCTAAATATTTAAACATATGGCAAACAGACGTATGCTTGTACCCTTCGGGCCCCGGGAAGTTAGGAGCCATCCCGAAGACCTCTGCCAACTGGGACGGGTCACTCAGGTGCCTCACTCGCCTTCTTTTCACAGGAAGAACAATGGGTACTCCTGGGCTTGAAACAAGAGGACCCACCTTACTCGACTTACTTTGCTTTACCATACATAAACCAAAGGTGATATGGCCTGCCTCACAGTGCTGTTTAGAAACCATGTGAGATAATCCACATGGAAGTGCCCCATGACGTGCAGGAGAACTGTCTGGATGGAACCTCTTCTGCCCACAGCCCAAGCCCCCTGGTCTCATGCCTTACCTCCTTCCAAAGGAACGGTGGCTTATCCCAGCTGTTGACTCAGTGGCAGGTCTAAGCCACCATACTTTCTACCACATGCTTCCTCTAACCCAGTGGTCCCCAACCTTTTTTGGGCCACAGACAGATTTAATGTCAGAAAACATTTTCACGGACTGGCCTTTAGGGTGGGACAGATAAATGCACAAAATAAAATTATGCAACCAGCGTAAAAACTGTGGTATTTTTAAATATATATAATTGTCGAACTTATGAGACAAGCATCAAGAATGAGTCTTAGATGGATGTAACAGAGGGAATCTGGTCATTTTTTAAAAATAAAACATCGTTCAGACTTAAGTATAAATAAAATGGAAATAATGTAAGTTATTTATTCTTTCTCTGTGGACCGGTATCAAATGGCCCATGGACCAGTACCGGTCCTCAGCCCGGGGGTTGGGGACCCATTGCTCTAACCCACAGATGATCCAAAGGTGGTCAAGAGACCTATGACGTAAGATAAGAGTAGACTAAGATCAAATGAACAGGAAACAACATTGTCACCCTCTCACTGGTTCCCTCTCCCTCCCAGGAAATCCTGCCCTCTGGCCTGCCCTCAACAGCCCAGGGATGCCACTAAACTTCTCTCTTCCCTACCCCTCCCTCCACGCCTCTCCTCCGGCCTCCCCGTCTCTCCACCTCATGAATGTAGTCACGATTTTCTTGTGGGTTAAGCTAAGAAATAGTTATAAACTCTAATCTCTTTTATCCAATGCATAGAATAACTTAGATGGCTCAATAAGGTTGCTATTTACTAGAATTCATGAAAGAATCAAATGTTCTTGACAACATTTAGAATGAAATGTGATCCCAGAAAATGGACTTGGGTGCAGCAAAGGTTACAGTAGAAAACCTGCCGGAGAGAAGCTATCATCAGTGAAATTTGATATTGATAAAAATTTGATCTATGAACCAAATTTCTGATATGAAATTTAAGTGAAAAAATGAATTGGTCCCAATGAAAATAGTTTCAGTCTACTCAAAATGAAAAAGTGAAAAAATTGGAAATAGCTTAACTGAGCTTTATAGAAAATTGATCAAGGAATTAAATTGACTTAATGAAGTCCATTCCAGAAAACCCTTTCCCAAGGAAAATTCATCAAAGTCAACACACTTCCTAGTTGCATGTTTGTATTCAAAATGTCTCCAGTGGATTCCTGTGGGATTTTCAGTAAGAAACAAGGGGGGTGGTCCGTGCTGGGGGTGGCACCTGAGAGGTCAGGGCGGAGAGGGGCATGGACGGGGTGATGGTCAGTTTCTTTGGGAGTGGGCCTTCTTCATTTTATAAAAATACAGTATTAAATATAATGTATCTGCATTGGTATAA
This sequence comes from Saccopteryx bilineata, assembly GCF_036850765.1. Classification (NCBI taxonomy): domain Eukaryota; kingdom Metazoa; phylum Chordata; class Mammalia; order Chiroptera; family Emballonuridae; genus Saccopteryx; species Saccopteryx bilineata. The sequence goes on from NC_089493.1 coordinate 50,134,266, forward strand.
TGATGAATATAATCCAGGCTAGATTCCTTATTTTATATTCATTATTAGTATATTCTTTAGTTCTTCTGATTTTAAAAGAAATTAAAATTAAAACATATTTGTGGGCCCTAAGCACTTTGGCTAATAGGTAAGTTGGCCCTGGTAGGAGCCCAGGCCAAGGGCAGGCTGACCTCTAGATGAAGCTGGGGGTGGGGTGGGGCAGGGCGGGAAGAAAGCCTTCCTGCAGCTGTTCTGCTTTTCCCAAGGCTGGGGTTTCCATTCACTTCCCTCTTCACCATGAATGTTCCCCTCTCAGGGAGCCCTGGGTGTATTCTTTTCTTGTAACCTAGAGAGCCCAACTAAACAAACAATTCTAATACTCCCTCTGCATACTTGTGAAACCCCTCCCAGCAAGCTCACTTCAGGGTGGTCAGCCGTGGGTGTCCGTGTGGAGGTGAGCCAAGGTGCATGGTGGGGTGGGGTGGGGTGAGGTGGAGTGGGGTGGGGTGGAGGGTCACCATCCAGACTCTGCTGTGTGCTAGTTGGGCTGAGATGAAAGCTTTTCCTTTAGGCCCACCCTCTAGGCACTCCACTTCATCAACAGGCCCAAGCTGAGTTCCTAGTGTGTTTCAGATCCTGCGACAAGGGCCCTGGGAGCACAGCACTAACCATGGCAGGGCCTGGCCCTCTAGGAAGGAGCCAGGCTGCTCACGACAGGGTTTCTCAGCCTCAGCACTGTGGACGTTTGTGCCGATCATTCTTTGTTGTGGGCCGTCTTGTGCACCGTAGGATGTTTAGCAACATCCCTGGCTTCTCCCGACTAGATGCCAGTAGCACCCTCTTTCCCAAATTGTGACCATCAAAAATGTTTCCATATGTAAAGCCAGTAGCCACGGCCACCATCACAGCCGCCTGGTCCATGCAGGCTCGCATCTGATTTGGACAGTCGGTAATGAAACAACGGAGCCAAAAACTGGTGGCCATTACCTTTAATCCTAGCTTGCACCCGGTGGGCAAGTAAAAATACACACTGGTCTCCAAACCCACTCATTCAGCGCTCACAAAGCTACTGACTTATCCGAGTTTTCCTAGGATCAAAGGTTTCTAGCTCACTAGCCTTATTCACCTCTGTTCCTCATCTCCTTCTCTCTGTACAAACTGGCTTCTCCTTTAGCACTCCGCCATCTTGGCTGCTTCTGCTCTCCTCCACGTGGCCTTTCTCTGCTCTCCTTTTTCTGCTCCTCTCTAAAGCTAATCTCAGGAACCAAGAGAGAGCAAGTTCCCAGTCTGCCCCACTTTATAGTGTAGAAATCAAAACCTTTAATCCAATATACAAACAAGGAAGTCTCTGATACAAAGTCACTTATCTGAGGCACAATGGAATTCCTAATGAGAGTGCACCTACCACATCATGCAATCAGTTAAGGGTGTGGGGAAAAGCTTAGTCTTAAAACTAAGCCTTAGGCTATAACCACCCTGCCTGCCCCCCCCCGCCCTCCCCCCTGCACCCAAAGCAAACTATAAGCGAGCAAACATATATCATATTTACAAACTATTTGACCAACACCATACATTACCAAACGTCCCCTAGACCAGTGGTCCCCAACCTTTTTTGGGCCACAGACCGGTTTAATGTCAGAAAATATTTCATGGACCGGCCTTTAGGGTGGGATGGATAAATGCACAAAATAAAATGATGCGACCAGCGTAAAAACTGTGGTATTTTAAAATATTTATATAATTGTTGAACTTATGAGACAAGTGTCAAGAGTGAGTCTTAGATGGATGTAACAGGGAATCTGGTCATTTTTAAAAAATAAAACATCGTACAGACTTAAATATAAATAAAATGGAAATAATGTAAGTTATTTATTCTTCCTCTGCGGACTGGTACCAAATGGCCCACGGATGGGTACCGGCCATGGCCTGGGGGTTGGGGACCACTGCCCTAGGGGCAGTCTCTCCTGGCTTAGGGAATGGGTGTTGACAACCACGTCAGACCGGGTTCAGGAAGTGCACTGTGGCTCTGGCTGCCAGAGGCTTTGTGGCTGTGGTGCTGTTTAACTTGGACCTCGGACCCGAGCAGAACCTTGCAAGGACTAGTGACAGCACAGAGGAAAAGGGTTGAGAGAACTCTCACCAGGTAAGACTGAGGAGAAACAGGCTTATGCTCTGGAGGGCGTGATTGAGGTTAAATAATGGGCAGATTTCATTATCAATTAGAGGGTGAATTTAGGGATAAATACCGAAAATATCCAAGATAGTACATAGGTTACTCATGAGTTAAATATAATCTAAAGATGCATCTTGTTTGGTCTATCAGGAACTAATTTAATTTTTGAAGTTAAATTTGAAATTTTATATGCTTAAATTTAGCCATAGTCCCCACCATTCCTTATCACCCACTGACATGTTATTTATTTACAATTTTTTTTTTTTTTGTATTTTTCTGAAGTTGGAAACGGGGAGGCAGTCAGACAGACTCCTGCATGTGCTCGACCAGGATCCACCCGGCATGCCTACCAGGGGGCGATGCTCCGCCCATCTGGGGCATTGCTCTGTTGCAACCAGAGCCATTCTAACACCTGAGGCAGAGGCCATAGAGCCATCCTCAGCGCCCAGGCCAACTTTGCTCCAATGGAGCCTTGGCTACGGGAGGGGAAGAGAGAGACAGAGAGGAAGGAGAGGGGGAGGGGTGGAGAAGCAGATAGGCGCTTCTCCTGTGTGCCCTGGCCGGGAATCGAACCCAGGACTCCTGCACGCCAGGCTGACGCTCTACCACTGAGCCAACTGGCCAGGGCCATTTACAATATTTTAACTGCCAGATTTCTTAAGACTTGTGAGTTTATATATATATTGTAAGGCCAGTGCCATGGCTGTGCAAGTTCACATTGGATTTAGGCAGAGGGGAAAGAAACTATTGAGCTGGAAAATGGTGGGCCATTCTGTTTATTAAAGTCTTGCAACAGTGGACAAGCAAGCAGGCAGGAAAAATCACTTCTCTCTCTTAGGGCTGACGAGCAAAGCAGGCCAGGAGAAAAAAAAAAACCTTCTCTGGCAAACAATAGCAAAAAAAAGGCCCCTCCCAATGGCAACAGGCAATCTGCTATCTATAATCTGCCAGCCTGAGGGCAAGCACCTGCAGCCTTATACAGACTATACACACATGGTGCTGCCCTGTGCTCATGCACCAATCAGGCAAAGTGCAAGCGAGCAAGCCTAACACACTTGTTTGCCCAACACATACACACACACACACACACACACACACACACACATATATATATATAAGGTCTACTGGAAAGTTCTGTCCATTTTTGGAATAAAACAAAATACAAATTCTTCTGACTTAATTCATGTGGCACTCATCTTGAATATTTCCACACCAATCCTATCTTCCGAATATGGTCCGAAATGGTTTGCTGAGCTGAATTAAGCCTTTCTGCGATCTCTGATGTTGTCAGAAAAGGATCTTGCTCAAACATGGTCTTAACAACATTGTCATTGATCAAAGATGGTAGCCCAGAACGTGGCTTATCAAAAAGGTCGAAATCACCTGTTTTGAATTTTTCAGACCATCTTCTGCATGTCCTATCAGAAACTGTACCTTCACCAAACACTTTCAACAAATTTCTACATGCTTCTGTAGCATTTCTTCCTTGTTGAAATTCGTAAAAATACAGTGGCATAAATGAACTTTATCAGTAACCATGGGTACACTATCGCTTCACACATAAGACTAACGTGAATCAACTTTGTTTTAGTTAATTTGCTACGTCAGTATGTATACATTAAGTGATAAAAATAGAGAGGCACACATGCGCCAAATAAACATGTGCTTACGTGTCGAAACTTGTTGTGATAGAAATGGACAGAACTTTCCGGTAGACCTGATATTTCTTCTTTTCCAAATGAGAGAAGGGGAGACAGAGAGACAGACTCCTGCATTCACCCTGACCGGGATCCATCAGCAACGCCCATCTGGGGCCGATGCTCTGCCCATCTAGAGCCATGCTTGCAACTGAGGTGGAGCTTCCACAGAGCCATCCTCAGTGCCCAGGGCTGATGCATTTGAACCAATTGAGCCATGGCTGCAGGACAGTAAGAGAAAGAGAGGGAGAGAGAGAAAGAGAAGGGAAGGAGGAAGGGTGGAGAAGCAGATGGTCACTTTACCTGTGTGCCCTGACCAGGAATCAAACCCGGGACATCCACATGCTGGGCCAACACTTTACCACTGAGCCAACTGGCCAGGACTGTGAGTTTATATTTTTAAACATATATTTAAAAAGTACAGTGATTTCTTTCTTGGGTTTCATGGACTCTCTCCAGATCTTTGGATAATATTCATGGCATTGGGAGGCTCCACAATTATAGGCAGGAACCCTGAGGCCCTGAAAGGTATCTGAGATTCTCTGAGCATTTTTCTTGTGAAAGAGTTTGTGGCTATCAAAGAGTTCTTCAAAGGGTCTCCCCATCCCTCCTGAAAGAGGCCTAGCTAGGTGGGGAGGGGACCTCTACTGGTCCCTGGAGAAATTTTGTGCAATCAGTAAAGGAGAGACCCAGGGCTGAGTTCTGCTCACCTTTTCCTCTCAGTCTATTTTAATTCAGTTGGTAATTAAAAATATTAATGCACTGTGAGATCTGCTTAGAGCACAGGCAGGCACTGTGGCTGTCACCAGAGGGCTGGGCGCATTGATTTAAGGCAGCCGGGCAAAGTGAGTGACTTCGTGAACCAGAGAGAAAGCCTTCAGTTAATGATTTCCTCCACTCATTAAGAGGCCACTCTGAAGGACACAGAGCTTGAGAGGGAGACAAGCTTTGCAGTGGGGAGGCTGCCGTCGGCCAGGGATGCTGCTGGGCCAGGCTGGGATGGGCCACACCAGTATCTCTCTCACCCTGGCTCCTGGGCTGTGCTGCCTCCCAGCAAACCACTTTTTTTTTTTTTTTGTATTTTTCTGAAGCTGGAAACAGGGAGGCAGTCAGACAGCAAACCACTTTTAAAACAGGACCTGGTTACTCCATTTACACCAAGGTGCAGATGTTGAAAACAGCTTACTCTGCATTTGCCTGGAATCATAATTCAGCCCTGTGCTGAGTCTGATTTCCCTGGTGGTTTGCTGGGGTCGAGGTAAGGGTAGAGGACAACTTTGCAGTGGGGTCTGTGAGGTGGACTGGGGGAAGGACCAGGAAGTCCTGTCTTCAGCCCCAGTCCCTTTTCTTCATCTGAGAATTGGAGGGGTTCTCCGAGACCCAAGCACAGCCCGACAATTTTCCCAGTGGTTCTAGCGCGGGCACGGACTCTCCTTTCCACCGAAGTGACAGCAGCTGGTGGGATTTTTCCCGACTTCTCCTGGTTTTCTGTAAATCCAGCCTTTTTGAAAGTTAAAAAGGTTGGCAGGGTGTCCACTGTGTGTGTGAGTGCTTGTATGCACGTGTATTCACACACGCGTCTGGGGGGGCTCACCCTGTCCTTGACCCACCAGACCACTATGTGCTGGGAACTCAGGGCAACTGGCTTGTTCTGGAGGAAGTGGAAAAAATGAGAAGCCTGAGGGAAGTCCCTGTCTGATGGGGGTTAGCCCCCCCCAGGGTGATGCCCTAGTGATGGGGGAGTCACAACCCTCCATTCAGAGAACTCTTTGAGGAAGAGGAAAGCAGGGCCTGGAGCAACCTAGGCGCTAAGAGAAGGGCGCACCCATATAACCAATAAGGCCAAAAAGTGCTCTGCACAACCGAGCCAGAGACAGGGAGGCAACCGCACGCTTCCCTCCTTCTCTCCACCTGCGGGACTCAGGCCTTGCCCCTTGTCCGTTCCTGGCGCTTTGCTCTCTGTTCCCCAACAGGAAAGAACACCAGACACTAGCTCTGTCTCCACGTGGCTGCACATTATAGTGGGCTGCACAGTCCAGTCCACACCCAGAGAGACGAGAGCTGGGGCCCAGGCATCAACGTGCAGGCAAGGCTGGGAATCGGCACACTGGGAAGTGCTTCAGTGTGCAGGTCAGTACCTGGGGGCAGCCGCACTGCACTGACCCCAGTGCAGAAGGTTTGGGAGGCAGCCCGAGGTTCTTTACTCCCAGGGCACTCCCGGCTGAGGCTCGTGCTGATGCTGGAGGGTAGAGAGAGCTCCCTCACAGTGCTGTGAGGAGAGAGCTAGTGCTCAGGCCTCTCTTTGGAAGGTTTCATTAGTTAATTAATGAAACCCCGACTATTTGTTGAGCTCATCCAATGGGCAGGGCTCTATGCTGGGTGCTAGGAAGAAGGCAGAGGCCAGAGTCAAGCTCTTGCTCTCCAGGGAGCAGGCAGGGCTGTGCACGGGTAGACTGACATGTGAGCAAGTCCGTTTCTGTTGGGGGGAAAGGCTGTGCAAACACGGGAAGCAAGGTCCTGTTCAGTGGGTACCCTGGAGGCTGCCTTAGCTGGGGGGTCTGAGGGCCTCGCTAAGGGGCTGATTTCGGAGCTGATGACTGAATGAGAAGCCAGCCTCATGAAAAATCATGAAACAGAGTCCCAGGCAGCAGGAATGGCACTACAAAGTGCCAAGGCTGGAGCCTGGCCGGTCAAGAAGGCCCCAGTGTGCAGCGTGGTGGGTGATGGGACGAGGCTAAGAACGAGGGCCAGGCCAGGGCTAGGCAGGGCCAGCTCGCTGTGGGTTCTGGCTCGCTGGTGAGGAATTTGGTTGGACTCTGTTTTGGGGCAATGGGAGCCACTGGAGAGTTTTAAGTATCTGATTTTTATTCTAAAACAATGTCTCTGCTGGCTATGTGGACATAGGATTAGAGAGGCAGGAGTGAAATCCCACTGTGAATAAGAAGTGCAATACAGACGTACTCTAAATCCTCCTTCCTCCTCATACCTTCACATACCCTGATCTCGAGCCCAGGAGAGGACCTAGTCGTTAGAGGACCCCTGTACTTAGGAGTTGCCCTTGATTCCTGGCTACCCCTCACCCTGCACAGCCAGCCCATTAACTCTGCCATCTATCCTTAGTCCATCCCCATCTCAACACCTCCCCTCGGTCTTGGCCACGTCCCCTCCCACTGGAGCTCCTGCAGTGATCTCCCCTCTTCCGCTCCTGCCCCTGCAAGCCCGTGTCCACACAGCAGGGGGAGTCACTGAGCTGTGGAGAGAGAGGTGAAGTAACTTGCTCGACCTCCCACAGCCAGTGAACCGTGAGTGGGTCAGTCCCCTCCCACGTGGTGCAGCCCCTCACACGGCTGTGAGAAAATGAAAGGCTAGGGGGCCACTCAGTGGTAAGACAGCCTGGGTGCCCCTTGGGAACGAAATAAAACCATCTTCCTTCGAATTGAAGTAATCGGCATCTTAAGATACAGTATTTTTTTCCCCCTTAAAATGCGTTTTCTATGCATAAACACCCAGCTTTAACATGGTGACCTAGCAACATGCAGGCAGACCTCCGGGTGGTTTTCTGGGTCACCTTCTTCTGGAAGGAGAGCTTAGGTGTGATGAGATAGAGCGGAACCAATGACCAGAGAAACCAAGAGGGACGTTCCCCCGCCCCCCACTTTCCACACCGAGCTTCGGGACAAAGCAGACAAGGCCCGCTGGGTCGGCACCGGCACCAGGCAGCGCCCTCCCTGGGGCTCCTTTCCACACTCCCATGTGGGATGGGAAGGCAGCGCTTCAAGCCCAGAGGCCCGGGTTTTGGTTCCGCTCTGCTACCGGCACACTGGCCCTGCAGTCACCACACACCAGTCCTCTGCGCCTCCATTAAAAGGAGACGCCCACTCCACCGGTCCCTTAAGACCATGCTGAGGATAAAGTGAACTAATGGAAGGACTATAGAATCTCATTCATTCCAACTAGTATTTTAAATGTGTTCTGTTTCCATAGCCAGGAATAAAAAATGTGCGCCTCCAGAATCTGTTACTTCACAGACCTACAGAGGGACAGGGGCAGGCTTACTCAGTTCTGTGGCCCCAGCAGAAGGCAGAGTGCCTGGTCCCTGTTTGCTGGGAATCCTTCCAGATGTTCCCTGTGCATTTACATATGTGTGTGTGTGTGTGTGTGTGCGCATCTGCACATACACAAGCACACTCGACTTCCACCTTTCTCTGTAATATATATAGTTTGTGCAGGTCTGTTAGGGAAGACAGTAACCAGCAGGAGGGGCTTGGAGAAGCTGTGATGCTGACTTGTCCAGAATACAATGTAAACAAATGGTCAGGGATGCTGAGGCAGGGGCACAGACCAAGGAGACTGATCACTGAAAAACCTCCTGTCTGTTTCTTAGTTCCTGTCCTCATTTAGTGGAGCAAGTACCTATCTGAGCAGATCTGATACCGAGTCCCCAGATGAAATGGGCTCATTTTCTCATCTGGTGGGTGTAGGAAAGCGCTAGGTTGAGATTTGCATCTCTGGTTGAGCACACTGTGCAGGGCCCCTGGGGGGGCAGTCAGGAGATGGTGGATCATGGCTACTGCTTGGAGATGATGGTAGAACAGGGATTCTGGGGCCAGACATACCTGGCTTCCAGACTCTGGTTTGTCAAATAACCGAATGGCATCTGGCAAGTTGTTTAACTTCTCCAAGTTTTTCATCTATAAAGTACACGCCACATTTCCAGGATTAGGAAGAATGCATGTGGAGTCCTTTTGCAAGAGCTTGACTGTGGGCCCTCTGGCCACTTTAGCTGTGAGTAATAGCACCAGTGGTGGGATTTAGCCGGTTTGTACTGGTTTGGCAGAACCAATACCTACTTTTTTGTTGAGTTCGGCGAACCGGTTGTTAAAATGGCACCAGTAATCAGGGTTCTTTCTAAGGTGGGCGCCTGGGCAGCTGCCAATGTGGAAATCACAAATGTACATTCCTTATTCTTTTTTAACGTTTATCTGCGCAACAGCGTATTCTAAATGCCCGTAGTAATGTTCATTCTGTCCATAGGTGAAAAAAATTGCAACTGAGGATGCCAATCAAGAAGCAATATAGGCCCTGGCCGGTTGGCTCCACGGTAGAGCGTCAGCCTGGCGTGCAGGAGTCCCGGGTTGGATTCCCAGCCAGGGCACACAGGAGAAGCGCCCATCTGCTTCTCCATCCCTCCCCCTCTCCTTCCTCTCTGTCTCTCTCTCCCCTTCCCGCAGCCAAGGCTCCATTGGAGCAAAGATGGCCGGGCGCTGGGGATGGCTCTGTGGGTGGCCTCTGCCTTAGGTGCTAAAATGGCTCTGGATGCAGCAGAGCAACGCCCCCTGGTGGGCGTGCCAGGTGGGTCTCGGTCGGACACATGCGGGAGTCTGTCTGACTGCCTCCCTGTTTCCAGCTTCGGAAAAATGAAGAAAAAAAAAAAAAAAAAAGAAGCAATATAGAAACATCTTAAATAACAGTTTTATTGTTTTTTTTGGGTCAGGTATTACTTAATATTTTTTCATTAATATTTAAAAACTTATAACAATCTAGTTTTGTGTACCTCTTTCATTATTCTTAAAGTATTAAATGTATGAAATAACAAACTACCTTTTGCTTATCTTTTTTTATACTTAAAATGGTCATTAGGGCAGAAAACCATTTGTTAAATTACTTGAATCCCACCACTGAATAACACCATTGCTTGGTCTTTGGTTTTGGAAAGGGAAGGCACCCAAAGCCTCCCAGAGGAAGAGTTGGTAACTGGGCAGGAAGGGGATATTCTTATTTTTTTCTGTCTCAGCAGGTAGCACATGATTGGTAGAAAGGTGTTCAGTAGGTATTTAGTGAAAAGGATTTCACGACCTGGAGCAAGTTATTATTAAACAGGGTTTCCTCTTCTCATTACCTCTGGAGTCTGGCTTCAAGTCCTGGTGAATTGTAAATGAAAATTAGTTTGAGGAGCACTTATAATGGTGCTTGTTCCTTCTCCCTATTTTTAAACCAACAAGGCCCATTCCAGAATCATAGTTTCCTCTACTCGAACACTAAGAACTCTGAATATCTATTCAAGCTCATAAGAGGTCGCCAGCCGCTGTCCTGCGGCCATTGCCAGATGAAGCCAGGGCCTCTCTACGTCCCTCCACTCGTGTTCCCATTACCTTGCCATGTCACGGACTGGATCTGAGAATTAGTTTGGGGCCTCCCACTCTATATTCAATTGATTTATATTGCTTCTAAAAATTAGAGGATATTTCAAAATGAATATGAAGCAATAAAATATCCCCTAATTTTTGTGAGCAGTGTAATTCCACTTGTGTTAAAAAGGAAAAGACAAAGGAACAGGCATTAAATTAAAACAATGCACTTTTGCCAGGACCCCACCCCCTTCCCCACCCCACCCCAGGGATTTTTTTTCCTTTTCCAGTCCCCAGAGATGAATACTTGTAGGTTTTCTAAACCAAATAGGGAGCAGCCATTCCTATCTCAGTAACTTCACTAGATGCTGATGTCAATAGCACAAAATCCCACGAAGGCACTGGCTCTTCCAGGCGGTGAGCTTAGATGCAGAGAGCTGGGGGTCGCCTAATACCCAGTCTAAACTGTTTACCATTAGTTTATTAGGTGCTCTATTTCTGACCCCTCAAAGGGCCTTTTCCTTCCCCTTCTGCCATGCTCTTTGCTACTGCTCCTCGATGGTTTGCTCTGCAGCCTTGTCATAAAACCTTTCTACTCCTGGAAAAGGAAGAGCAAAACTGCAGTGTTGCTGCTAGTTAACATTCACGAAATGCAACACACACGCAAACACACGTTACCAATCATGCTTACCAGATGGTAAATGTATCCCGTTTCATCAGAAAGTGAGCAGCAAACGTTCAATTTCATCACCAAATACAACATTTAAATTCACATCAATTTTCAATTTGACAACCTTACTGAGTTGGCATAATGAAAATCAATATTTTATCCCTATATTATTAACTGTTTGTAAGTTACAATAATGCAGACTTGAGATTTTAAAAATTGTCATTAAACCAATTTCACAATTCGCTATTTTCATATACTATGTATCTCTATATTTTTTCAATAACTCAGAGTTCTATATTCAGAATGGGCTGACAGAAATGGCACAGGGTAGAAAGAATAAGAATCTAGTGGCTGATGTTGGTGCATATCTATCTATATCTATATCTATATCTATATCTATATCTATCTATATCTATATATATTTGACACCACTACCCAAGTTAAGAGGTTACCTTTTGTTGGTTTATAAAGAAAAGATTAATATCAATTTGTTCTCTCTTACTGGACTGTGGCAATGGAAAATGGAAGCCCATGGAATGGAGGAAGTTCCTGATGCTACAATGGAAGAACAAGGAAGCCCTATCTTCTGAGTCCCAAGTCTATATTTCTGTCCACAGAATGGTGTTGAGGACCATAAATGGCAGAAAGCCATTGTAGATTCGAGGCTTAGCAAAAGGCTGAGTTCTGCCCTGGCCGGTTGGCTCAGTGGTAGAGCGTCAGCCTGGCGTGCAGAAGTCCCGGGTTCAATTCCCGGCCAGGGCACACAGGAGAAGCGCCCATCTGCTTCTCCACCCCTCCCCCTCTCCTTCCTCTCTGTCTCTCTCTTCCCCTTCCGCAGCAGAGGCTCCATTGGAGCAAGGATGGCCCGGGCGCTGGGGGTGGCTCCTTGGCCTCTGCCCCAGGTGCTGGAGTGGCTCTGGTCGCAACAAAGTGATGCCCCGGAGGGGCAGAGCATCGCCCCCTGGTGGGCAGAGCGTTGCCCCTGGTGGGCATGCCGGGTGGATCCCGGTCGGGGGCATGCGGGAGTCTGTCTGACTGTCTCTCCCCATTTCCAGCTTCAGAGAAAAAAAAAAAAAAAAAAAGGCTGAGTTCTCCCCCCTCCATCTCCTTATTTGGCTATTATTTGTACCCACTTCACTTGCTTCCTTGGGTTGCTGGAAGCAATTTACATGCCCTTCTTCTGACTCTTTGTTTGTTTTCAGATATTGTTGGTAGATTTCACTAATACATCCTGTTTTTGCCTTGGGAAGAGTTCCTGCTTTAGCCTCAGATGTGTAACTTTGTATCAAGGATTTTCTTGATTTGCATATGGCTATATAATAAAGCAAACTGGGGTTATGGGGCACTCGGATATTGCCATCGACATTTTGAAGAGTCCTTCCGGTCCCATTTCCCATTTTTTCTTTTTTTTGTTTTTAATTTTTTTTTTTTTTTTACTTTTATTAATTTTTAGAGAGGAGAGAGAGTGAGAGAGAGAGACAGAAGGGGGAGGGAGCAGGAAGCATCAACTCCCATATGTGCCTTGACCAGGCAAGCCCAGGGCTTTGAACTGGCAACCTCAGTATTCCAGGTTGATGCTTTATCCACTGCGCCACCACAGGTCAGGCGCATTTTTTTCTTGATGAGTATGTTTCCTTAATTCCGCACCGTTATTAGGAGCTGGGCTGGTCAGCGGCAGAATGGTCCAAAGATTTCTGAGTTTTGGCCTTAACTGGTTATCAATAAACTGAATGAAACCCTACTAGTTCAGTTTCTGTGCACTTGAGAGTGAAGAGGGGTTATGGCCTCCATGTTGGAGCCCTAAATCCTAGGATCTCAGATTGTGACTGGATTTAGACACAGGACCTTTAAAGAGGTAACCAAGGTAAAATGAGGTCTTATAAATGGTCCCTAATTCAGTATGAGTGATGTCCTTATAAGAAGAGATTAGGACAAAGACAACACACAGAGGACAAGGGAAGGTGGCCATCTGCAACTCAAGGAAAGAGGCCTTGAAAGAAACCAAACCTGCTGACACCCTGAATTTGGACTTTGAGCCTCTGATTGTGAGAAAATAAGTTTCCGTGGTTTAAGCCACCCCGTCTGTGGTATTTTGTTAATGGCAGCAGCCCTAGCAAATAGTTTAGTCCAGATTGGAGGAAAATGTAGAATTTATTTTATTTTATTTATTTATTTTTTTTCATCTTTCTGAAGCTGGAAACAGGGAGAGACAGTCAGACAGACTCCCGCATGCGCCCGACCGGGATCCACCCGGCACGCCCACCAGGGGCGACGCTCTGCCCACCAGGGGGCGATGCTCTGCCCCTCCGGGGCGTCGCCATGTCGCGACCAGAGCCACTCTAGCGCCTGAGAAAGAGGCCACAGAGCCATCCCCAGCACCCGGGCCATCTTTGCTCCAATGGAGCCTTGGCTGCGGGAGGGGAAGAGAGAGAGAGGAAAGCGCGGCGGAGGGGTGGAGAAGCAAATGGGCGCTTCTCCTGTGTGCCCTGGCCGGGAATCGAACCCGGGTCCTCCGCACGCTAGGCCGACGCTCTACCGCTGAGCCAACCGGCCAGGGCTAGAATTTACATTATACAGTGGTCCCTCGTCTGTCATGGGGGTTAGGTTCCAGAACCCTGTGATAGGCGAAAATCTGCAAAGTAGCAACATTATATTTATTTTCTTATCTTTTTTTTTCTTCATTTTTCTGAAGCTGGAAAAGAGGAGGCAGTCAGACAGACTTCCGCAAGCGCCAGACCGGAATCCACCCAGTATGCCCACCAGGGGGCGATGCTCTGCCCCTTTGGGGCATTGCTCTGTTGCATCCAGAGCCATTCTAGCGCCTGAGGCAGAGGCCACAGAGCCATCCTCAGCGCCCGGGCCATCTTTGCTCCAATGGAGCCTCCGCTGCTGGAGGGGAAGAGACAGAAAGGAAGGAGGGGGGAGGGGTGGAGAAGCAGATGGGTGCTTCTCCTGTGTGCCCTGGCCGGGAATCGAACCCAGGACTCCTGCACGCCAGGCCGACGCTCTACCGCTGAGCCAACCAGCCAGGGCCTATTTATGTATATTTAAGGCTTTATAAACCCTCCCCACACTCTTACAAACCTTTCCCACCTGTTATTAACCTTTCCCACAGTCTTATAAACGCTTCCTATGCTTTTAAACACTTTCTAAATAATTAAGATATGTAAAAATACCTATATACCGCAAAATCCGCGATATAGTGGAAAAATCCACAATACAAAATTAGATATATACAATTTAAAAATCTGTATACAGTGAGACTGCAAAAAGTGAACCGCAATATGGCAAGGGATGATTGTATTTCTCTCTATAATGGAGACACTTATTAATTAGGGTTCATTAGTTGCAAGTAACAAATCAAATCCAGCCAACTCAGGGTCCTCACAGCTGGCATGGCATCCTGGCTTTGCTCCTGATACGCCCTCCTCTCCATCCACCCGGTGCCAGGCCTGAAGCCCCTGCTTAGGTTCCATTTCCTCCACACACCTGACCACATAAAGAAGCACTGTATTTTTCTGAAACTGCTTTGTGGACACTGTGTACCCCTACAGACTACACCTCCTGGTAAAGGTCCATGTGACATATTCCCGCCCACAGTGTCTTAAAGGGTCAGATTCCCCTCCTAATGAACATAGCTCTCACAGGCTGCGCAGAAAACGATGGTCAGAAATCTGCTTGCTTGGATCAAATACTCTTAGGATAATTAGAGAAAAAAGAGAAATGCCAAGGTATATTCCTTTTAAGATAAAAAACTTTATTTTACAATTTTATAAAGCAGCTTTACATTAAGCACAAACAATCCATTTACTTTGTATAGAAACAAAATACCTTTCCATCTGCAAAAAATCAAGTTTTGCTGTATATAAAACTAACATGTGCACATTGTGCTTAAACTGCAAAGTCTGTACAGCTTTACAAAGGACTACCCTTCAAAAGGGCATCCAGTAAACACTTTATTGCATATTTAACACATGGTGTATAACCCACATGTACAATGGAGAAAAAACAAGAAAAACAATTACAAGGAGGATGCGAATAGCAGCTTTCCGTGAAAGTTTGCACACTAACAAAGAAAAGGACCGCCACATCTGGGGAGTTGTGCTTGTGTGTCATTTTCCTATTTGCTCACATACACTGGATGGTTTTTGGATGAAGCCTTTATGTACAGTAACTGCTAAAGGGTCAAACTTGACCTTTATCTGAAACTTTTGGCTGGTTTAAAAACTGAAGTGGCAATAGATTTAACTTAACACAAAAGCTAACTCAAGATAAGTGTAAACTAATACCCATAATCTTGAAACACAAATTTAAAGAAACAAAACAAAACTTTAAAATGCCTTCCCCATTCTCTTTAAGCTCAGAATAAGTAAACATTTTACATGATTTAAAACCCTAGAAAGCTCCATAGGTGTTTAGGAACAAAAATGCAATGTATGGTCTTGGGCAGTGTTCCTCTACGTATGCCCCGAGATCGCCTGCATCAGAATCACCTGCCTGCTTGTGAAAAACACAGGTTACCATGGTTTAACAGGCAGATTTACTGACTATCTGGAATCTGTATTTCAGTAAGTTCCAGGTGGTTCTGAGACGTCCTAAAGTGTGAGAACCACTAGTCTGTACTGACGGTGCTGCTACAGGTTCAACTCTCTCTCTCAGGAAATTCTGAGATCACAAGAAATATCAAGTTGCTGTTGCAATGTGGAAGGCAGTGTGAACCAACAGCAATGAAATAGCAATGCCATTTCTAGATCAAAATGCCTTTCCTTTTCCAGTGGAAAAGGACAGACACATTGTTAAGGCACTGATATTTGTCACAGAAGCAGTACCATACTGTTTTCATTGAGTCCCTTGATCTGAAGTACCAGTATGCAAACACAAGGCAGAAGTCTGGACTCTTCTAAAATAATAACAAATATGATGAAGTAGAAAGGGCTCCCAGATTGGAGAATTTTTGCTTTTGAGCACTGAAATGAAAAACGAAGGCATCCAGATATTCTTGTTGAGACAGCTAATGCGTAAAAACTACAAAGGTCAAAAGCTATGGGAAAACCTAATAGCCCACACTGTTTTCTTGTGAACAAAACAGATGCGACGTGTCTTTAATATAGGTCATAGACGAACTGCACTGTTGGTGTGTGACCCTTGAAAGTGTGGGTCTCATATTCTCAATCTGTGTAAGTTACAGTATTGATTTAGAGTGCTGTCATACACTAAAACAAGACAGCAAAATCAGCCTCCTTTGGTTCTGACCTAATGCTTGAAGCCCTACAGCAGACACTCAGTGCCCAGGTATGTGGGCTGAGGAACCGGGAGGGACAGATATAGTGGGGTACAGTGAGATAGAAAAGCCAAATAAAGTCTGATCACACATGTACATACAACAAGCGCAGGAACATCACTTCTATCCAATGGCTGAAATAATTTAAAATAAAAATTTCAAAGGAAAAACAATGATGCTCAGCGTCAATGACCAAGAATGCTCTAGGAAAAACAACAACCGGCTGTGACTTTTGTATGTAATATCTGACCTAGTAATTTCCTTTAAGGGGAAAAAATCCCTAAAAGGGTAGGGGTGGTGGACTTATCAAAATTACTAGCTCTTTCCCAAATTTAGGTTTATAATAAAATTCCCAAATAATGTCCCAAATATGTCCCCACAAATAGAAAAAACTCTTGAGTGTAGTCTGAAATGAAATACAAAATTCTAGATAATGACAAAAGAAAGCATCACAATGGGGATAGGGGAAGGAGAGACTGATTATCAAACCTTTACTGATTGTAGATCAAGTTTCACAAAACAGGTAACATTTTTGTAATTTCTTGTGCAGTCAACATGTTTCATTTTAATTGTGCTTACATTACATAACTGTGAAGCCTGAACAAGGACTGTGTTTTTAATTTACATATCAAGAAAACCATAAATTCAAAATATTCTCCATATATAACAAATTGAACAAATGCAATGAATGCTCATTTGCCCCCAAGGAGTTAATCTATAGAAAAGAAAAACATTTTAAAAAGGTGTACACAGTCAACTATTCAGGCTACAAGTAAATATTTACTGTATTATAGCACATTTTTAAAGTCTGCTTTCAACATAAACATAAATAATCACATTTTAAAAGCACCCCACACTAAGTTTTCAGGTGATAGACAGTTGGCCAGTAACAGCTACTTAGCACTGATTTCCCCCAAACCAAGAGGGACTGGGCTACCAGTGGAACTGTACAGGGTGATAAGCAAGGCAAGATTAAACATCTTTGTTCAGCCCACTGACTAAACACTTTTCTGCTCTAAATGACACCTACAATTCTAAACACCTACCCCATGGAATGCGGTTATCTCAGAAGACTGGTCTGAAGGATCATTTATCACTTGATGTCATCTACAAAAACGCAGTCTATGACGTCTGAACACGTGCCTGTGCTCGCTGAGACAGGGCCCGTCGTTTCTGTGTACAGGAGAGGCTGAGATATGGTTTTGGTTGTGAGCTCTAGTTGTGCTTTGCCCTGCTGCCTTTAAGGTAGCTTTTCCACCTCTTGACAAATTCTTTGAAGATTGGAGACTCATCAATGGTGCTGAGGAGTTGCAGTTGATTGATGTGGGTGGTGTGATAGTCCCAGCGGGCCAGGTTTGGGGCGATGCCAAGCATGAAGTGCCGGAGGTCATAGATGGTTCCTGAGCCAGTGTCGTACAAGGGGAGCATGGCTTTCAGGGATTCCATGCCATGCTCATACAGGGACCTCGCTTCTTTCCCGAGTTTCTCTCCTGCAGTTTCTTTTAAGTCATATAGCCCAATTAAAGAATACATAAAGCCATTTAAAACAAAAGAGCTAGGTGTGGTTGGATACTCTTCATACCAGTCATGTTTATTCATAAACACAGCTTTAACTCCATGCTGCTCTGACAGAAACTTGTAAGGGGCTGTTGCCCTTAAAGCTGAATTGAGGAATATGTAGTCTTTTGTTAATAGGTAGGCCCTGACTAATGTTGAAATGGCTTGCCCTTGGGCCATGGCAGAGTACCACCCAGGCTCTAAAGACTTGAACCCTTCCCCTAACTTACGGGTTACCATAATTGGCCAGCCACCTTTCTCATCCTGGTTCCTCACCAGCCAATCACTGGCAGCGAAGAATGCAGCCATGTGGGCTGTGGTAGAGATGGTAATGTTATCAAGGAATCCTTTCCCTTTTGCAATCAACCTAACCACCTTCTTGGGCATTATTTTGGTTGGCTTGACAGCTTTTGTGTTGGAAAGACCCACGCCTTTTCTGAGGTCAGTGATCAGGTCCCTGGTAACTGTGCTCCATGAAGTTCTGGGCCCGATGCCATAATATATGTCTCTTTCTTTAAAAGCAATTAGCTGGGTATTTGAGACATAATGTACAGTGAAGAGCTGATTCTTTTCTGTAGTCTCTAGAACCACGGACACACTTCCGTTTGTCAAGAACTTGAGGTCAAATGATATAATAAAATCTTTTGTGTTCCCCAGTTGCAAAGATACACCTTCACTGGTCTCTGTAGGGGATAAAATATATCAACAAAGACTGATTAGAATAAAAGCCTCTTTGTATTTAAAAGTTAACTGCAATTCATCTTTGAAAACCACTGACCATATGAAATTAATACTTCAATATTTTGTGTCAGATCATCATTGTTATTATTTTTACTAAAATTAACCACAAATGATAAGATTGATGAGTCCACGATGGCCTGTGAATATCAGGCTAAAGCTCTGATCCTTTGGCCCATGTGGTTTACATCAGAGGGTTAAGAGCAAATGGCTAAGGTATAGTTCATCAAACTGCCTTTTCTGGATCAAATGCCAGCTTATCAATCATCAGTGACTACTCGGGTATACCCATTCTGCAAAAAGAAACAAAAAAGCCAAAGGCTAGCTGAGCCCAGGTTGTCTAGTCTGGCTCCACAATACATGCTCTCAATCACTATTTGATATTAAAAAAGGTAAGTTTGTATGCAGATATTTGCTGGAATTATGAATAAAATTTCTGGTAACTAAGGAACAGGCTCATGTAGTCAACAAAATGTGAGGAAAACTGAGGGAGGTAGAGGAAGAAGAAGCACAGGCTTTGGAGTTAAAAAAATAATAGCCTTGTAGGAACTTTTATTTTACCACTTATTAGCATTGAGATGTTCAATAAATATACCTCTTTGATTCTCAGTTTCTTCACATGTTAAATGGAAATATTACTCTGAAGGTAACTGTGAGGATTTAAGAAAAGACAGTATCTTGGACCATAGTAAAAAATGATAGTGATTACTATTATTCCAAAGTCACTGGCTTCAGAAGCTGATAGAATAGGAAAAGCTGTTTAATCTGGCAAATTATCGAACAGGAAATTTCTCTTGCATATCTGTAGTGCAATGCTGGGTGACTTCCAGAAAGATGACTTTCTGTATACTGCTGGGCTAGCTCTACCACACACAGAAACTGAGCACATGAAATCAGATGGCAGCAGCAGGAAGAATAAGAAAAACAGCAAAAAAAGGTACAAATTTTATAATGGTAAAAATAAATATAAATATCCTGGTCTTTAGAGAGCTTTTAAATATTCAAAACACATTCACATGTATTTATTTTCATTTGATCCTTACAGTAGTCTACCGAGACTGGTAGAGCAGGAATTAAACTTCCATTTTAGAAGTGAAGATATGGAGGCTTTCTTTGCAGGGTTAAAAGGTTTGCCCAAAGTCATATGCTAATTAGTGGTGGAGCAGGGACTAGAAACCAGGATTCCTGAACCTAACTTCAAAGACTATGAAAAAGAAATGATATTGGAAGTGGCATTCTCATAAGAATAATCAGTGGAAGAGTTATTTCTCTTAAATATTCAGCCATAGAAGCAGATCTGCTTTAAGGAGTCCTCGAGGAAATCTTTAGTGTGTAACCAGGAGTAAAGATTAGAAATGTGAACTGGTGATAGTTTATCTAGTGTGATTAATCTGGGGAGTATTATCAAGTTGAGTTGATCGTTAACTCTCCCAACATTGGACTTTACTAGTGTGGAGATAACTGACCCAAGGCTTTTAATTACTTCATCTGATGGACAATTATGGAAATTGTATTAAGAATGAGAACATCTTGACAGACTCATGCATCAAATAACACTTTGAGTGATTTTTTAAAAAGTGATTTCCTAAGTATACTTCTAATGCAGTAAAAATCTGGAAAGATATCAACATTCAATCTCTCTGTTAACTAGCATTTTTCTGCGTCAATATTAAAATAAAACCTGACACTCAGTACAGGATTCTGTTGACTTATGAATCACTCAAGATTAAATTATATTCAGCAAAGTAGACTATTTTGAATGCTATTTATTTTTTCATTCTTAGGGTAATGCCTTATTAATCAGACAAGGTATTAACTATGACATTCATTTTCACCAAAATGGGTAACAATAACCCATCTTTAGAAATCCAAAATGGAGGAAGCTGAAGAAGTACCCATTTTTCTCCCAGAAATCCATTCTGATTTTCACTTTATGTATACAAATCCAATGAAATGATATGGTTCAAACAATCACCTTATATCTCAATGTAACAGATTAATTCAAAGAACTCAGTAATGAATGATGTCACGGGATGTAACCTTTTAAAAAAAACACTATTAATTTTCCTAAAACCTAACATCACCTGAGGGGAATATTAAGCCACATAGGAGAAGTGACAGAGAAGTCACACTCCCCAGTTTAAATCAATCATTTTCACAAAAATTTTACGAGACAGTTCTTTTAGTTCCATTGTATAGATACACAGAGATGTTAACTTGTCAGCACTGCTCAGAAGGATCTGAATGGTAGATAGTAGAATGTGACTATGATTGTGGTAACCACAGATAGTGCTTTAAATCTACTAATAGAAAGTTCTGAGTTTAATTGTTTGAAGTTCATGACCTCTCCTCTCTGAGCAGTTATTCCCAGCAGTCACTACAAATGTCTATTTTTATCATACGTGTACCTGTACTTTAGGCAACGAAGAATGATAAATATTTAATAGTCTTTAAAATCAATGTTTTCACATACAACACAAACTGTAATGACTCATTCATTTAGGCAACAGGCTTACTATGTGGAATGAGAAGAGGCCATACTAAGAACCTCCAGGAACACTGAGAGGTAAGGGTCAGGTAGAAGAAGAGGTCACAAGAAGCCTAAGAAAGAATGGCTATAGACAGGGAAAAATAAGGCCATGGAAATGAAGTAAAGAGAGTGCTTTGTGAAAGAAAAAGCTAATTTAATTGAATAGAGTATAACAGGTATAAAATTTCAGTTCATTCCATTTTAAAATTAGGAAGAGGAAAACGTTACTCAACAAATAAAAAAAAATATGCTGCAGACTCATGTTATGATTCTCTCCTTTGGATGATTTTGTCCCTTCCAGGGAAAAAAGTATTCCAAGCCAAAAAAGAAAAAACAGAAGGCCAACAGCACTTAAGCCTTTGTCCTCCAGAGCCTCATCTCACTTAGGCCTGGGCGTTTATGCACAAGTCCCAGTTTCTTCTCAACAGTCATTCTCTGAATTTATCTCCCACGAGGTCTATAAAAAGCCTCTTCTTCCATACCAACGCTTTAATAAAAAACAAACCCACCTCTGGGATTCCTTTCTCCTGCTGAGCAACAACTCCCATGTAACTCCAACTCACTCTCCTTGAACACTTGTATCGAATGTGACACCAGGCACACCCAGGACATCAAAACCAGCACTCCACCCCCAGCTAGCACACTCCCACCAACAGGGAGCTGCAACTGTGAATAGCTTGTGTCCTACTGGCAGAGTTACTGTCACAGAGTTCTCTTCTCCCCATGCTTAAAACCACCTTGGGAAGTAGTTTTATTTCTAGCTACAGGCCGTAGAAAGAAGCACTAAAGTGAGGATCCCTCACTAAGTATGAGGGGCCCTATCATTTATATTACCCAGGATATCCAAAGGTGCACCATGAAATCTATTGCTCTAACTAGGACAGAGTTCCAAAGAGTTTTCTAGAAAACCTCCCAGCACTTGAGGAGGTTAAGATGAGGGCTGTTTTCCACCCTAATCCAGACATTATTAAGTAGTGCAAAAATAAGCGCCTTTGGTGTACCCCAAACCAATATCCTTTTGCTTATTCTAACCATGACCTGCTGCAATAACCTCTTAAGTATCATAAGCTAAATATTGTTAAACATTTCCACATACTTTCTCAGCCAACCAAGCTGCTATTTTACAATAAGCAAAGATGTTCTATGTACTAGAATATCACAGAATGCCAAAGGAGAAAAGACGTTATAGTCACAGAATAAAATGAAAGGTCACCCATTATTTGCACAGCGTTAAGTACTCATAAATCCATTACTTAAGGCCATCCAGAATGAGTAGATTTGTATTGTGGCTTTCAAGGTCTGTGAAGTACAGTTATCAATGAAGGACACGGAGAGCATACAGAAGAGGTCTTATAACCTTTTCTTTCTTTCTATTTACCTACTGCAAGGTTGGTGGGGGGGGAGCAAGGAGTTCTGTTCTTGACAACATTTCCCCATAGAGAATTTAAACCTGAGGTGCTAACTAAAATGATTTCATTGTCTTTTTAAGTAATGAACTCATTAATTCTCATGGATATTGATTAGCAGAGGAAAATGCATTACATCCTAATTAATGAGACTGTCTTAGTAAAAGGGGAAATGTTGCACAAAGTTAATTTGATTTTATAAATGATTTTATTAATGAAATGGTTTTATAGGAAGTTTGGGACAATCTATAACAAAATTCAATATGGGAAGCAGGCCTAGTTGTTAATGCTGTCTTTTTTGAAAAAAGAATTAAAAAAATAGGCTCTTTCTACAGGAAAATTTCTACTTTAATGCAAAAGAGTTTAAAAATTAAAGAATGAATACTGTACTGAAATACTAAAATAAACGAAGGAACTTCGTTCTTATGGGTATAGATCCCTAGAAGGAGACGCCTACCATGCAGTAGAAAAATAATTTTAACAGAGTATCAGATGCCATAAATCAACATAAAATTAGCAGACACACAATATATCACTTACCTGGAGAAATGAACTGTTTAACATTGGTGAATCTAGACTTATCAGCCACACTAGCCATAAAGCAGCCCTTTGGCACGGTCCAGTCACTGGGCTTGCTGGTTTTGTCCTTATCTTCAGCTGTTTCATATACCTCTATGTGAGGAGGCTTCTCAGTTAGATTTTTGCTGTAATGACTTAACCCATACTGTGCAATTTGGATTGGGTAGAAATAGCCTTGAGGTCCCCATTGTGTAGATAAAGGTACACCTATAAAATAGAGAAGCAAAATCATTAATTATTATGTCCAGATATTTGTGAGTTTGCTCTGAACACCACTCCTCAGTGTTTTACTTTTGGGGATATTATAAGGTCATCAGCAAAATCTGAGCTTCCATATTATACTGTTTACATACTTATCTAAAAAGTAGTACTAAATTGTTTGTTCACTCTCATTCATTATTTGTTGATAGCAATGTAATGTAGATAATCGTTTAAGGACTGACTTTTTATGTGTATTACTTTTGCACATAGGCGTCATGTTTCATAATTCTGTTTCACAAATTCAAGTTTTGCCCAATTTAAATACATGTAGATAATATTACCATAGTTGTATTCTAGAACATCAATCTTGAAATTTTCTTAAACATTTTTACTTAAATAATCAAGTTAATTACATACTCATCTCCACCACCAATGTCAAGATGTGGTCATAAGTATATAATCTGATTGTTAACACATTTGCTTAAGAACCCAGTTATGGCCCTGGCTGGTTCACTCAGTGGTAGAGCATTGGCCCGGTGTGTAGAAGTCCTGGGTTTGATTTCCAGTCAGGGCACACAAGAGAACTGACCATCTGCTTTTCCATCCCTCCCTCTTCTTTCTCTCTCTACTCCTCCCACAGCCATGGCTCATTTAAGCAAGTTGGCCCTGTGCATTGAGGATGGCACCATGGCCTCGCCTCAGGTACCAAAATAGTTCGGTTGCTGAGCAATGGAGCAATGCCCCAGCTGGGCAGAGCATAGCCCCATAGCGGGCTTGCTGGGTGGATCCCGGTCAGGGTGCATGTGGGAGTTTGTCTCTCTGCCTCCCCGCTTCTCACTTAAATTAAAAAATAATTGCCTAATCTGAACACAGTTATGATTAGGCAACTTAAAGTATAAATAAGCTTGTGTTTTTTAAAAACAAATTAAAGCTGTATGTTTAAATATACAGTAGATTCTTGAAATAATTCATTAATGGATTACTTCTTGCAAAGTTCTAAGGAAAACATTTAAATATTTGGTGTCAGTATTTATTTTAGTAATTCCCTATATGGGAAATAAAATCATACCACACTGCACAAACTACTGTACTGTTGCATCATGGTGTATGTGTTGAAAGATAAACTCTTATCTGTATGTAGTTCCAGTCCCAGCAGAAACTAGGAACCTATAAAACTGTATGTGTTCTGATGTAGTTTTAACACAGTTTAAAAAATTAGAGGCTACAGAGGTTAAGAGATCTAGGTTACAAATAAACTTCTTAACTTCTGAATTCTTTCTCCAAGAGGGGATTTTTTAAAAATTTAATTTAATTTAGTTTATTTTGTGACAGAGATAGAGTCAGAGAGAGGGACAGACAGGAAGGGAGAGAGATGAGAAGCATCAATTCTTTGTTGCGGCATCTTAATTCATTGATTGCTTTCTCGTTTGACCGTGGGGCTACAGCAGACTGAATGACTCCTTGCTTGAGCCAGCGACCTTGGGCTCAAGCTGGTGAGCTTTGCTCAAACCAGATGAGCCAGCGCTCAAGCTGGCAACCTCAGGGTCTCGAACCTGGATCCTCCGCATCCTAGTCTGAGGCTCTATCCACTGCGCCACTACCCAGTCAGGCCAGGAGGGGATTTTTTTAAAACTAGGAAACAATTATTTTCATTTAATAAAAGGAAGGCTTATATATCTCACTAAAGATGGATAATAGTTACAATAATGTAGAACTAGCATAAGATCTGATAGACTGATCAATGCATAGTAGGCCAGAAATATACTCTAGTATTCAAAATACTTTAGTATAATGATAAAGTTCATACCATGAATCACTGGGGAAAAGAGGAGATTATTCAATATATGTTAGGAAAAAAAGTCTCAAGTAAGATCCTGACCTTTTACCATTTCCCAAAATAACCAATTTAGCTGGATGAAAAAGTTAAATGTTAAAAAAACAAAACCATAAAGCTATTAGAGAAAATACAGAGGAACAGCTGATCATGGTGTGGCAATGACATTCTAAGCAAGAAAAGAAGAGGTAAAACAACCCCTAAGTTTAGTAAATAAAAGTGAAAACTTCTAAAATTAACAAATCATATATAAATTAAAAGTCCAATTCAATTAGGCTTTCTGATCAATCCTGGGTTTGAAATACAAATTTCAAATTGTATTAATATACTCATAAGGAACCCCCACTACTCCAAATTTAAGACAGTATGTAATAGACTACAGGAGTTCAGAATAAGTTCAGAGAAAATGGTATCTACGTATTGTTAGCTCTGAGTACTCTAAACTTCCATCCAGAGATGATCCCTGGCTAACCTGGTAACAAGACTGTATTGGAATACTGATGGGTCCACTGAATGGCCTCTGTTCCTTCTCTATCTCCTCTCATAGGATAATTATATATTTTAACACAAAATTTCTGGAGATCCTATGCCTTAGCCTTACTGGTGAAAATTTCAGATTCTGAGGCAGGTTAATGGAATAATCTATTTAATCAGGTATGATCTTACTGTAGCCTTAAATCATACCATCTAGAAAGTTGCCCTAGGTTCAGAATAAATTATTCCTCCCTGCTAAGTCCAAATGATAAAAGGTCTCTTGGTAGTAAATTATATTTGTACTTGCTATATAATTAACACCTACAGTTTCTTATTCCTCAACATAATCAGGATAGAAAAATGCAGTGGAACAGTGATACCAACCTTCGACCCCACTTATGCACTTGACTCTGTCTCGGACTTCCACATTGTAGCCTTCAAAAGACATAAACACACCATCAGGGTGATAAGGAGCTCTCTGTGCATAGACTTTGGAATAGCTATGGGAGAATTCAAATCGATCATAGCCATCATACTGAACCACCTTTCCATAAACATCAAAATATTTCTCTACCCAAGAGAATGGAAGGAAGATTTCATTTCCCTCTCGTCTCCCTTTAATTGTGTGGTCATCATTTATGAGACAGTCAATTTCTTCATATTTGAGCCCTAACACCTTGCTTCCCCCATTGCTATTGAAACCCCCAGCAACAGGGGGTGCTTTCTGCTGTTCTGGAGGAAATGCCTCTTCTGACTGTTTGGCCAGATGATTCACATAGTTGTTACTCTCAGATGCTGCTGCTCTTTTTTCTAGTCCATCCGCTCTGAAGCCACTACTCAAGTGCCGTGGAAACTGGATCGCTTTGTCGCTGGAACACTTATTCCACAAAAGTACTGTGACCAAAGTGAAGAGTGCGCAGATGATAATCAAAGTCTTATAGTTGACCCGAGCTGCCAAGCAACGCATATTCAGACCATACCTATGGAGTCAAGAAGAAAAATTCATGCAAAGATGTACTACTGACATTTCACAAGATATGATTTTATTTTTTTTATGTTGAATAACCACATTAGGAAAGTTTTATTAATTGCATGTAATTTAATCAGATTTAAAATTACTAACTGAAAGTTTTCAGCAGAGACAAAGAAAAGGCAAGAGGTGTTTTCCCCTCTTAAAATGCTAAGTTGGCATGATCCTCTAAACTTAAAGCAGAGATTCCCAAACTTTGTGGCTCCATTTGTATCTCAGTAATTTTTTCACAAAGCCCCTAGGCCCAAAGAACTATCTAACAGTTCCATTTATTAAGTAGTTGTGCTCAAACAACTTAAAACATATTTTTATCTTAACAACATAGTAGCTGTTTAAAAAACATAACAGGTGTTAAGATAAACAGGACACCCATGTTGCCAAATCCAAAAGTGAATTTTCAGTGCTCATCCTACGTTGTCAGTGGCTCCTTGTTGAAATACTTTCTTCCCATGGCTTTTAGGGCACCATTCTATCTTGGTTCTCCTCATGCTCCACTGGCTGCTCCTCCTCAGTCACCTTTGATCATTCCCCTTCTCATCTCTCAGAACCTCAGGGCTCTAGTCCTCAGACCTTTTCTTTATCTCTCTCACTCTTCTCACCCTATCTCAAAGCTTTAAATACAACTTATATACTCCCAAAATTCTATTTCCAGGCCAGACCTTTTTCAGAACTGCAGACACATATATCTAAGTGCCAATCATGTAATTAACATCTTTACTTGGAAGTCAAATGGGCTTCTGAAATATAACACCCAAAACTTAACTCCTAATCTCTACCTGTTCCTCATTTCTTATTGCTCAGACCAGAAATCTTTTTTATTTTTTTAAGTGAGAGGAGGGGAGATAGAGAGAAAGACTCCCACATGTGCCCCAACTGGGAACCACCCGGCAACCCCATCTGGATCAGATGCTCGAATCAATCAAGCTATCCTCAGTGCCTGGGCTGATGCTTAGACCAGGGGTCCCCAAACATTTTACACAGGGGGCCAGTTCACTGTCCCTCAGACCATTGGAGGGCCAAACTGGGAACCACCCGGCAACCCCATCTGGATCAGATGCTTGAATCAACCAAGCTATCCTCAGTGCCCGGGCTGATGCTTAGACCAGGGGTCCCCAAACATTTTACACAGGGGGCCAGTTCACTGTCCCTCAGACCACTGGAGGACCGGACTATAAAAAAAAACTATGAACAAATCCCTATGCACACTGTACATATCTTATTTTAACAGAAAAAAACAAAATGGGAACAAATACAATATTTAAAATAAAGAACAAGTAAATTTGAATCAACAAACTGACCAGTATTTCAATGGGAATTATGGGCCTGCTTTTGGCTAATGAGATGGTCAATGTGCTCCTCTCACTGACCACCAATGAAAGAGGTACCACTTCCGGAAGTTCGGCGGGGGGCCGGATAAATGGCCTCAGGGGGCCGCAGATTGGGGACCCCTGGCTTAGACCGACTGAGCTATCTTCAGCATCCCAGAGCCAATGCTTGAACCAATTGAGCCGCTGACTGTGGGAGGAGAAGAAAGAGAGAAGGGAAGAGTGAAGGGAAGAGAAGCAGATGGTCTCTTCTCATGTGTGCCCCGACTGGGGGAACTGAACCCGGGATGTCCACACGCCAGGCTGATGCTCTATCCACTGAGCCAACAGGCCAGGGTGAGAAATCTTGATTCCTTTCTTGCTCATCCCTTGGTTGTACCTTCAAATTATCCCTAGAATTTGACCTCTTTTCTGTTACTATTGTTACCATCACATCAGAGCCACTGTCATCTTTTACTTGGAATACAGCAATGATGTCCAAACTCGTCTCTGTGCTTCTATCCTTGTTCTACTATTCTATCCCCAAGTCTATTTTCAACACAGCAGTCAGAATGATGCTTTTAAATATAAGCCAGATATTGTCATTGCAATCATGATGGGAGAAGAATTTGATGCTGTTGTCTCTGCTGGCCATATAGTGTACTAGCCAGCTGTGATTACATGTAAGCAGTCCCCAGTTGCTTGTTGTTGTGGTCATTGAGAAATATGAAAAATTATGGGTTAGTTATATGTGCAATATATGGAATATTTCCTGCTAAGAGTAAAAGAAGTAGTCTCACTACTGTTTGCTACAGTTCTGTAATTTATTTTGTGGTATAAATTCACAACTAGATATTTTATTGTTTGCAATTCTCCTTCTCCCTTTCCTCTCAATAAACCCTTTTGGCACCAATGAGATTTAAAAAAAATCAAAGCCCAAAATGAAAATGTATAATAAAAAAATGATACAATGAATTTCTGTTTTTCAAGAAGATTGATGGTGAATTTCTAATCCATTCATTTCTTTTAATTCCAAGAGAAAGTAAACTTTGAGCCCTTGCCGGTCTGAAAACAACTTTTATTCGGCTCTCACCACCTTTGATTAATAGTTTGGCAGGATATAGAATCCCTGGTTGCACAGAATTTTCTTTTGAAATGTTGTAGGCAATATTTTATTGCCTTAAAACATTAAAGGTTACCGAGGAGAGGTTTGATTTCAGACTGATACTTGTTACTTTGTACATGACTTTTCTCTGGATCTTTTATCCTAAGAATGCTGTAGGTCCATGTGAATGCATTACAGTATAATATCTGAGTCACTACTTCAGTGTGTCCTTTCAATCTAAAATCTTGTGTTCTTTTTTTCTTATTTAATGGATGTAGTATCTTCTTGCAGCTCTGAGTACATTAGAGTTCCTTTTTCATAAAGTTCTCTCTGGTTAGCTCTATTTTCTCTAGTGGCATTTTCCCCGATTATTTTAGTTTCTATTTCATGCCTGGTAATCTCTGGTTACTCACTCATCTTGAGGCCTGAATGACTCATTAGACAACATGGATTTTCTCTGTTACTGTCGAGATGGTCTGTTTTTTGGCTTGATTGCTCTCCTAAGGGGGCCTCTATGTGGGCTAGGTATACAGTGTTCCTTTAGGGTGTGTAGGTGGGGAGTCAGCAGGCCCTCTAAATGCCAGGATAAAGATGGCTTTGTCTTTTGTTCTGGGGACATAACTTGTACTCCAGAAGGTTTAGCTTTTCCCAATTTCTCTAAAGAAAATCTGTGTGGTGTTTTGCTTAGGTTCATGCCAGCTACATGTAGTACAAATGCAGGGGTGAGAGAGGTATAGGAAGGTGGGAAGAAGGTACACTTGTGCCTTCTAGTACTTGAAAAGAGATATAGAAATCTTTTCAATCATCACTCTTAGGCAGTCTTCCTATTTATTGTTATTGGCTTCTTCACTTCTTATTTCTATACATTTTATTTCAGTGGGGCATCAGGAGGAAAAGGAGGCAAAGGTATGAGTTTAAGGTATCTTGAAAATCACATACATTTTAAGAGCTAGAATCCAATAACACTGTATCATCTGCATTATTACTATGAGAAAATGTGTTGAACACTAAAAAAGACCAAAGTGTGGTATAAGCAAACCTTTAGAAGTTGTATGTTTATAAATTGAGGCTTTCCTTACATTGTAATACAGGTAAACTAGTAACACTAGATGGTCTTTATTTTATAAAAAGTCATTTATTAAAAACACTTATATGCCAAAATTTGAATATGTCAGCTATACCTAACATTTAGACCAATTAAAATAGAAATATAAAGCTTTTAGTCGCATCTTTGAGAAGTACCCATTCTTCATGACTCAAATGAAAGTTACCCTACTTATGAGACCTAGGCTACCATTATTATGGGTAAGAAAAATCAAAATTAAAAACTTTTGGCCCAACCTGTGGTGGCGCAGTGGATAAAATGTTGACCTGGAATTCTGAGGTCACCGGTTCAAAACCTTGGGCTTGCCTGGTCAAGGCACATATCCTGCTCCTCCCTTCCTTTTCTCTGTCTCTCTATCTCCTCTCTAAAATTAATAACAAACAAATAAATCTTTCAATAACCTTTATGCCCAGATTCCTAACTAAAAGCAATCAGGACGTTTTAAAGAAATAGATCATTCCAGGTCTGGGGCATATGCCATGACAAAACAAAACAAAAAAAACTTTCAAATATGAACTGGATTGTATGTAATTCAGGAGATCAACAAGTAGAAAAGAACAAATAAGTGAAGATTGAAAATATATTAAAAATTACCGAAGCTGAAAGATAACTTGGAGGTTCACTATGTTTTTCTTTATACTTCTGTTTATGTTTAAAGATATCCACAGTTCAAAAAATAGTATCATGGCAAAAAGACACAGGACAGGAATCAGCCTGAAACGTCCCCTTCCCCACTAGTCAAAGTTGTGAAAATAAAGACAAACGTTAACTGAAAAACACTGAATCAGCCCTGGCTGGTTGGCTCAGCGGTAGAGAGTCGGCTTAGCGTGCGGAGGACCCGGGTTCGATTCCCGGCCAGGGCACACAGGAGAAGCGCCCATTTGCTTCTCCATCCCTCCGCCGCGCTTTCCTCTCTGTCTCTCTCTTCCCCTCCTGCAGCCAAGGCTCCATTGGAGCAAAGATGGCCTGGGCGCTGGGGATGGCTCCTTGGCCGCTGCCCCAGGTGCTAGAGTGGCTCTGGTCGCAACATGGTGACGCCCAGGATGGGCAGAGCATTGCCCCCTGGTGGGCAGAGCGTCGCCCCATGGTGGGCGTGCCGGGTGGATCCCAGTCGGGCGCATGCGGGAGTCTGTCTGACTGTCTCTCCCTGTTTCCAGCTTCAGAAAAATGAAAAAAAAAAAAAGAAAAGAAAAAAACACTGAATCAATAAAAATCCATGAGTTTACAATGATATACTGCTCACAAAAATTAGGAGATATTTCAAAATGAGTATGAAGCGATAAAAAAAGAAGCATTTGATTTTTTTTATTAAACAAGAAAATCGAAAAGCAAGTCAAAGAAAGTTGTTCAATTATGCAAATGAGATGCAAAACCAACTTTTATTTCATTTGTGAAAATGCACTATACAAAAGGCTGAAAGTACTGGAGTATCTGCACATTCCCCAATCCCTGAATTTTTGTGAGCAGTGTAAAAAAGGAGAAAGCCAGAAAAAAAACCCACTTATGTATCTTCTGAGCTAGTGAAAGAATTTACCTATTAGATCTTTGCAGAAGAATAAATCCATACTCTCAGCTGTTAAAAATTTCTATTTTACAAAAAAATTGTGGCTAATAACATAGAAAAATAAATTTTCTTAATTAGAAAAGTAGCGTTATGGGATCCCTCATGAAATTACTAATTTAGACAAGTATTAGAATCAGGTATATATACGTTTGACAGGGACCTAAAGATTTAAACTGTGCCAAGTAACACCAAATATAGTTATTTTCTAGTCACAGGAGGAAAAGATGAAACTTTATATGGTGAATGACTGAATCAACATTACCCTAATTCAGTGGTCAAATTCAGTCTCATTAAGGGTGACTCATCCAAATACTATATCTCTTGATGAGTTAAATTAAAAAGTACATAACCTATCACATAGCCCAATAAAAAATCTTTTCAAATAAATTTATTTAATTGATTTTAGAAAGAAGAAGGGGGAAGGGAGAAACAGAGAGAGAGAGAGAGAGAGATGTAGATTTATTGTTCCATTTATTTATGTATTCTTTGGTTGTTTTCTGTATGTGCCCTGACTGGGGATCAAACCCACAACCTTGGCTTATCAGGATGATGCTCCAACCGAGCATCTGGCCAAGGCCTCTAATCAAAAATGTTTAACAAATCTTTCAGGCCTTAAGATTTAACTTCTAGTTAACAGGAATACAAGGTATAGAGCAGTGGTAGTCAACTTGGTCCCTACCACCCACTAGGGGGCGTTCCAGCTTTCATGGTGGGCAGTAGCAGAGCAACCAAAGTATAAATAAAAAGACAGATTTAACTATAGTAAGTTGTTTTATAAAGATTTATTCTGCCAAACTTGGTGAAAATCCGACATAAAGTACTTGGTAAATAATTATTATTATATGCTTTAACTTGCTGTAACTCTGCTTTATAAATTTTATAAAGTAAAGTTACTTTCTACTTTATAAATCACCATTACTGTGGAACCGGTGGGCAGTCAGAAAATTTTACTACTAATAGAGATACAAAAGTGGGCGGTAGGTATAAAAAGGTTAACTACCCCTGGTATAGAGGAACAAGTTAAATGTGGAAGCCATTAGATTGCTTTTACTTTTGAGAGAGAGAGACAGGAAGGGAGAGAGATGAGAAGCATCAGCTCGTAGTTGTGGTACTTTAGTTTTCATTGATTGCTTCTCATTTGTGCCTTGACCAAGGCTTGCTTGCTCATTATTTTATTTATGTATCTAACAATTTATATTTGTTATAATTCCTTGGTACCAAGTAAAAAGAAACAGTAGGGGCTCCAGCTGAGCCAGTGACCCTTTGCTCAAAGACCTTGGGCTTCAAGTCAGCAATCACGGGATCATGTCACTGATCCCATGTACAAGCCAGCAACCCCACTCAAGCTGGTGAACCTGCACTCAAGCAGGATGAGCCCATGCTCAAGTCAGTGACCCTAGGGTTTTGAACCTGGGACCTCAGCATCCCAGGTCAACGCTGTTAGGCCAATCAGATATATTTAAAAGGTAAGACATCCAGCAGAAGAGTTGGCCTCGTCTCCCCAATAAATTAGTGGTATAAAATGAAAAAGAGGACTGGATCAGATTTCTTTCTTTTTTTCTTCTTTTATGATGTAAGAGAGATAACAACCAGATGTGACCCACGCTGGGAAATTTGAGTATGGGCTTGGTAAGAAAGCAAGCTTGAAGTACATATGGAGATTGTTAATTTAAAAAAAGAGGTTATGATCAGAGTAATGGTGGGGTAGGAAGCGATACCGATAAATCTCCCCCAAAACTCAACAAGATCTTCAACCAGAAACAGAAAAACCTATACTTGGAGCTTCCAGATGCT
This sequence comes from Saccopteryx bilineata, assembly GCF_036850765.1. Lineage (NCBI taxonomy): Eukaryota > Metazoa > Chordata > Mammalia > Chiroptera > Emballonuridae > Saccopteryx > Saccopteryx bilineata. The sequence continues at coordinate 50,167,415 of NC_089493.1, forward strand.
TCGCAATACACCCAAAGGTATGATTGAGTGAAAAATTGGCTAAATATATAACCAAACCCCGAAGGAAATAGGGAGTAAGAAATGCTCCGCCTTCATCACTAACCTAAACAGGGCGGCTTTCTCTGGTAACTGTGAATATAGAAACTGAGGCGGGCAAAGGGGGTGAATACATCCAGGCCGCTGCGGCACAAACGGCCGAACCAGGCTGTGGCACGGAGATCCAAGCCGAGGAAAATCTGATCCTGTGGCAACCCGGGCAATACAAGCTAACACTCCCGCCAAACCCAAACAAAGAAAGACAAGCGGAGCGGCCATTTTACCCGGTCTCCTGGTCGGCGTGCGCGCAGTTAGTGGGCGAGAGATTTCTTCCTAAGCCCCGGAAGTGGGTGCCCGTGTTGCTCCACGGAGAGGCAGGGTCAGAGGCCTTTCTGTGGGCCGAGGGCAGAGTCTCTGGGCAGCCCCAGCACCCTGGGAAAGCCACGCACGGGAGGGAGTGAGAACTAATTCCAACGGTGGAGATTTTCCGTGCTGGAGGGTGTTTCACTCAGAGGGAACCGCGGCCGGCCTCATATCCTGGTTTGCGCTCGCAGATAAGGAGTGAGCAATTCCTCCGAGTGCCTCGGCAGTGCGCGCCCGTGTTATCGCACAGAGGGGCAGAGTCAGGGGCCTTTGTGTGGGCCAAAGCGGAATCTCGGGCCGCCCCAGCGCCTTGCAAAAGCCGCGCACGGGGACGGAGCGAGACTCAATTCCAACGCTGCAACTTTTCCCTGCGGTTGGGGGTTTCACTCAGAGCGTGAGACTGCTGGCCGGATATCCTGGTCGCAGACAGTGAGTGAGAGTTTCCTCCAAGCGCCCCGGAAGTGGGTGCCCGCTTGTGTTACCGGACAGAGTGGCAGAGCCAGAGGTCTTTGAGTGGGCGGAAAGCCCGCCTGATTATGCTAGCAGCTCTGACTGACTGAGCCTTACCCAGAGCCCTGTGCTGAGTGGAAATAGAGTGGGGAGTTGCCAGCTCTTTGAGCCTCTTACTATCCAGGCAGAGGCAGCAGCAACCCCATAGCTGGATTATCAGGCTACTAATTGAGGAAGGAAAGACTAGGAGAAAGGCTCCAGGAACACGGACTCTCTCACTGTCGGAGCCTATAAATGCTAATGAGCCTCGACTCCCAACGAGACTAAAGCACAATACATGACATTGCCATAGAGACTTATCAACTGCAAACCTCTACCTGAGCGTGCCAAAGGGGCAGAACCCGGGGTACAGAGTCACCGACCAGGAAGAGGGAGAGAAAAGAAAAAGCAAGAAGATAACCTCTCAAAATCAAGAATAATCTGCAGACTTTATAACCTATCCCATTTTATTATATTTGTTCGTTTGTTTCTCTTATCTTCATTCTTGATACTTTTTTTTCCTCCTCCAATTTGGCCGATTAACTCTCTACCTGTCTTACTCTCTCCTCTCCTTGAACTACACTACCCATAAGTGTTACATCTCCCATTATCTTTTCTCTTCTCTTCCTTTCTCTCTATGAGGGTTGCACTCCAAAACCCTTAACTCTCTCTCTCTCTCTCTCCTTTCTTTTTTCTTCTTTTAGTGGTTCCCTCTTTTTTTCTCTCTCTCTCTTTCTTTTCTCCCTCTATATTAGTTTCTTCCTTTCTCCTTTACATCTCCTCTCATTCAAACCTCAATAACAAACAAATTATCTTATCTGGGACTCAAACCTATGTTTGTGGCATTTTGAGGGGTTTTTACTTCACCTTTTTAACTCACTAGCAGTGCTCCCATCCCTGGCTTTCCATATTATCTAGTTCTTGTTCCACTAAATACAATAGTAAGTTTTTAATTTGTCCCCCCATTTTCCCGTTTTCCTCTTATTCCTCTCATCATAACTCTTAGACAACCAACACCTAAAAGCAAATCATTTTATTCTTGACCCAAATTTTTTCCTTATTTGCTTTTTGTGGGTCCATATGCTCTTTTTTTTTCTTTTTTCTTTTTCTTTTTATTTTTTTTCTCTTTTTTGCCCCTTTATTACTTTTCCCCAATTCAGGCCCTCCATCACAGGCATTGTTTGTTATAACTCACAGTCCACCACAAGATTTTCTCAAGAAAGAGGGGAGAGGAGAGGAGAGGAAAAAAGGAGGGGGGGAATAATTTCCTTTTTTTTAAATTTTTATTTTATTTTATTTTTCTTTATTTCATTATTAATTTTTTTAAAAAAACAACTCTTTTCGATTTTTTATTTTTTTATTTTTTTTAAACTTTTTATTCTTTATTAAATCTCATTAATACTATCAACAAAACCACCCTCAGATGCCATTAAGGAAGAGAAAATCGAATATCATGGATACAAAAGAAAGAGAGGTAACACAGCTTGATGAGGAAAAATCTATGGAGAAAAAATTTAATATATTGGAAAGCTTGGAGCTAAATGACAGAGAATTCAAGATAGAAATACTAAAAATCCTCCGAGATATACAAGAAAACACAGAAAGGCAATATAGGGAGCTCAGAAAACAACTCCATGAACACAAAGAATATATGTCCAAGGAAATTGAAACTATAAAAACAAATCAAACAGAGATGAAAAACTCAATTCACGAGCTGAAAAACGAAGTAACAAGCTTAGCTAATAGAACAGGTCAGATAGAAGAGAGGATTAGTGAAATAGAAGACAAACAACTTGAGGGACAACAGAGAGAAGAAGAAAGAGACTCAAAAATTAAAAAAAATGAGATAGCCCTACAAGAATTATCTGACTCCATCAAAAAGAATAACATAAGAATAATAGGTATATCAGAGGGAGAAGAGAGAGAAAATGGAATGGAGAACATACTCAAACAAATAATAGATGAGAACTTCCCAAGCCTGTGGAAAGAACTAAAGCCTCAAGTTCAAGAAGCAAACAGAACTCCAAGTTTTCTTAACCCCAACAAACCTACTCCAAGGCATATCATAATGAAATTGACACAAACCAACAGCAAAGAAAAAATTCTCAAGGCAGCCAGGGAAAAGAAGAATACAACATATAAAGGAAGGCCCATTAGATTATCATCAGATTTCTCAGCAGAAACTCTACAAGCTAGAAGAGAGTGGACCCCAATATTTAAAGTCCTGAAAGAGAGGAACTTTCAGCCACGAATACTATACCCATCAAAGCCATCCTTCAAATATGAAGGGGAAATAAAAACATTCACAGATACAGAAAAGATGAGGGAATTTATCATCAGAAAACCCCCACTCCAGGAATTACTAAAGGGGGTTCTCCAATCAGATACAAAGAACAAAAAAAAAACAGAGCCACAAGGAAAAGCTCCAAGAAGAACACAATAAAACCAAATTTAAACTGTGACAACAACAAAAAGAAAGAGGGGGAGAAGATGGAGATTAACAGTAGCAAAGGACGATGGAGTGCAAAAGTATTCACAAAATAGTTCGCTACAATGAACAGGGTAGGGACCCTTTTCATTACTCAAAGGTAACCACCATTGAAAAAACCACCACAGAAGCACATGAGATAAAAAAGATAGCAACAGAGGAAAGATGTATGGAATACAACCAAATAAAAACAAAAGATAGAAAAATGAAAGAGAAGGATAAAACAAGACACAAAACTAACAGAAAGCAAGATATAAAATGGCAATAGGGAACTCACAAGTATCAATAATTACACTAAATGTAAACGGATTAAACTCACCAATAAAAAGGCACAGAGTAGCAGAATGGATTAAAAAAGAAAATCCAACTGTATGCTGCCTACAGGAAACTCATCTAAGTAACAAGGATAAAAGCAAATTCAAAGTGAAAGGCTGGAAAACAATACTCCAAGCAAATAATATCCAAAAAAAAGCAGGTGTAGCAATACTCATATCGGATAATGCTGACTACAAGACAGGAAAAGTACTCAGAGACAAAAATGGCCATTTCATAATGGCTAAGGGGACACTGAATCAAGAAGACATAACAATTCTTAATATATATGCACCAAACCAAGGAGCACCAAAATATATAAGACAGCTACTTATTGATCTTAAAACAAAAACTGACAAAAATACAATCATACTTGGAGACCTCAATACACCGCTGACAGCTCTAGATCGGTCATCCAAACAGAGAATCAACAAAGACATAGTGGCCTTAAACAAAACACTAGAGCACCTGGATATGATAGACATCTACAGGACATTTCATCCCAAAGTGACTGAGTATACATTTTTCTCCAGTGTACATGGATCATTCTCAAGAATTGACCATATGTTGGGCCACAAAAACAACATCAGCAAATTCAGAAAAATTGAAGTTGTACCAAGCATATTTTCTGATCATAAAGCCTTGAAACTAGAATTCAACTGCAAAAAAGAGGAAAAAAATCCCACAAAAATGTGGAAACTAAACAACATACTTTTAAAAAATGAATGGGTCAAAGAAGAAATAAGTGCAGAGATCAAAAGATATATACAGACTAATGAAAATGACAATACGACATATCAGAATCTATGGGATGCAGCAAAAGCAGTGATAAGAGGGAAGTTCATATCGCTTCAGGCATATATGAACAAACAAGAGAGAGCCCAAGTGAACCACTTAACTTCCCACCTTAAGGAACTAGAAAAAGAAGAACAAAGACAACCCAAAACCAGCCGAAGAAAGGAGATAATAAAAATCAGAGCAGAAATAAATGAATTAGAGAACAGAAAAACTATAGAAAAAATTAATAGAACAAGGAGCTGGTTCTTTGAAAAGATCAACAAAATTGACAAACCCTTGGCAAGACTTACCAAGGAAAAAAGAGAAAGAACTCATATAAACAAAATCCATAATGAAAGAGGAGAAATCACCACGGACACCGTAGATATACAAAGAATTATTGTAGAATACTATGAAAAACTTTATGCCACTAAATTCAACAACCTAGAAGAAATGGATAAATTCCTAGAAAAATACAACCTTCCTAGACTGAGTCAAGAAGAAGCAGAAAGCCTAAACAGACCTATCAGTAGAGAAGAAATAGAAAAAACCATTAAAAACCTCCCCAAAAATAAAAGTCCAGGCCCTGACGGCTATACCAGTGAATTTTATCAAACATTCAAAGAAGACTTGGTTCCTATTCTACTCAAAGTCTTCCAAAAAATTGAAGAAGAAGCAATACTTCCAAACACATTTTATGAGGCCAACATAACCCTCATACCAAAACCAGGCAAGGATGGCACAAAAAAAGAAAACTACAGACCAATATCTCTAATGAATACAGATGCTAAAATACTAAACAAAATACTAGCAAATCGAATACAACAACATATTAAAAAAATAATACATCATGATCAAGTGGGATTCATCCCAGAATCTCAAGGATGGTTCAACATACGTAAAACGGTTAATGTAATACACCATATCAACAAAACAAAGAACAAAAACCACATGATCTTATCAATAGATGCAGAAAAGGCTTTCGATAAAATACAACACAATTTTATGTTTAAGACTCTCAACAAAATGGGTATAGAAGGAAAATATCTCAACATGATAAAGGCCATATATGATAAACCATCAGCTAACATCATATTAAATGGCACTAAACTGAAGGCTTTCCCCCTTAAATCAGGAACAAGACAGGGTTGTCCACTCTCTCCACTCTTATTTAATGTGGTACTAGAGGTTCTAGCCAGAGCAATCAGACAAGACAAAGAAATAAAAGGCATCCATATCGGAAAAGAAGAAGTAAAGGTATCACTTTTTGCAGATGACATGATCCTATACATCGAAAACCCCAAAGAATCCACAAAAAGACTACTAGAAACAATAAGCCAATACAGTAAGGTCGCAGGATACAAAATTAACATACAGAAGTCAATAGCCTTTCTATATGCCAACAATGAAACAACTGAGAAGGAACTCAAAAGAATAATCCCCTTCACGATTGCAACAAAAAAAAATAAAATACTTAGGAATAAACATAACAAAGAATGTAAAGGACTTATATAATGAAAACTATAAACCATTGTTAAGGGAAATCGAAAAAGATATAATGAGATGGAAGAATATACCTTGTTCTTGGCTAGGAAGAATAAATATAATCAAGATGGCTATATTACCCAAAGCAATATACAAATTTAATGCAATTCCCATCAAACTTCCAATGACAATTTTTAAAGAAATAGAGCAAAAAATCATCAGATTTATATGGAACTATAAAAAACCCCGAATAGCCAAAGCAATCCTAAAGAAAAAGAATGAAGCTGGGGGCATAACAATACCTGACTTCAAACTCTATTATAGGGCCACGACAATCAAAACAGCATGGTATTGGCAGAAAAATAGACACTCAGACCAATGGAACAGAATAGAAAGTCCAGAAATAAAACCACATATATATAGTCAAATAATTTTTGATAAAGGGGCCAACAACACACAATGGAGAAAAGAAAGCCTCTTCAATAAATGGTGCTGGGAAAACTGGAAAGCCACATGCAAAAGAATGAAACTGGACTACAGTCTCTCCCCCTGTACAAAAATTAACTCAAAATGGATCAAAGATCTAAACATAAGACCTGAAACAATTAAGTACATAGAAGAAGACATAGGTACTCAACTCATGGACCTGGGTTTTAAAGAGCATTTTATGAATTTGACTCCAATGGCAAGAGAAGTGAAGGCAAAAATTAATGAATGGGACTACATCAGACTAAGAAGTTTTTGCTCAGCAAGGGAAACTGATAACAAAATAAACAGAAAGCCAACTAAATGGGAAATGATATTTTCAAACAACAGCTCAGATAAGGGCCTAATATCCAAAATATACAAAGAACTCATAAAACTCAATAACAAACAAACAAACAATCCAATAAAAAAATGGGAAGAGGATATGAATAGACACTTCTCCCAGGAAGAGATACAAATGGCCAACAGATATATGAAAAGATGCTCATCTTCTTTAGCTATTAGAGAAATGCAAATCAAAACGGCAATGAGATACCACCTCACACCTGTTCGATTAGCTGTTATTAGCAAGTCAGGTAATAGCAAATGTTGGAGAGGCTGTGGAGAAAAAGGAACCCTCATACACTGTTGGTGGGAATGTAAAGTAGTACAACCATTATGGAAGAAAGTATGGTGGTTCCTCAAAAAACTGAAAATAGAACTACCTTATGACCCAGCAATCCCTCTACTGGGTATATATTCCCAAAACTCAGAAACATTGATACGTAAAGACACATGCAGCCCCATGTTTATTGCAGCATTGTTCACAGTGGCCAGGACATGGAAACAACCAAAAAGCCCATCAATAGATGACTGGATAAAGAAGATGTGGCACATATATACTATGGAATACTACTCAGCCATAAGAAATGATGACATCGGAACATTTACAGCAAAATGGTGGGATCTTGATAACATGATACGAAGCGAAATAAGTAAATCAGAAAAAAACAGGAACTGTATTATTCCATACGTAGGTGGAACATAATAGTGAAACTAAGAGACATTGATAAGAGTGTGGTGGTTACGGGGGGAGGGGGGAATGGGAGAGGGATAGGGGGTGGGGAGGGGCACAAAGAAAACAAGATAGAAGGTGACAGAGGACAATCTGACTTTGGGTGGTGGGTATGCAACATAATTGAACGACAAGATAACCTGGACTTGTTATCTTTTTTTTTTTTTTTTTTTTTTATTTTTTATTTTTATTTATTTATTTTTTTTTTTTTCTGAAGCTGGAAACAGGGAGAGACAGTCAGACAGACTCCCGCATGCGCCCGACCGGGATCCACCCGGCACGCCCACCATGGGGCGACGCTCTGCCCACCAGGGGGCGATGCTCTGCCCATCCTGGGCGTCGCCACGTTGCGACCAGAGCCACTCTAGCGCCTGGGGCGGAGGCCACAGAGCCATCCCCAGCGCCCGGGCCATCCTTGCTCCAATGGAGCCCCGGCTGCGGGAGGGGAAGAGAGAGACAGAGAGGAAGGCGCGGCGGAGGGGTGGAGAAGCAAATGGGCACTTCTCCTGTGTGCCCTGGCCGGGAATCGAACCCGGGTCCTCCGCACGCTAGGCCGACGCTCTACCGCTGAGCCAACCGGCCAGGGCCTGGACTTGTTATCTTTGAATATATGTATCCTGATTTATTGATGTCACCCCATTAAAAAAATAAAATTATAAAAAAAAAAAAAGAGGTTATAAAACAATACAGTATGATCTTACTTCAGTAAACAATGCATACATAGGTCTTTATTTTCTAATTTTCATGATTATATTTGCTATTTTTAACCATAAAATTTGAAAACTCAAAAGGCCAAAGAAAATTTTGTTCAAATATTTGAAGAAAGAAATGTAAATTTTATGTTAAAAATGTCTATACGTATTTAGTTTTCAAAGTAGGCATTGACATTTTGGGGGAGGGGGAGAGATTGGGGAGACATAAAGAGGATGGAAAAAAATCCGAGTATTGGCATGTGGTGTTTACTATTAAATAAGGCTTATCCATAGGTAAATGTGAACATTTTATTATAATGTTGCTCAACTTATAGAAAGCTGACCACAGAAACTTTCAAATTTCAAAAAGTAGATTGCATTGACATTTTGCTAAGTATAAATGATAGTAACTTTAAGAGCTAAAATGAGGGTTTTCTGCTGAGTGGTGATAAGCTTCCTACGTACTTTAAAGCTTTTGACATCCATGAACTAGATTAACCTTTCAAGTTACAAAAAGAGTTTTAAAAAACCATAAATTCAAAAACCTTGAAACCTCATCTATTGCTAACCCTAAGTTTTATTAGAAACATAATGCAATAAAAATTGGTTTTAATAACTTTGGTGATCTAAAATAGAAAATAACATTCAGTAAGATGTCAAAGAAACTGGAAAAACTGCAGAAATAGAGAAAGCAATATATAACTTAGTTTTTCATTGGGAGAGCAAATTGTTCTCTTCTAAAATGATCTGCAATTCAAAGAACTCTTCCATGATACCTTACTTTTCAAATTCATTTTCCTAATCAAATATTTCAAATAACCATTAGAGTACTTTAGTAAACATTAAAACTGTGACTATCCCCCCCCCCAAGTTAGAAGCAGGGAGTCAGTCAGACAGACTCCCGCATGCACCCGACTGGGATCCACCTGGCATGCCCACCAGGGGGTGTTGCTCCATTGCAGTGGGAGCCATTCTAACGCCTGAATGGAGGCCATGGAGCCATCCTCAGCGCCCCGGGCCAACTTTGCTCCAATGGATCCTTGGCTGCAGGAGGGAAGAAGGAGATAGAGAGGAAGGAGAGGGGGAAGGGTGGATAAGCAGATGGGCAATTCTCCTGTGTGCCCTGACCAGGAATTGAACCAGGGACATCCACACGCCAAGCTGACGCTCTACTACTGAGCCAACCGGCCAGGGCCAAGAACAACTTTTAAATAAATTTGTAAAAGATTTCACTGAAAGAAATGATTGGCTTTTTCTTTCCTCTGAATTGTAGTCCAAGTCTTGCTTGCTCATTCTTTTATTTATTTATGTATCTGACAACTTCTATTTGATATAATTCCTTGGTACCAAATAAAAAGAAGAAACGGTAGTTGTTCCAGAGATAATCAAACTGATTATATATATAATGTTATAAGGCAAAAATTGTAAAAAAAAAAAAAAAAAAAAAAAAAAAGCTATATAAATTTGGTATGAAACACATAGGAGGAAGCCCATCACTCTCCCTTAAAATTTTAAGCTGTTGAAGAAAGCTTCAAGGTGGAATGAGCAGAAGATCTGTGGACAAGCCTGTTACAACTCAGGGTATTTGCATTTGCTATTCTCTCTACTGGTATAGTTTCCCCAAATATCACCCATTGGCTTGCTCCCTTACTTCTTCAGGTCCCTGCTTAAGGGTCAGTATATCAAAGAGGACTTTTCAGACCGCCCTATCTAAAATAGCAGTTCTCACCCTGTTATTCTCCAGGTCTTTACTCGGCTTCATTTTTCTTCCTACTATTTATCACCACTTGATATTATGTATACATCTTCAACCCACTAGAACCTAAATTCCACAAAGACTAAGATTTTCTTTCTCCTGGATTCCCAGTGGCTAGAAATGTGTCCAATTCACAGCAGGCATTCAGTATAGATTTGGTGAATGAATGAACAACGTTAACAATTTCTAAAACTAACAAAGTTAAAAGACAACTTTGCTTTCTTTCCCATATTTGGGTATTCTGAAATCATAATCCAAATAAAAATGAAAATGGATACAATGGAATATAGATTGTGATGCTGTATATTGGCCACCTCTTTAAAACAGATTTACAATTTAATTACTGCTCTTAGTAATGTTCCATCTGTTCACGGCTTGATAGACCAAGACTTAAATTACAGAGTCAAATGGTTAAGTATTCTGTGATAGCTCTAACTCAAAGGAGAATTGCCTAATATTTCTGGTGGTCAGGCCTCTTCTAGTAATGTGAACACCTGGTAATTATTCACAATAAAGGACAAACTGAGATGGTAATTTTGCTAATTTATGTTTAAGTGAGAGGAGGGGAGACAATGAGACAGACTCCCACATGTACCCGGACTGGGATCCACCTGGTGACCCTCATCTTGGGCCAATGCTTTTACCCAACTATAGTCATGCTTACAACCAAGCTATTTTTAGTGCTTTAGGAGGAGGCTCCACGTGCCATCCTCAGTGCTCAAGGCCAACATGCTGGAACCAATCGAGCCATGGCTGCAGGAGAGGAAGAGAAAGAAGCTGCGGGAGAGAAGAGGGGAGGGGAGGAGAAGCAGATGGTCACTTCTCCTGTGTGCCTTGACTAGGAATTGAACCTGGGACATCCACATGCCAGGCCAATACTCCACCACTGAGCAAACTGGCCAGGGCCAAAATAGTCTATATTATAACAAGTTACCAGTTGTGAACTGAACTCAAACATTAATAGGTATTATTCTAGACAAAGTTGAATTCTGACCTTGAATCAATTGTCTGCAAAGGTAAAATACAATTTTAGGAGTAATCTAGTATTCTAAAATTTTATTGGTATTTTTACGTGAAGCTAATGAAATTTTTGAATTTTCTTGAAATCCAACAATGTAATTACATGCCATATTAATATAAAAGGAGGAATGAGTCATAATTATAAATATTTATGTATATACAGTTCAATAAAGCTACCTGGTCTCCAGGTAGATTAGAATAATTAAGCATTGAAAAGAGGATCCCCACTGGCCCCACAAATTCAGCAACAACTTACAAATGCATTACAAAGCTTCATGTCTGCTAATAATTATGATGTTCTGGGATAGCGTGTTGAAGCAAAACCTTTCTCCAGAGATAGAAATGGAGCATAATAACAGTTCATCAGTCCACGCTAATTTGAGGCTTTGAAAATAATGTATTGATGCTCTAAAAATCCCAAGGTGGCAGTATATATGAGGAGAGTAACTAGCAATAGTATAAAATGCTAGGGTATAAAATGTACAAATCTTAGGATAAAAAAAAGATTTTTATTTCATGATTGTCTTTTAATTAGTTATGGCCAAAAAACAAAACAAAAAATCAACCTGGAATATAAATGTTTTAACTTTTTTTCTACTTAGTTTAATTTCTGGAAAGAATATGTAATCTTGGATATGGATTGTCTGTAATTACCCTCAGAATACAAATTACCTGTGACATCAAAGCTCAAATTTATCTGCTCAGTTACTCATAAAGAATATGTTAATTATTTAGTAAACACTCAAACTAGAACTTGGGAGTTGGGGAAAGGTATACTTGTGGTACAGTGCCATATTTGCAAGAAAAGCTAAGACCACCTGTTGTCTCCTACTATTCCTGAGGGTGGAAAGTTACTCTCTTTCTTTCCCCCATTAAAAAAATTGTAGTAAAATGCACATACATAAAATTTATCATTTTAACAATTTTAAGTGTACAGTTAAGTGATATTAAATATATTCATAATGTACTACCATCATTACCACTTATCTCCATAACTTTCTTTATCTTGTAAAACTGAACTCAGTAAACATTAAATAATAACTCCCTATTCCTCTCACCCCATGGCAACCACCAGTCAACTTTTTGTCTTTATGGTTTTTTTTGGTGGTTGTTGTTTTTTTTTTTTTGTTTTTTTTTTTTTTACATAGGCAGAGATAGACAGGGACAGACAGACGGGAATGGAGAGAGAGATGAGAAGCATCAATCATTAGTTTCTCGTTGTGCGTTGTGACTTCTTAGTTGTTCATTGATTGCTCTCTCATATGTGCCTTGACCACGGGCCTTCAGCAGACCGAGTAACCCCTTGCTGGAGCCAGAGACCTCGGGTCCAAGCTGGTGAGCTTTTTTTTTGCTCAAGCCAGATGAGCCTGCGCTCAAGCCTCGGGGTCTTGAACCTGGGTCCTTCCGCATCCCAGTCCGATGCTCTATCCACTGCGCCACCACCTGGTCAGGCTGTCTTTATGTTTTTGACTAAATTAATATCTGATATAAGTAAAATCACACAGTATTTGTTTTTTTGTGACTGGCCTATTTCACTTAATATAAAGACCTTGTTTCATCCATGTTGTAGCACGTGCCAGAATTTCCTTCCTTTTTAAGGCTGATTAATATTTGATTGTACATATATACCACATTTTACTTATTTATCCATCAATTGATTGATGCTTAGGTTGTTTCTATCTTTCTGCTATTGTGAATAATGTTGCTATAATTATGGGTGTACAAATATCTTTTCAAGATCATGTTTTCAATTCTTTTGGATATATACCCAGAAGTGGAATTGCTGTATCATATGGTAATTCTATATATATATATTTTTTTGTATTTTTCTGAAGCTGGAAACGGGGAGTGACAGACAGACTCCCGCATGCGCCCGACCAGGATCCGCCCGGCACGCCCACCAGGGGGCGATGCTCTGCCCCTCCGGGTGTCGCTCTGTCACCACCAGAGCCACTCTAGTGCCTGGGGCAGAGGCCAAGGAGCCATCCCCAGTGCCCGGGCCATCTTTGCTCCAATGGAGCCTCGCTGCGGGAGGGGAAGAGAGAGACAGAGAGGAAGGAGAGGGGGAGGGGTGGAGAAGCAGATGGGCGCTTCTCCTGTGTGCCCTGGCCGGGAATCGAACCTGGGACTTCTGCACGCCAGGCCAACGCTCTACCACTGAGCCAACTGGCCAGGGCTGGTAATTCTATTTTTAAGTTTCTGAGGAACCACCATTCTGTTTTTCATAATGGCTTTAACATATTACATTCCCATCAAAAGTGTCCAGGGTTCTAATTTCTCCACATCCTCACAGACACTTATTTTCTGTTTGTTTTTTAATATTAGCCATCCTAATGTATGTGAGGTAGCATCTCATTGTGGTAATGATCTGCATTTTCCTAATTAGTGATGTTGGGCATCTTTTCATGTACTTACTGGCCATTTGTTTATCTTCTTTGGAAATATGTCTAATAAAAGTCCTTTGCCCATTTTTGAATTGGGCTGCTTTTCTGTTATTAAGTTTTAGGAGTTCTCTCTATAGTCTGAATATTAATCCCATATTAGTTATATAACTTGCAAATATTTTCTCTCATTCTGTGGCTGCTTTTTTACTGCTGATATTGTCCTTGTTATATAAAATTTAACTTCCATGAAGTCCAACTTGTCTATTTTTTCTTTTGTTGCCTATGCCTTTGGTGTCATATTGAATACATCATTGCCAATGTGAAGCTCTTTGTTCAATGTTTTCTTCAAAGGATTTTATAGTTTTAGGTCTTGCATTTAGGTTGTTGATCCAGTTGTGATTTAATTCTTGACATGTCTATCAAAAAATCATGTGACCACATATGCCAGCGTTTATTTCTGGGCTCTCTATTCCATTGATCTATATGTCTGACATTATGATAGCACTACATTATTTTGATTACTGTAGCTTTGTAGTGGTAAATTTTAAAATTAGAAATGTGAGTTCCTATTTTGTTCTTCTTTTTGAAGACTGCTTTGGCTATTTGGGGTCCCTTGAGATCCCACCTTTCATCAGTGCAAATTCTTCAAGCTGGCTCCTAAGTTCTAACATAATTGTATGATAAGATATCCCAAGTTCATCAGCCATACTTCCTGCAAGATCTGAAACAGTCATTCTCAGAGTCCTAATTGCTTTTAGTGGAAATATCTAGATTACTTCTATTAGAAATTTCTTGACATTTCTAAATTTCAGGTATATAAACATCCCCTTTTTATGTTTCAGTATTGGTGTAATATTTTTAGATGTATTAGTCATTTCAATAGTGACTGGAGGTGGGGGTTATTACAGGGAGTCAAATGCCTGTACTCACACAGCTGTCTGAATCTATTCGGATTTGGTTCTGCTGCTACTAGATGATACCAGAAAATAAATCCTTATACTGTATGTTCTAGCCATTGTTATTTTTTACAATAGTAAAAGAAACTGTTGAACCTGAGAAGAATATACCTGCCAAAAAGGACTGCCCGTGGTTAACTGAGCTTCAATTCATAACCAGAGTCTAGCAGCCACTGTTTGCAGAGGTCTCTTGCACATGGCTGCATTTCAGGCAAAAGCCACACACTGGTCTGTCAAGCCTCCTGCACTGTGTATCTGCTGGCTGAGAGAGTTGCTGGGACTGTATTTCAACCAATAGTACTGAGACTTTTCCTGTCCAATTGAAGCTACGCAAGCTACATACTCATTTGCATCTTCATCAACCAATCAGAGACTGGGGGCAGGCACTACTATCTATATAATCAAACTACTTCTGTCTCACTGGAGAGCACTTTAAGTTTCCATCAAAGACAGTGTATCCCCAGGTGGAGATGTAACATCAGAGCTGGAGCTATAACACCAGAGATGGAGCTGTCATGCAGTCGAGTGAAGCTATAATACAGGCCTCCTTGCCTGAGCTGTTTCACAGACATGCTGTTCCAAATCATGCTATATCTCTATTGAGCTGTCACACAGCTGTACTGTCCCATAGCTGAGCTGGATCACAGCTGAACTATCTGTACTGAATAAAGTCTCTCACCCTTCACTGCACTATAAATTGGGAACTCTTGTTGCTGTTGAATTGGTGACAACGCTTTCAACTGACAAAATTAGAAGCAGGCAGTCTGGAGCTAATATATACCTACATCATTAAGGATCTAGATACTTTCTACCTCTTTACATCATGCTATGGCCCAAAAAAGCTTCTGAAGCCTCAGTCATCATGTTTGTGTTATAGTCCAGAAAGAAAATGAAAGACAGAACGAGCTTATCATCACTCAATAGAATGTCTTATCCATGGCAGGGTACTCCTCAAATATTAAATTGGGATATGCCTTATTCAGGCATGTATCTAGACACAGTGTTTATAGTCATGTGTCTATATTTTCTTTTCTATTAAGTGAGAGGAGGGAGGCAGGAAGACAGATTCCTGCATGCACCTCAACCGGGATACACCCAGCAAGCCCATTAGAGGGTGATGTTCTGGGGCAGCTGCTCCATTGCCCAGCAACCGAACTATTTCAGTACCTAAGGTGAGGCCATGGAGCTATCCTCAACGACTGGGGTCAATTTGCTCAAACCATTTGAGTCATGGGATGGGATGAGAGGAGGGAGGAGGGAGGAGGGAGAAGGGAGGGGGGAGAGAGAGAGAGAAGGAGGAGAGGTGGAGAAGCAGATGGTCGCTGCTTCTGTGTGCCCCGACTGGAAATTGAACCCCGGACTTCCCACAGGCTGGGCCAATGCTCTACTGCTGAGTCAACCAGCAAGGGCCTATAGTCATGTATATTTTCAAACTAATCGATTGGCTTGTGTTTACCTAATACAGCAACCAAATCTTCCCACAGTCCAGAGGTTGTGCTGAAAATCATCCCCAGCACTCCAGGTAGGTCTACCCTGCTACCCTCATCTATCCTCAAACGTATACGAGACATATTTAGGTTTTTTAAAAAACTACTTCATTACATTTGAATGATTTAAAAAGTGTTTATTTTTTTATGGGATTGGAGGAGAAGTTACAGGGAAAGGAAATATTTAATGTGTAGTTTTATCATATGCCAGGTGCAACATATACTTTCAGGTACTGAAATCATACCCTGAAAAGGAACTCTTATTATCACTATCAGAGTTGAGAAAACTGAACAGTTTTAACTCTGCTGAAAAAAAAATATTAGCAAGCACATAGTAGGATTTAAACCTAGATTTATCTGCCTTCAAAGTGCAGGTTCTTTATATCAGACCACAATAGCATATTATCTAACTCCAAGTCACCATTTACTTTCTCACCAACGAGATAAGAGCACAATGATTTGCCCTTGGTTTGTGCAGACATCTTAAACTACGGAGTATTATGCAGCAACTTCTGAAACTAAAATTTGTTTCTGAAAAGAGCTTCTGAATGTATTCAGCTTAATCTTCTCTCACTCTGAAAGCAATATAAAGAACTGGGCCAGGAATGTTTTTTAAAGAGCAAAGAACAGCTTTGTATCCAGAAAAGCTAAACAATTACAGTGTAGCTAAAATGTTCTCTGAAGTACTGTCTAGTACTTACCGGTAACTAAAAAAAGGTCTCTGCTTCTTTTAAGCAATGTGTCAAACTAAGCATATGCTATGTAAATAAATCAGTTCAGAAAGGAGTCCCAGGCTTCTCCAGCTGTGTAAGATCTCTCCCCTCATTAGGAAAGCCAAGAGAAAGAAAACCTAATGATGTGTTTACTCTGCATGTCTCATGGACAGGGGGATTTACTATACAAATTGGTAGAATTATCCTAGGGGTTCTACAAAAAAAGCTGCTGATAATGTTTTGTCAAGTTTGGCACAATCCTGCAAAACAGGAATGACAATAGGGGAAAGGTTCATCAAGGTGCCTGCTTATACTGATTTTAAACAATCATAAGGCATTAAGATATAATCTTGGCCATGCAAGCTGTATGAGGAAGAAATCAGTACCCAACCTGATTTTTAAATGTGAGAAGTTGCCGGGCTAATTTCTGACACTGAAATAGAATGCAATTCTGAGCTACTTCACAAAGCAATGCAGAAAGCATCACATTGGAAAAAATAATTGAGAATGTGCTAAAAGGAATCACATGAGAATTATCTGTCAGGTTGTTAGATTACATTATGAATTCTATTTGCTAGTTGACATTGTTTCTGATAGAAAGAAACATCTGATACACAGCCTTTTGACACTATACAATCTTTTGTAATTAAAAAAGATAAAGTTAGCACTCACATTTTAGACTTCTCTTAATAACAGCAGAACAGCAGGGCAAGAGAAAGAGAAAGAGGGACATTTGTAAAAAAGGGAAGGAGAGGCAGAAAAAATCAGTTCTAAGTCCTTATTAATTTAATCACATGTAATTCTCATAACTACAAAGTGGGTGTTACCTCTATGACTCAACCACCTACTTCCTAACTTTGCTGCCACAGCCAGTTACTTCATTTCCATGAATCACAGTTCCTTCCTCAGTAAAACAGAACTAGTACTATCTATGTAACTCATAGGCACCTCAAAGGGTGGTCTTGAGAACTAAATGAAACAATGTACAGGTATATAGCTAAAACCTGGAAATGTTAGTTTTATTTTTCTTCTTGCAGAGGGTTTCTAATTTGTTCAAAGTCAAAATTTGTCCGAAGTCTAGTATGATATAGAGCCGGAAACTGACACCAGATTAGTTTCAAATTCAATTTTTGAACTTAGTCCAGTGTTTGCCATCACACTACATTTTCACTGTACTTCATTTCATAGCATTTATCTTTCTACTTCTACAGCATGCTAAATTAAAAAAGTCTGTCCCAAATGTCATATAATATCTCCAAAATTTGAAAACAGTACACTTGTTTTTCATCCCCAACTTCTAATAGAGGGCTCTGGGTCCTCAGTGAGGAGTCTTGTCTTAGATTATCCAAGGCCAAAGTATCTCTGATCTAGTCACTCAAAAGAATGCCATACTAATCCAGAAATTCTAAAGTTAATTAGGTTATAAACATAAAAGTCATTTTTTGTTTTTGTTTTTTGCGAGAGAGCGAGGAGGACAGATAGGGACAAAGAGACAGGAAGGGAGAGAGATGAGAAGCATCAATTCTTTGTTGCAGCACCTTAATTGTTCATTTTTTGCTTTCTCATATGTGCCTTGATTTGGGGGCTATAACAGATTGAGTGACCCCTTGCTCAAGCCAGAGACGTTGGGGCTCAAGCCAGTGACCCCACACTCAAACTAGTGAGCCCACATTCAAGCCAGATGAGCCTGTGCTCAAGCCGGCAACCTTGGGGTTTCGAAACTGGGTCCTCTGCATCCCAGCCTGATGCTTTATCCACTATGCCACTGCCTGGTCAGGCTAAACACAAATGTTTATATCAGTTCATTAATAATAATCCCAAATTGGGGAAAAAAACAATAAATGTCCATCAAATTGATGATTAGATAAACTGTTTCATTCATACAGTAAAATACAACTCAGTACTAAATTGATACCTGATATCTGCAACAACATGGATGAATCCTAAAAGAATTTTGCGAAGTGAAAGAAGTCAGATATAAAAGGTTAACATATAATTCCATTTATGTAACATTCTGGAAAAATCAAAGCTATTGGGATAAAAGATCAGTAGTGGCAGAAAGGGACTGACTATAAAGGATCATGAGAGACTTTCGGGAAGTGGTAACGAAAATGTTCTAGATTTTGATTATTGTGGTGCAGGTTACATGACTATGTATGTCTGTCATAACTCATCTAACTGTATACACTTTAAAAGAAGTGCATTTTATTGTATGAAATTATACCTCAATACATCTGACTTTTAAAACAACTTGTAAAATTAGAATAAAATTATTTCTATAGGTTTTGAGTAATAAAGGCTATGAAAAAATCTAAGAAACTAATAAAATAGGTCAAATAAACAAAAGGAGATAGTATATTTTAGAAAAAAACTGAGCTCTTGAGTCTGATAAACCTAAATTTGAATACTGGCAAACTGGACAATCTTGGACAAGTTAGGTAACCTTTCAAAATCTTGACTTCTCCTTGTAAAGCTGAGATCAGACTGTCTACTTTATAAAGTAGTTTTAAGATTAAACAAACAGAGCCGGGTAGCCTGCGCTTAAGAAGCTCCAGTTGACCCCGGTGGTTGCTTCCCAGGACAACTGTGGAGCTGTTTCTCTGTGAGGAGGCTACTCCGTCGACAGGGTTACGTTCCCCATCTCCTACCTGTGGTCTTTGCCAATAAAACAATCAGCAGGCAAGTCAACAGGAAAAAAAAAAAAAAAAAAAAAAAAAGATTAAACAAACACTTAATTTGGTTCCCACCAGAGAGCAGGCAAACAAAAGAAACTGTCTATTAATGAAGTGATGGCTCTTTTTTTAAATCAATAAAAAAGTAAGCATCTCTACCAGTTAATTTAATCAACATATTATTAGCTACTCATCTATTACATGGTATGTTAACATTTTCCAAATAGACAATCTGAAAAGAGAGAAGTACATTCCTCTCTGCTCCAGAAGAGACATTTTTCTTTAAGCTTCTGCAATTTTTATTATGTTATAAAAGTGATAAGAACAGCAGTCAAGAAACAAATACAATCTGCCTTTCCACAGAATGATATATTGGGATGGAACATAAATTTTATCAGCAATAAAGGTGAATTAAATAAAATTTAAGCTAAGATTTCCCGGATGTACAATTTTCTAAGCAAATAGGAAGGTTACCAAATTGAATTAACTTCAGGACTAGAAACTTTCATATAACTCCTACTTATGACATTACTGCATGCTGAGCAAGTATCTATACTATAGATACTTTGATGGTTTTTAAATTTGAGACAAATGTAAACTACAACCCAAATTCCATTTATCTAAAGAAATGAGGTGGCTGAGGTAGAGAGGAAATTTATCAAAAACAGTATTTTTTTTTAAACGAGAGGAGGGGAGATAGACTCCTAACATGCTCCACGACTGAGATTAACCCAGCAACTCTCATCTGGGGCAGATGCTCAAATCAACTGAGCTATCCTCAGTGCCCGAGGCTGATGTTTGGACCAACAGAGCTCTTCTCAGCACCTGGGGCTGGCACTCGAACCACTCAACCTGTTGGCTGCAAGAGGGAAAGAGAGAGAGAAGGGTGAGAGGGAGGGGAAGAGAAGCAGGGGGTTACTTCTCATGTGTGCACTGACTAGGGATTGAACCTGTGACATCTGCACACTGGGCCAAGGCTCTATCCACTGAGCCAACTGGCCAGGGCCAAAAAGAGTATTTCTTAATGTATAGACTTCTATACATTTTCTAAGGGTCGAAACTAATAAGTTTGCACTGAAATTTACATAAAGTCTCAGATCTTGGCACTGGAGTAATTTACAAAGGTGAAATTTGAATTACAAATATTTGGCAGAGAAAATAATTTTCTCCTCAAATTAAAATTTTCTCCATAAACATATGTGTATCATGTATATTTTATATTATCTATACCTATATCTTTATATATAGAAACATATTTTCTTCCTGCAAGAAGATATTTTTAAAATATTGCTCCTTCTGCCCTAGCCTGTTAGCTCAGCTGGTTAAGAGCGTCATCCCAAAAAAAGGTTGCAGGTTTGATCCCCAGTCAGGGCAAGGGAAGCAACCAGTAAATGCACACCTGAGTGGAACAAATGAATGCTTCCCTCTCCGCTCTCCCCCTTATCTCTCTAAAAATCAATCAATCAATAAAACCCTGGCCGAATAACTCAGTTGGTTAGAGCGTCGTCCTGGCACAGAGGTTGCCAGTTCAATTCCCTGATAAGGGCACATACAGGAGCAGCTTGATGTTCCTGTCTCGCCCTCTCCGCCTTAAAAAAAAAAAAATTGCTCCTTTAGAATAGAACTTAAAAGTATTATCCCACATCTTACAAGCTGTAGGCTTCAAACTGTGGCAAATACTGATTAAGGAATAAGAAATTAAGATGGTACACAATCTTTCCTTTTCTATTAAGCCAACTACAAAGCAGCTAGGATTTCTAAACAATCCAGCAGAAATCTAGGTTATTAATTGGGCTTCTCTTATGCCTTATGATGCAAATTTATAATGAGGATAGAGATTTTTTTTTTTGTTGGTTAGTACTAAAACTCCATCTCTAGGAAACAGTGAATTTAAAAAGAAGCTTAATATTATATATTGAATTTGAAGACATGACATCATTGTTTTCTATCCCCTTACTATTGCCTGAAATAGGGAAGGGGTGGGGTATTCAAGTATGTTATTGGTGTCTATTTCTTGCCTGAAAATTAAATCCTTCTAGCAATTTACACAGTACATTAATATAACCTGAATGGAGAAATGAAACAAGGGGATTTTATTTATAAGCTATTTTTATAAAGATTTTATTTATTGATTTTAGAGAGAGGTGAGAGAAAGGCAGGGGGGGAGGTGATGGTGGTGGTGAGAAGCAGGAAGCATCAACTTGTTGCTTCTTGTATGTGCCTTGACCAGGAAAGCCCGGGGTTTTGAACCAGAATTCCAGATCCATGCTTTATCCACTGTGCCACCACAGGTCAGGCTTTTATAAGCTAAAAACAAGCATAAAGTCAGTGAAATTTTATTCTTTCTTAGTCTCTACTTTAGTCACAAGAAGTGACTAAGCAGGTCATAGGGAAGTTGGTAGTTTCAAGACTTTAGGGAGTTATATGGAATCTTTTTACAGGTTTTTAATATACTTTAGATCTAAAACTCTTGGCAGTTACAGAGCACCCTAAAGTTAAATAGGCCCAACCTAAACATACTTTCTGTAAGGAACTCCTTAAGACTCATCAAATTCAAAGCCAATATACCTTCCTTCAGCCTTTCCAGGAAAATGAGAAATTACCCTAAAATGCCCAAATATGGATATTCTCCATCTTCAGTCATAAATAAGTTATTTCTTTGTTACTAGAAAATTATTTCTCATTTGTATATTCTCTGCCTCATTCCTTCCAGCCTGCTTTTCCTCCCAAAACAGCACAATCTCCATTGAAACAGAAACACTCTCAATTAGTCTTATGATTTTATTTTTATATTTAAAAAAAAGATTGATTTTAGAGAGGAAGGGGGGGTGGCGGAAAGCATCAACACGTAGTACTTACCTCTTGTATGTGCCTTGCATGGGCAAGCCCAGGGTTTTGAACTAGTGACCTCAGCATTCCAGGTTGATGCTTTGTCCACTGTGCTACCATAGTTCAGGCTAGTCTTATGACTTTAGACTAATCTAAGCCTTGCAACTCTCCAAGGATGAATTTCTTATATATCCTTGTTGTTGCATTTATATCAGAAAACAAATTCCTTGAGGGGAGAAACCATGTGTAAATGAATTATTTCCCCCTCCCCCTCAAAGCACTTAGGACAATACAGTTTTGTTTTCCTTCCATATATAAATCTAATTATACCTGGAATACATTTGAATAAATTCCTATGAATATAATTCCCACTTCAAATTCTACTTTGCTATCCTAAACACAAGTTACATCTTCCCTGTAAGAAGTAGCCAGTAAAACCCAGTTTGGACTTCTAATTTCCAGAACTGTAAGAATAAATTTGTGTTGTTTTAAGCCACCAAATTTGTGGTAATTTGTTACAACATCAATAGGAAACTAATACACCTAGCAATTAGAAAGCCCCAATATTACTGACTCCTGGTTGTAGATACTTACGTAGAATCTGCACCTTTAATACTACTTCCATAATCAGGTTTGGCAGGCATAACCTTTTGGCTTAATGAGAGAGCAAATCCTAACTAAAATACAGTTTCCAACTACTGTATAATTGTGTATTTGACTATTTCTCCTTTCAGTTTTTCTAGTTTTCCTTCAACTATTTTAAAGCTATTATTGGATGCCTACACATATGGAATATCTCATATTTCTTACTCTGAAATCTACATTTCTGATACTAATATAGGAACCCAGCTTTCTTTTGATTAGTGTCTACATTGTATATATAAGGTCTACCGGAAAGTTCTGTCCGTTTTTGGAATAAAACAAAATACAAATTTTTCTTACCATCAATAAACTTTATTAAATAATATAATTGCCATTATTATTAATGATTTCTTGCCAGCGTGAGGGCAATTTGTATATCCCATTTTTGAAAACTGTTTTATCTTTTGATGCGAAAAACTGAACCAGTGCTTGGTTGATATCTTCTTCATTTCTGAATTTTTTGTCCTTCAAAAAATTTTGTAAGGACAAAAACAAGTGATAGTCGGAGAGTGCTAAGTCCGGGGAATATGGTGGATGCGACAGAATTTCCCAGCCTAGTTCTGCAATTTTTTGACGACTCCCCAAAATGCAGTGGCGTAAATGAACTTTATCAGTAGCCATGGGTACACTATCGCTTCACACAATAAGACTAACGTGAATCAACTTTGTTTTAGTTAATTTGCTACGTCAATATGTATACATTAAGTGATAAAAATAGAGAAGCACACATGCACCAAATAAACATGTGCTTACGTGTCGAAACTTGTGACAGAAACGGACAGAACTTTCTGGTAGACCTTATAGTTTCTCATCTGTTTACTTTTAATCTGTATCTTTATGTACTCAAAGTTTGTTTTTTGTAGACAGTATATAATTGAATCTTTTTAAAAAACATATAAATCAAACAATCTTTTTTTTTTTCCCCTGAAGCTGGAAACAGGGAGGCAGTCAGACAGACTCCCGCATGCGCCCGACCAGGATCCACCCGGCATGCCCACCAGGGGGCGATGCTCTGTCCATGTAGGGCATTGCTCTGTTGCAACCAGAGCCATTTTAGCACCTGAGGCAGAGGCCATGGAGCCATCTTCAGTGCCTGGGCCAACTTTGCTGCAGTGGAGCCTTGGCTAGGGGGTGGGGAGGAGAGACAGAGAGGAAGGAGAGGGGGAAGGGTGGAGAAGCAGATGGGCGCTTCTCCTGTGTACCCTGGCCGGGAATCGAACCAGGGACTCCTGCACACCAGGCCGATGCTCTACCGCTGAGCCAACCGGCCAGGGCTAAACAATCTTTTAATGAGGGTGTTTAGACCATTTACATTTAATGTGATTATTGAGTTGGTTAGATTCCAATCTTGATATATCTTGCTATTTCTCTATTTATATCATCTTTGTTTTCTTTTTCTCCTACAATCTGTTGGTATTTTTTGATTCTATCCTATATCCACTACTGACTTATTAGCTATACCTTTTTATTAATTTTTTTACTTCTACTTATGTTATAGACACTACATTATATTTTTATTCTTGTTGGAAGCAATTCTCTTCAAGGAAAAAAAATTTTAAATGAAGGGAAAAATAGCATTTATATCTACCCACATTTTACCATTCCCAGTGCTCTTCATTTCTTTATACAGATGCACATTTCTATCTGATACTATTTTCCTCTGCCTAAAGAACTATTATTTATTTATTTATTTATTTATTTATTTATTACAGAGACAGAGAGTGAGTCAGAGAGAGGGATAGACAGGGACAGACAGACAGGAACGGAGAGAGATGAGAAGCATCTATCATTAGTTTTTCATTGCGCGTTGCAACACCTTAGTTGTTCATTGATTGCTTTCTCATATGTGCCTTGACCGCGGGCCTTCAGCAGACCGAGTAACCCCTTGCTGGAGCCAGCAACCTTGGGTTCAAGCTGCTGAGCTTTTCCTCAAACCAGATGAGTCCGCACTCAAGCTGCGACCACGGGGTCTTGAACCCGGGTGCTCTACATCCCAGTCTGACGCTCTATCCACTGCGCCACTGCCTGGTCAGGCTCTGCCTGAAGAACTATTTTAACATTTCTTGTAGCACATGTCTGTTGGTGACAAATTCTCTCAGCTTTTTTATCCAAAAGCCTTTATTTTACTTCCATTTTGGAAAAATATTTTTTGTCAGGTTATTTCTTCTTCTTCCTTCTTCTTCTTCTCCTCCTCCTCCTCCTCCTCCTTCTTCTTTTTCTTCTTCTCCCTTCTTCTTCTCCTCCTCCTCCTTCTCCTTCTCCCTTCTCCCTTCTTCTTCTCTCCTCCTCCTCCTCTCGTTCTCCTTCTTCTTCTTCTAGTCTATATGATTCTTACATTATCTATTCATCTGTTAAGGTGATACTTTTTTTTCCCTCTGGATGCTTTTAAGATAATTTTCAAGATTTCTGTCATTTGTTTTCAACAATTTGATTACGGTGCTTGGTTATTCTTTGGAGATTTGTGAACTTCTATAATCTGTGGGTTTAAAGTTTTCATCAAACTTGGTAAATATTTGCCCACTATTTCTTAAAATATTTTTTTCTGTCTCCCCATCTCCTTCTGAAATTTGTGACACTTGTGTTAAACTATGTGATACTGTTCCATGGTTCACTGATGTGTTTTTTTTATCCCAAGTTCTATTTTTTCCGTTGGTGGTTCTTTTTAGCTAGTTGCTGTTGCTGTCTTTAGGTTTTAACTAATCTTTTTCTCCTTCAGTGTTTAATCTGTTTATCTCATTGCTACATTTTCCATTTCAGATATTCTATTTTTCATCTCTAGAAGTTCTATTTGGGTCTCTCTTTATAAAAATAACTTTCATTTCTCTCTTTGGCATGTTCATGTTTTCCTCTACTCTCCTGAACATATGGAGTATATTTCTAAGTGCTGCCTTAATGTCCTTGTCTGATAATTTGATCATGTCATTTCTTTCCCTCTTCCTACTGGTTGATTTTTGTCCTCATGATGGGTCATAGTTTCCTCCTTCTCTAATATCCAGTAATTTTTTATAGGATACAAAACATTTAAGAATTTTACATTGTTGGGTACTGGATTTTTTTTTTTCAGATTTGCTGTGGATATGTATTTATCTTTCATGCTTAATTTTCATTATATACATATATTGCAGTTTTTTAAAAAGCAGAAATGCTATTTATAGAGAATTTGAGTGGACAAATGAATTTGTACACTTTATTTGTTTACCCTCAACAAAATTTTAAGTGTACAGTACAGTACTGTTAACTACACGCACAATGTTACATAGCAGATGCCTAGAATGTTTTCATCTTGCATAGCTGAAACCTTATAGCTATTGAACAGCAACTCCCCATCTCTCCCTCCCTTAGCACCAATAGCAATCACTATTCTTCTTTCTGCTTCTATGAGTTTGACCTCTGTAGATACCTCATATAAGTGGAATCATTCAGTATTTGTTCCTTTTGTGACTAGCTTATTTCACTTGATATAGAGTCCTCAAAGTTCATCCATGTTGTTGCATAAGAGAAGTCCTTCTTTTTCATATGTATATATTTCATTGTACGTATATATGACATTTTATTTATTTATTCATCTGTAGATGGACATTTACGTTGCTTCTACACCTTGGCTGTTGTGAGTAATGCTTCAATGAACAGAGAAGCACAAATATCTCCCCAAGATCCTGATTTAATTATTTTTATCAAATATTGTACCTAGATGTGAGACTGCTGGATCCGATGGTATGGATTTTTGTGTCCCTTTAAGTGTTTCTGAGCTTTGTTCTGGGTGTAGTTAAGTTACTTGGCAATAATTTGATCATTTTAAAGCTTACTTTTAGCTTATACTTGGGCAGCAATTTTCAAAAGCGTGTTCCGCAAGAACTTTTAAAAGATGATATATGTGACTATTTAGTCAAGGAATGGACCTCTTTTCCTTCAGATTGTCAAAAAAATAACAACAGCCAACACAACAATAGCTTTCTGGTGTGAATGCCCTGTTAGAAACCATAAATATGTAGGTCATATAACAGAGTTTCAACTTACTGGTTACGTTGAATAAGATTGTGTCTGATTGGATAATTCTTGGTATAAGAAATCCTTGTCTACAGTATAGGTAACTGGTTTTTCAAAAAGTCACTTTGGAGCAAAAAGGGCAGGTAATTGCTACTACAATGTTTTTTTGTTTATAAATTAATAAAAATTATAACTATTTTTTGGTGTGCAGCAGAAGTTTAGTTTATTTAAAAAAACTTGTTTATGTGTGCCATGAGATGAAAAGGTTGAAAGTCTAAGGCTTCTTAAGACTTTACCCAGTGCTTATTAGGAGGTTTTTTCATTCTGGTTGGTGAGGCCACCCTACTCTGTGTGAACTCTGAGGATTTTTTCTTCCTACTCCTTCCAGAGGTTCTTTTCCTAGTGTTGAGTAGTCACTTCATATGTGTACACAAACTGATACTAAGGCAAGGACTGGAAGGGGCCCTTTACAACAGGTCTCTGGCACTCTCCTTTTGTGCAGCCCTCTCCTTTCCCGTATTTTGCCCTCACACTTGTAGCTTCCTTCTCATCTGTGAACTCCAGACTCAATCCTGTGAGACTCCTGGGCTGACAGGTTCCCTCACCCTGCACTGCAGCTTGGAAAAACTGTGGGCTCATCTTGCTTCTCTTTTCTCAAAGATTATGATCCAATGTCTGAAAAACCAAACTAGGAAAAGAGAAGTAAAGTTGAGAGTCAATTCTTATCATTAATAAATTCTGTTTAATTATTATGCCATTGTTTTGCTGCAATTTAAAAAAACCTTACTCACCTGACCAGTGGTGGTGCAATGGATAAAGAGTTGATCTAGGACACACATATCACAGTATAATATATATAGTATACACTTTGATTAATTTTCACAAAGTGAATATACCTGTGTAACCAGTACCCAGATCAACACTGTAAGAACACAAGCTTGGTTTACCATTCAGAATTTTATTTATTTACTTATTAATCATTTTTCTTAAGCGAGAAGTGAGGAGGCAGAGAGACAGGCTCCTCCATGTGTCCCAACCTGGATCCACCCAGCAAGCCCACGGGGGCCATGCTCTGCCCATCTGGGGCTGTTGCTTCATTGCTTGGCAACTGAGCTATATATTTTAGAGCCTGAGGCAAGGCTATGGAGCCATCCTCAGTGTCCGGGGCCAACTTGCTCCAACTGAGCCATGGCTGTGGAAGAAGAAGAGAGAGAGAGAGAGAGAGAGAGAGAGAGAGAGAGAAAGAGAGAGAGAGAGAGAGAGAGAGAGAGAGAGAGAAAGGAGAGGTGCGGTGGAGAAGCAGATAGTTGCTTCTCCTGTTGCCCTGGCCAAGAATCGAACCTGGGACATCCAAACGCTGGTCTGATGCTCTACTGCTGAGCCAATTGGCCAGGGTCACATTCAGAATTCAAATTAATAGAAAAAGGGAGAAATATCACACCATCTAAATAGGTTTTATTAAATAAAAGCTTTTGATAAAATTTACCTCTCCTGATTTTATTAAAAGCTTATGGCAAACTAACTGTAGAACAGAACTTCCTTAACTAGCCACGTAACATCTGTTTGTTTCCCTGTTGAAACCCTTCCCCCAAAGGACCAACTCTCTTGACTTCTAATACAATAAATCAGTTTTGCCTGTTTTAAAACTTTATATAACTGGAATCACACAATGGGTACTTTTTTGTGACTGGTCCTTTCCACTGAACATTATGTTTCTGAGACTCATCTATGTCATTCTGCACTGCAATATTCATTTATTCTCATTACTGTATGGCATTACATTGCATACAAATACACTACTATTTAGTTATCCAATTTGCTATTGCCAAACATTTTGGATTGTTTTCAGTTTTGGGCTAGATCAGGGGTTGGGAACCTTTTTGGCTGAGAAAGCCATGAACGCCACATATTTTAAAATGTAATTCCATGAGAGCCATATAACAACCCCTGTATGTTACGTATTATCCAATAAAAATTTGGTGTCCCAGAGGACAGCTGTGATTGGTTCCAGCCACCCGCAACCATGAACATGAGTGGTAGGAAATGGATTGTAATACATGAAAATATTTGATATTTTTAACGTGTTTTTTTTTTTTATTATTAAAGATTTGTCTGCGAGCCAGATGCAGCCATCAAAAGAGCTATATCTGGCTCGCGAGCCATAGGTTCCCAACCCCTGGGCTAGATGAATACTGCTCTGTGAACACTCTCACACGTGTTTTGATGAAAAAATGTTCACATTTCTATTGTATATATGAGCTGGGGGAAAAAGTGTTTTGTTTTGTTTTTTTACAGAGACAGAGAGAGAGAGAGTCAGAGAGAGGGACAGATAGGGACAGACAGACAGGAACGGAGAGAGATGAGAAGCATCAATTATCAGTTTTTCATTGCAACACCTTAGTTGTTCATTGATTGCTTTCTCATATATGCCTTGATGTGGGCCTTCAGCAGACTGAGTAACCCCTTGCTTGAGCCAGTGACCTTGGGTCCAAGCTGATGAGCTTTGCTCAAACCAGATGAGCCTGCGCTCAAGTTGGCAACCTCAGGGTCTTGAACCTGGGTCCTTCCGCATCCTAGTCTGACACTCTATCCACTGTGCCACCGCCTGGTCAGGCAGGAAAAAAGTAAGTTTACTGTGCCAGTGTGACATTCTTTTTCTTTTTTTTATTTAATATTTTATATTTATTGATTTTAGAGAGAGGAGAGAGGAAGAGGGAGAAAGGGAAAAGGAGAGAGAGAGAAAAGGAAAGGGGGTAAGAGTGGGAAGCATCAATTTATGGTAGTTGCTCCTCATATATGCCTTGATTGGGCAAGCCTAGGGTTTAAATCTGGAGACTTCAGGGTTCCCGGCAAAACTTTACTTACTGTATCACCACAGGTCAGGCATCACTGTGACATTCCTTTGAGTTTACAAAACTATTGTAATAATCATAACCTACATGTCTTTTTCCATACAAACAACTGTAAACTGAAGACAGAAATTGTAAGGTCATGTGGTATATAAGTTTAATTTTAGTAGTAAAAGTCTTTTTTTAAGTATTAACCAAAGTTGTTAAAGCAATTTATATTCCCATCAGCTGTGGAAAAAAAAAATTGCAGATGCAATACCTCCTCACCAATATTGGTATTCCCAGACTTCAAGTCTAGTCATTCTATAGGGTAGGTAGTGGTATCTCGTCATAGGTTTAATCTGTACTTTGCAGATGACTAATGAGACTGAGGATCTTTTAATATGTGTTTGCTTTTTAAGTATCTTCTGGGAAGTGACCATTTAAGTGTATCACCCATTTTTCTATTGGGCTGTCTGCCTTTCTGCTGAGTAGAAATTTTTTATATATTCTGGCTGAGTTCTTTGTCAGTATATATAATGCAAATTGCAAATATATTTTTTTCCTACTCCGTAGCTTGCCTTTTCATGCTTTTTAAAAAATATTTTTTTAATTTATTGATTTGAGACAGAGAGAGACTGATTTATTGTTCTATTTATTTATGCGTTCATTGGTTTATTATTATATGTGTCCTGACCAGATATTGAACCAGCCATCTTGGTGTGTGGGAATAATGCTCTAATCAACTGAGCTACCTGGCCAGGGCTTGCTTTTTCATTCTTAATGGTGTCTTTTAATGAAGAGCATGTCTTAACTTTAATGTAGACAATTTATCCTTTTTTTGTTGTTGTTAATGGTTTATGTATTGTTTAAGAACCTTTCCCTACCCCAGGGTTATCAAGATACTGTTTACTTCCAGAAGCTTTATTGTTTTAATTTTCTTTTTTTTTGTTTTTGTTTTTTTGCATTTTTCTGAAGCTGGAAACAGGGAGAGACAGTCAGACAGACTCCCGCATGCGCCCGACCGGGATCCACCCGGCACGCCCACCAGGGGGCGATGCTCTGCCCATCCTGGGCGTCGCCATGTTGCGACCAGAGCCACTCTAGCGCCTGGGGCAGAGGCAACAGAGCCATCCCCAGCGCCCGGGCCATCTTTGCTCCAATGGAGCCTTGGCTGCAGGAAGGGAAGAGAGAGACAGAGAGGAAGGCGCGGCAGAGGGGTGGAGAAGCAAATGTGCGCTTCTCCTGTGTGCCCTGGCCGGGAATCGAACCCGGGTCCTCCGCACACTAGGCCGACGCTCTACCGCTGAGCCAACCGGCCAGGGCCCTGTTTTACTTTTCATATCTCCCATCCAAGTACTAACCAGGCCCGACCCTGCTTAGCTTCCGAGATCAGACGAGATCGGGCGCGTTCAGGGTGGTATGGCCGTAGACTACTTTTCATATCTATAATTCATCTGTAATTAATTTCTTTATATGGTTTGAGGCTGACACCAAGATTCATCTTTTCTTTTCACATGGGTATCTAATTGACCTACCACAATTTATTGAAGAGCATCCTTTCCTCACTACACTACAATGTTATCTGACATAAATCAAGTAACTATATATACATATATGCATTTGTTGGCTCTATTTTGTTTCATTGGTTTGTCTTTTCTTACGCCAGAACCATGCTGTCTTTATTACTGCAGCTTTATGATAAGTCTTGATATCTTGTAGTATAAATCTACCAGTTTTATTATTTTTCAAGACTGTCTTGGCTATTTTTGGCCCTTTGCATTTCTATAATAATTTAAGTATCAGCTTGCCAATTTCTAAGAACAAACAAATTTGGAATATTTTTTGAGACTGCACTGAATCCATATAGAGAGAACTGACATCTTTATAATAACATTAAATCCATGAACTGGCATATTTCTCTATTTATCTGTCTTCTTAATTTTTCTTAATAATGTCTTAGTGTTCAGTTATAGAAGTCTTTTGTTGGATTAATTTTGGGTATTTGATATTTTTGATATATTGATATCACTTTTTAAATTTCATTTTTTTGTTTGTTGCTGGTAAATAGGCCTAAAATTGATTTCTGTGTATCAATTATGTACCTGGCAACCTTGCTAAATTCACTGTTTAATTCTATTGTTTATAGATTGTTTTTTAAATTTTCTTTGTAACAGTCATGTCATCTGTAAATAACTGAAATTTTATTCCTCTCCTTCTAATCATTATGCTTTTTCCCTTATTGCACTGTCCAATAGAAATTTCTGTGATAATGGAAATGTTCCATATTTGTGATATATGGTAGCCACTAGCCACATGTGCCTATTGAACACCTGGTATGTAGCCAGAGTGACATATGATCTATAATTTTAAATTTAACTAATTGAAGTTTAAATATTTAAATTTTCACATGTGGTATTAGATAGCTCAAGTCTAGGATCTCTGACATAACAGTGAATACAAGTGGTTAAGCAAGCATCCTTAAGTTTTTTCTGTGTGTGTGTGTGTGTGTGTGTGTGTGTGTGTGTTTGTGTGTGACAGAGTCAGAGAAGGACAGAAAGGAAGGGAGAAATGAGAAGCATCAATTCGTCGTTGCAGCTCCTTAGTCGTTCATTGACTGCTTTCTCATATGTGCCTTGACGGAGGTTGGGGGGGCTACAGTAGAGTGATCCTTGCTCAAGCCAGCGACCGTGGGCCCAAGCCAGTGACCTTGGGCTTCAAGCTGCTACCTCTGGGCTCAAGCCAGCAACCATGGGGTCATGTCTATAATCCCACGCTCAAGCCAGCGACTCTGCACTCAAGCTGGTGAGCCCTCGCTCAAGCCAGATGAGACTGTGCTCAAGCTGGTGACCTCGGAGTTTCAAACCTGGGTCCTCTGCATGCCAGTCCGACGCTCTATATCCACTGTGCCATGGCCTGGTCAGGCCTTACTTTATTCCTTATCTCAGATAAACACTTTCACTATTTCATCACTAAATGTGATGCTTGTTGTTGGTAGTCTATTTTACTAACAGATGGCTAAAGGCATTTAATAAAATCAGGAACAGGTAAATTTTATCAAATAATTCAAGATTCAGCTTGCCAATATCAAAGAACTAACAAATCTGGAATCTTGAGAAATACTTCTATTTAACAGAATCTATTGTAATGTTATTCTTTCTCTTTTTCTATTAATTTGGCCAGTTACATTGTCTAAATGTAAAGATAAACTGGTTCTTCTATAGTAAATGCAACTTGCTTATGACCTCTACCTATATCTATCATCTATCTATCTATCTATCTATCTATCATCTGTCTATCTAGATTTGATAATATATTTAGAATTTAGTAATCTATATTAGCAAGTGAAATGGACTTGAAAATTTCCTTTCTTATAATGCCCTTACCGGGTGTTGA
Source organism: Saccopteryx bilineata (assembly GCF_036850765.1). NCBI lineage: Eukaryota > Metazoa > Chordata > Mammalia > Chiroptera > Emballonuridae > Saccopteryx > Saccopteryx bilineata. Next base: position 50,200,267 of record NC_089493.1, read on the forward strand.
CATTAAGTTATGAAAGTGTCAAAACAGGTTGGGAAATATTTTCTATATTTTTAGTATCTGAAAGAGTTTTAGTAATGTTGATGTTAACTCTTCTGACAATTCTTGGAAGAATGTGTGAAGCCATCTGGGCCTGGAAACTTCTTCATGGAAAAGTTCCAAATTACAGACTCAATTTCACTAATAAATATGGAACTATTCAGATTTTTATGTTCAAAGTTGTCTAAATTTTCAAGTCTATTGACATAATGTAATTTTTAAAATTTCTGTAAAATATAAGATGTTCTTTTTCCATTCCTGAATTTGGAAATTTATGCCTTTTCCTTTTTTTCTTCATTAGTCCTCCAGGGGATTTATTACTTTATTAAATGTACTGATTTTGTTGAGTCTTTGTTTTTTACTTCATTAATTTTGGCTCTAACTTTTATTTTCTACCTTCTACATTCTTTGTAGAAGAATGTTGCAGAGCTTATGTTTGGCCCAAAGCCTTTGCTCAGAAAAGATTATCACCCTTTTTTCCTGTTATATAAAAAAATAAATTGATAACTCCTCTTAGTTATCTAACAGGTCATTCTACTGAATGCATTTTTAAAAGCTTCCTCTCACACATCTACTCTATTATACAGCATCAGCTGTATAATAATATAATATTCAAACTACTGTCTGATGTTGTTATTGGGCTTCACTAATACTGATGTTCTCTCTCCAAAGTATCCTTTTCTATAAATAGGGGTATCTCTAATGATTAATTGGATACTCTTACTGTAAAACATACAAATTAGTCTAGTCAGGATAATCAAGGCCTGGGACAGTAACAAATATTCCCCATACCCTTAGTGACTTAGCAAAACAAATTTATTTCTTGTTCACACATGGTCTACTGTCTCAAATTCAAATTACATTTAAACAATCACCATTGATTTAATTAGGCAATAATTATGTGTGTGTGTGTGTGTGTGTGTGTGTGTGTGTTTCCACTGACATCTACTCAAGATTGTATTACCTTAGCAGGCTTACTAGGGCTGAAGACTGAAATCCATATTAAAAGTCCTAATTTCAACACTAGAAGTGTTCATTAACATTAAGTACTTAACAATGCTTCCATGCAGACATGTTCTGATTTTCACTAAGATGCTAGAATTCATTTTACTATGAACTTTCCTGCTTGGCCATTTAGCATTATTTTGAGACTCCATTATTCCTATGCTGCTTTGCAATACACACTATGGACAAAGTAAAAATGCTACATTTAGAGAGTGACTGACTGGCTACATTATTATTTATTTTAATTGAATTTATTGGGGTGGCTCTGGTTAACATAATTATACAGGTTTCAGGTTTACAATACTACAACACATCTCTGTACACCAAATTGTCTGACTGGCTATATTATTGCCCCAGATTTTCCTATCTTTTGCATTTGTACATTTTTAAGACAAGCAGGGTTTATACAGAATAGAACATTTACGAGATCTTAATAAAACTATTTAATTTGCATTGCTTATTTATCTTACTAGAGTACTCAGAATTCTATCTAGTTTGACACAGAATTCTATCTAGTTTGACACTTCCAACAACAGCAGTGTTTGGAACTTTGCTAAAATCATGTTTATTACTCATAGATAGTTCTAAAGTATTAATAATTTGGAAAAGTGATATTTGTATCAAAGATCTAATTCTTATCCAACTCACCTAAAGATAAGCAGTTTATCAAAAGAAAATTCCACGAGCACAAGATAGTCTAATCACAACAAAGAATTGTGTTTAGGAAGCGCACATGTGTGCTTAGGAGGGTGAGTTTTGATGAATTTAGGGCCTCAGTCCAACAAAAATTTGAAATATCACACACACATAACATCAGGAAGCTATACAAGAAAGTAGTGAAGGATTTTCTAGCTATACAGGAAAAGTAGTGAAGGTTTCTAACTGTTCCTTCTGGGTTTGAATCCTGACTCTATCACTTATTAATTCTGTGTCTTTAAGACATTTATTTAACTTGTTTACATCTCACGTTCTTCATAAATCTATGGTCTTCAAGAATAACTATTTCAAAGGATGGGGTTAAATATTAATGTATGTAAGGCCCTGGCCAGTTGGCTCAGCAGTAGAGTGCTGGCCTGGTGTGTGGAAGTTCTGGGTTCGATTCCCGGTCAGGGCACACAGGAGAAGCGCCCATCTGCTTCTCCACCCTTCCCACTCTCCTTCCTCTCTCTCTTTCCCTCCCGCAGCCAAGGCTCCACTGGAGCAAAGTTGGCCTGGGGCTGAGGATGGCTCCAAGGCCTCTGCCTCTGGTGCTAGAATGGCTTTGGCCACCAACGGGCATGCCAGGTGGATCCCGGTCGGGCGCATGAGGGAGTCAGTCTGACTGCCTCCCCACTTCTAACTTCAGAAAAACACACACACATACAAAAGTTAATGTAAAGTTAATGTATGTAAAGTGTTTAGATCATCAATGCTAAGCACATAAAAAGTACTCAATAAATATTAGAAAATACTACCCATCACTACCACCACCACATTAAAAGAAAAAAGTGAGAATCTTTAATAATTTAAAGTACAAGTTAAAAATTTTAATTTAAACACACATTTCACAGGAAGTTGTATATACTTTCAACCTAGTGTCTAACCAAGTTTCAAAACCTTTACTATGCTACAAAACAATATTATTCCTTACCTATGATGACCCAATCAACAAGAGTTTATTGAACACCTTTTGGTTACTGGGATATAAAAACAAGAGGTATAACAACTGCCCCTCAAAACCTTATATTCAGCCCTGGCCAGGTAGCTCAGTTGGTTAGAGCAGGGGTCCCCAAACTACTGCCCATGGGCCACATGCGGCCCCCTGAGGTCATTTATCCAGCCCCCACCACACTTCTGGAAGGGGCACCTCTTACGTTGCTGGTCAGTGAGAGGAGCATAGTTCCCACTTAAATACTGGTCAGTTTGTTGATTTAAATTTACTTGTACTTTATTTTAAATATTGTATTTGTTCCCGTTTTGTTTTTTTACTTTAAAATAAGATATGTGCAGTGTGCATAGGGATTTGTTCATAGTTTTTTTTATAGTCCGGCCCTCCAACAGTCTGAGGGACAGTGAACTGGCCCCCTGTGTAAAAAGTTTGGGGACCCCTGATCTAACTTTTCCTTAATCTCCCTCTGCAAAAAAAGGGGGGAAAAGCTTTAAAAATATTTTTAAATGTTATTATCTTTTATTCCTATTGGTAAGAATCATACTATTTTTTTTTTACATGTATTGTATTAGTGTAGGTATATATAGTACCATAAGCCCTTAAATTCACCAGGATAATTACATTGGGCTGCCCATTCTAAAAACAGACAAAACCCCTAATCCCTATTGCTTAAGAACCAGAAAAGTAAAACAAATATACCTTTTATGTTAGGTTTAGCAGTGACAAAACTTCTGGCATAAGAATCATAGAGCTGGAAATAATCTTATTAGAAAACACAGTCTAATTACTTTATTTATAGACAAAAGAATTAAAATCTAGAGAAGTTTAATGACTTGTCCAAAATCACACAGCTAGTACTGGCTGAACCAACATTAGACCTTAACTCTAATAATTTCTAAGGCTGTGCTTTCTATTTCAACTTACTGCCTTTATTGATCTACCTGCAACACCAAAATAAGAAAATAAATAAATAAATAGGCTCAGTTAATAATTTGAAATATTGAATTCTGGATTTTTTACTTACTAAATGTCAACTGATATTTAGCATTTTTTAAACAAAAAGTCTATGTATATATACTGAAACAATTACCTATAAAATTTTATCATGTTTGAAATACTTTTTATAATTCAGTCATTTGAGAACTTCAATATGCTAGGAATAAATACTAAATAACTAGTAACTGGCCTTTAGATAAATTAAGTGTACAATAAGATCACTAATATAACAAAAATGTTAAGAAAAACTCTTACAACCTACAATTCTACATGTGGTCGTTAATTCTGACAGTATAACATTACTACAGAATAAAATACCATTAAGATAAAGAAGGTTTAATCACTGTGAAATAGAATTTATTGATCTACCATAAAATGAGTTTATTGACAAAACAGTTTAAAGCATTATTTGCAGTTATACAAGAGTTTGTTTTGCAAATGTTATAGCAAGTATTATTTCTAGAGTTTAATTAGACCATTAAAAAGTTTCTGCAAATACACTAAATTTTTGAGATCTTTTTACAGCTAACAGCAATGCAGATGTGTATTATTTCTTAAAATAGATGATTTTCATTTTCAAGAAAGCTATTAGTTATAATCAATATCATTAGAGAATCCTTTCTGGGATATCAATTGGAGACTCACTCCCATAATTAGCATTAATGAATACTATGCTGGCTGTTCCCTCACATAACATGTGTAACATAGATTTTCCAAAAGTGATGCCCCTTAAGGGTGAAGAAAACATTAAATAAGGGTGAGATAATCAGTCTTATCTAATTATTACCTTCCCTCCCAGAGGCTTAAAATTTTAGAGACTTTCTAATAATTTTCGTTATTTTTCTAATCTTAGGAGAAGCAGTGTAGCACAGTAGATAAGAGTGTGGACTTTTAAGTAAGAAAACAAAGGTTCAAATCCTGACTTACTAGCTGTGTTACCTTGGATAATTTTTCTTTACTTGTAAAATGTGGGTAACCATGCACACCAATGAAGCCAACTGTGAGGATTAAGCTAAATAACACACAAAAGAAAGTGGCCAACTTGGAGTTGACCAAAAAACTGTTGCTCAAAAGAAGTTAAACTTCATCCTTTCTCAATTCCCCAATTTTAGAAATGGTTGTTTCAGGTAAAATTGATACTGTCAACTGTCATACAAGCACAACTACTTGTAGCTGCCAGTTTATTAGTCTCTGGCCCTAAAGAATACTCAACTGAAGTCACAAACCTCATTTTTTGAGTCTTCCATAAATAAGGAAGTAGGCTGTCATCAAGACCTAAACAAACAAAAACCCATACTTTCCTTTTTTATCCCCACTATTCAGGAAGAGGGAAGAAGGAAATAAAATATATACTTATGTTATAAATATATATATATAGTACTTTCGCACTCTCGCCCCTCTCACAAAGCTAGGAAAACATTGTCTTATTTATATCTTATTTACAAAGAGAGCCCAAGAAGGTAGGACAGTATAAGTTATGTTATAAACAGTGACCAGAGCAGCCACTATAAGAAAGGGTTGTACCTTCCAATTTAAAATTGGCTGGCCTAAATTCAAAGACTGTCATCATCATAACTACAACAAACCTGGGTATAGCCACTAGAAATAGTAGTGACATAATCACCCTACCAAGTAGGATGTTTAAAAAGATATGCTCATTCTGAAGCACAAAAGAAGTTATCTTTCCATTTGTAACGACTCATAATACTAATATGTTCAGAATCTGAATATGTAAATAAAATACTGTTTTGGCTTTCTCCTATTGAAACGGGATAATGCACCTACTTAACTAGAATTGTATTAAGGGAATCAATCATAATTACCCAAATGATGTAACAGGAATGATATCCTTTAAGGCATATATTATTTTTCTAATTTAAGCATAAATTTTATATAACAGCCCTGGCCAGCAGCTCAGTGGATAGAGCAACGGCCTGGCGTATGGATGTACCAGGTTCAATTCCTGGTCAGGGCACACAAGAGAAGTGAACATCTGCTTCTTTCCCTCTTCCTCTCTCACAGTCAGTGGCTCAATTGGTTCGAATGTGGCCTCAGACACTGAGGATAGCTTGGTTGGTCCAAACATGTCATCCTCATGTGCTAAAAATAGCTCAGTTTTGAGCACTGGCACCAGACGGGGTTGCTAGGAGGATCAGGGTTGGGGCACATGAGGGAGTCTGTCTCACTATCTCCCCTCCTGTCACTTAAAAAATACATGTTCTATGTAATATGTTAAGTTCCTGAAAGGACTTTATACAGCAAACAGAAAAATCTATTCAAATAACATGGTATCCTTGTACACATTCTAGTAGACTAAATATAGGTCTTTATAAAAACAGTAATAATAAAAATAAGGCTCAATAAATATAAGGCTCAAATAGTGTAAAAAAAATATCACTCACTAAAACTTTGTCTTTGTTCCATTCTGATAAAAGCTAAATATAAACTAAGAATTTAATTAGTTAATGAATTATAGGTTTTTTTAGCAGTAGTCTTTGAAACTCAAGAAAACAGGTAATGAGGATTACTGTTGTGGACCGGTAATGGCAAAAAGCCATTATAGATTCGAGGCTTGGCAGGGGGCTAAGTTCTCCCCCTTCCATCTCCATATTTGGCTTTGATGCTGAGTGTTTGCACCCACTCCACTTCCTTCCTTGGGTTGCAGGAAGCAATATACATGCCCTTCCTCTGACTCTTTGTTTGTTTCAGATGTTTATAAATTTCACTAATGTATCCTGTTTTTGCCTTGGGAGAGTTCCTGTCTTAGCCTTTGATGTGCAACTTTGTATCAGGGTCCTTGATTGCATAGGTCTATATAATAAAGCGAACTGGGGCTATGAGGCACTCAGATGCTGCCAGGCAGTTTGAGGAGTCCTCCAGGTCCCATCGGTTTTGTTCTGACAAAGTGTGTTTCCTTAATTCCGCACAGTTATTTGGAAGCTGCGCTGGTCCACGGCAGATTACACACATTTTTATTAATTCAGCTCAATGAAACAACATATTACCGTATTTTTTGCTCCATAAGACATACTTTTTTCCCCTAAAAGTGGAGGGAAAAATGTCTGTGTCTCTTATGGAGTGAAAAATATGGTATTTTATTAAGTATTTTAACATACCATTTGTTTTTTTATTTTTCTCCTTAAAACTCTAGGTGTCTTATGATCAGGTGCGTCTTATGGAGCGAAAAATACAGTGTTTTTAACCTGTTCGTCAATTTAAATGTTTATATAAAGAGGCCCATGTTTAAAAACATTCATTTGTAATCTCTTTCACCTAATATTAACTGATTACTTATATGAACATATCAAAGGTTGCATATGTTGACAGACATCCCAAGAAAGTATCAGGTTTTCTTTGCTCATTTGATAGACAAAGGGGAAAATTTCTTTTTCTCATGATGTTTGTCAATCCAAAGCCAACCTTGGATTGTATTGCACTAGCATAATATATTACATCTTTCCTAGTCTTACATGTCTTTTCAGTCCAAGATATAATTCATCAATAGATTCTTATAAAGCAATCTAGTTTTGGACAACAATGAAATTATTCAAATACTCAGCTACATAAAAAACCCTATATATTAATTCTATTGTAATAGCATAGAAAACCAAAACTCATATATGGAAATGTATGTTTTTATTATAAAATATAGCCAAACATTCAGAGATGACAGCAACTAGTTCGATAAAAAATATACTGAAAAAAATTCTATCTACCTGGTTAATCATAAAAGGAGATTAAGAGAATATAAAGGAGACGAATTGCCCTTTCACAAACATATAAATGGCATAACACCATTAGTCATTGGGAAAATGCAAATTAAAATCACAAAATACTCTTACATATATAGCAGAACAGCTAAAAGACAAAAGCAAACTAATAATACCAAGGTGCTGAAGACCATGCAGAGCAACAGGAACTCTCATGCACTGATGGTAGGAGTGCAAAATTGTGTAGCCACTTGGAAAAAAGTTTGGCGGTTTCTTATGAAGTTAAATACACAGTTACACTACGCTCAAGTTCATAACCCTACTCCCAAGTATTTACCCAAAAGAAATAAAAAACAAAGACAAAGAGCACAAGTGTCCATCAGGGGATGAGTGGATAACAAAGCAGTGGTACATTTACACAAGGAATACTATGTGGCCATAAAAAGAAGGAAATCATATTTTTTACGACAGCATAAATGGGCCTGGAGATTATGCTAACTGAAATAAGCCAGTCAGAGAAAGACAAGTATCATATGACATCACTTATATGTGGAATCTAATGAACACAATAAACTGAGGAACAAAATAGAAACAGAGGCAGGGTCACAGGGAACAGATGGACAACTGTCAGAGAAAAAGGGGAAGAGGGAACTGAATCAAAGACGGTGTAGGAATTAGCCCAAAACATATATATAACACATATATACAGACAACAGAGTAGTGATAAACAGAGGGAAAGGGGGTGGAGTTAGGAGGAGGGGAGATAAAAGGACACAGGGGTGAAAAGAAACTGCATGGAGGACATGATGAGGTGTGTAGAGGGTGTTATATTAAGTGGAACACTTGAGACTATTTCAACACAATAAATTAAAAGTAAAAATAAAAATAGATTTTTAAAAAAGAAAAACATGTTAACAATACAAAACAGCTTTACATAAATGTTTGTAGTAACTTATTCATAATTTCCCAAAGCTGGAAACATTCTAGCTATCCCTCAACAGGTAAATGGGTAACAAACTGTAGTTAGTCCCTGGCCGGTTGGCTCAGTGGATAGAATGTTGGCCTGACATATGGAGTCCTAGGCTTGATTCTGGGTCAGAGCACACAGGAGAAGTGACCATCTGCTCCTCTCCCACTTCTCTCCGCCTTCCCCTCTTACAGCCAGTGGCTTGATTGACTTGAGCATCAACCCCGGGCACTTAGGATAGCTCAATTGGTCAGAACATGCCAGTCTCAGGTGCTATAAATAGCTTGATTGATTTGAACATCAGCCCCTGACAGAGGTTGCTGTGAGGATCCCAGTTGGGTGCATGTGGGAGACTGTCTCACTAACTCCCCTCCTCTCAAAAATACAAACAAAACTGTGGTAATACAATGAAATGCTACTTGGCAATAAAAAAAAAGAACAAACTAATGCTTTATACAATAGATGAATGAATATTAAATGTATTTTGTCAAGTGAAAGAAGCCAGTGATTCCATTTATATGATATTTTTAAAAAGGCTAACTAAAGGCATAGAAAATATATCATCAGTTGCTAGGATTTGGGGTAGGAAGAGGGGCTGACTACAAAGGAATTTAGAGGGTGATGGAATTGTTGGTAAATACAGGACTCTATGCGTTTCTTAAAACCCAGATCTGGGCAACACCAAAGAGTGAATTTTACAGGACACAAATTAAACAAAACAAAACAAACCACGGTGTCAGGGAAAAGAAGATAGAATGCAAACTGTGAAAAATGAATTTAACTGTATTACAATGAATGACATTACAGACTGAAGGAGATATGGAAGAAAAGACCTGACTTAACTAACTTTAGAAGAGAGCATTTTGGCTGGATACTATGAGAATAAAGATAAACAAGAACACTACACAAACTCTGCATTCTGTTTGGTAAACTTGTTTCTCATAGGAGTATGGGTTAGTAATTCTAAAATTACTACCTACACATGTACAGCAAATAGGTAAATGTAGTTACAAATAAGCAAGAGGAATGCTAGAATAATCTGTATGGTGCTATATTGAATTGGGAGGTATCAGTATAAACTAATTTGTTTTCTGTATACACAGATAGTATATACAGAAATAAAATAGATGGGTATATATACAGGGTGGGGCAAAAGTAGGTTTACAGTTGTGAGCATGCAAAAGTTTATTCTTTTTTTTTTTTTTAACATTATTTATTTATTTATTTTAGAGAAGAGAGACAGAAACAGAGAGAGAGAGAGAGAGAAAGGGGGAGGAGCAGGAAGCATCAACTCCCATATGTGCCTTGACCAGCCAAGTCCAGGGTTTTGAACCGTCAACTTCAGTGTTCCAGGTTGACGCTTTATCCACTGTACCACCACAGGTCAGGCCAAAAGTTTATTCTTGTATTATTATTTATTAATTATTGTATTATTTTTCCTGGAAGCAACTATAAACCTACTTTTGCCTCACCTCATATATAAATGGGGTGAGTGCTCCATATAAAAATAGGTGAGTATTCCAGAAATAAAAGGGGTGAATTCCCCATATATAAATGGGTGAGTACATAAGCATTCACTTCCTTACTCTAACCACTGAAAGGCCTAGAAGTAGTAAGGCTTCAGTAGGAATGAACATATCTAGTACCTAGAAGCTGGTTTCTAAATATTACTTTTCAGTAAGATGGACTGGGCTCTCTGGAGAATAGGGTTGATTTCATGCCTGGGACAGGAAAAATACAGGATGAGCCTGGAGCATCTTGTAGAGCCAGAAAGTAGGAAATTACTTAAAACAAAAGAAAACAAAACAGGCAGAAAGGACACAGAAGCAAATTTCAAAGGGCTCCCTGTGGCCAAAGCTCAAACAATTTGAGCAACAAAATAAATAACAACAGCACTGATTCTAATCCAGAGAATAAAATAAATATCCCTGACTGTGCACTTGCATAAATAAATGATTAAATAAAATAAATGTGAGGAGGGACAACTCCTTCTTACAGATGAATTATAATTAACGAATGTAGAGGAAGAAATAAATTAGAAAATCACCATTAGAATATCAGTAATAATTGCTGTAGGCAAGACCCACTAGTTAATATTAAAATTAGTGGCCAAATGCTTAAGGGGAAACAAGATTATTTGTGTAACCTCAAAGTATTTTCCCCAAATATTTATTAAGAGAAAACAGTCACTTTACAGTGGCAAAATCTGGCAGACATCACCAAGATCAAGTGATCAAGGTTAATAACATCACCAGTAATGAGTCATATTGACACCACGTAACCCCTGATATCATGCGTTGAGGACACATCACCTCTCCAGTATTCTTTTCCCAAATCTGTAAATCCAATCTAACTATGAAAAAAACATCAGAGAAAACCAAATTGAACGACATTTACAAAATACCTGACCAACTTCACACTTCCAAAGTATGAAGGAAATGAAATACAAGGAAAGATTGAGGAACTGTTGGATTGGAGGAGATGAAGGAAGTATGACAAATAATGTAGGTTCCTGGAAAAAGGACATTAGTGGAAAAATTGGTGAAATCCTAATAAAGTTTGTTCTTTAGTAGTGATTTCTGATTCTTTCATTCTGACCATTGTACCACAGTTATATAAGATGTTACCATCTAGAGAAGCTAAGGAGAGAATATACAAAAGCTCTGTACTATCTTTAGGACTTATCTGTATACCTAAAATTATTCCAAAATAAATTTTTTTTTTAAAGAAAGCCTTAAAAAATAGCTTTCATTTTACTCTTTCAAGTGTGTGTACTCTTTTTTTTTTTTTTTAGGGACAAGGAGAGAGAGACAGGAACACCGAGCTGTTCCTGTATGTGCCCTGATGGGGGAATTTAACTAGCAACCTCCATGCTCCAGGACAATGCTCCAACCAACCAAGTTATTCAGCCAGGGCTTAATTTTTATTTTTTCAGACAGAGAGAGGAAGGGGAGAGAAGGGAGGGGTAAAGGAAGCATTCACTTGTTGCTCCACTCAGTCGTCCATACATTGGTTGCTTCTTGTGTGTGCCCTGGCCGGAGATCAAACCCGCAACCTTGTGGTTTTGGGAGGACATGCTTAACCAACTGAGCTAACCAGCCAGGGCCTGTATACCTTTCTTGATAACAAATTCTGTGAATCAAATTGTTTTTATTTTAAAACAATTTTTAATAGAAAATAAAGTGACTATATATAAAGAAAAGCTTTTAAGAATACTTAACATTTTAAAAAGAAAATCCCCTAGTGGTCAATTAAAGATGTTTGTACATTATCTCCTGTGAGAATAAACCTTGGATATTCATTTCCGAACTTTTCTTTATTGACCTGAAGGCTATACAATGACATTGATCAGGATCTACAAAATTAAAACGTTGACTGCTATAGACTGAATGTTTGTGTTACCCCTAAAATTTATGTTAAAATACTACCTCCCAATGGGATGGTATTTGAAGGTAGGGCCTTAGAGAGGTGATTGGGCCCCTGCCTCATAGATGAAATCAGGGCCCTTTTATACCTCTCCCATCACATGAGGACACAGCAAAAAGACAATCATCTATTAACCAGAAAGTGAATCCTCACAAGACACCAAATTTGCTGGCACCTTGATCTTGAACTTCTCAGCCTCCAGAACTCTGAGAAATAAATTCCCATTGTTTATAACAGGGGTAGTCAACATTTTTATACCTAGCGCCCACTTTTGTATCTCTGTTAGTAGTAAAATTTTCTAACCGCCCACCGGTTCCACAGTAACGGTGATTTATAAAGTAGGGAAGTAACTTTACTTTATAAAATTTATAAAGCAGAGTTACAGCAAGTTAAAGCATATAATAATAATTACTTACCAAGTACTTTATGTCAGATTTTCGCTACGTTTGGCAGAATAAATCTTTATAAAACAACTTACTATAGTTAAATCTATCTTTTTATTTATACTTTGTAGATAATCATGATACTTAAAAATAAGAACTGTTTTATTTCTTACTAATCTTTTTTTTTTTTTTTTTACAAAGACAAGAGTCAGGGAGAGGGACAGATAGGAACAGACAGGCAGGAAGGGAGAAAGATGAAAAGCATCAATTCTTCACTGCAGCATCTTAGTTGTTCATTGATTACTTCCTCGTACATGTCTTGACCAGGGGTCTACAGCAGAGCAAGTCACCCCTTGCTCAAGCCAGCGATCTTGAGCTTCAAGCCAGCGACCTTTGGGCTCAATCTCGTGACCATGCGGTCATGTCTATGATCCCACAGTCAAGCCAGCAACCCCACACTCAAGCTGTATGAGCCTGCACTCAAGACGGCAACCTCGGGGTTTTGAACCTGGGTCCTCCATGTCACAGTCCAATGCTCTATTCACTGCACCACCCCTTGGTCAGGCTCAACCCATGGATTTCTTAAAAGTATGTTTTAACATTTCCTATTGTTTGGAGATTGTTCTGTTATCTTTCTGTTACTGATATCTAGTCAAATTTAATTATGGTCAGATACATTCTATGTGTGGTTTCAGTTTCTTTTCAGTTTGTAAAAGGTTTGTTTTATGATCCATTGCATTGGTTTTGTATCATTGTATGCAAATTTAAAAAAATTACCACAAACACTGGCATAAACAGCAAAACTTTATTGTGTTACAGTTCTGGAAGTCAAGTTTGAGGCCTAAACTTCAGGTGTCAGCCAGACTTAATTTCTTTCTGGAAACTCTATGGGGGAGTTTCTTTGTCATTGCCATTGTCAGGAGGGGCTCATTTTCCCTGGCTTTTGACCCCTTTCAGCAATGGTCTCATTACTTATGCCAATATATTCTACTATTCTTTTTATACTTTGTAGTTCTTTTACATTTAATATAATTATTAATATATTTGGATTCATGCCTACCAAAAAAGTTCTCATTGTTTTGTATATAGAAATATAGTTGATATTGACCTTATATTTTTTACCTTGATAAATTCATTTATTACTTCCATGAGGGTTGTTTGTTTGTTTGTAAAAGAAGATCTAAGTTAACAGAAAGGCAGACTATGCTTACAGACTGCAAAACTCAAAACAGTAAAGATGTCAATTCTCTCCCAATATGGTATACAGTATAAATTTAACATAATTTCAATCAAAATCCCAGGACCTTTTGTAGTTATAGACAGCTGATTCAAAAATTAATATGGAAGGCAAAAGAGCTAAAGTAGCCAAAACTATTAAAAACAAATTTTTTAAAAGGAGAAAGTTGGAGGAATCACCCTATTCAATTTTAAGACTTTAAGCTATGGTTATCAAGACAGTCTGATAGTGGCACAGGGATAGATATATAGATCAATGGAACAGAATGTATCCACAAACAATTTCACACAACATGGCCAACCAATTTTTGAAAAAGGTGCAAAGAAAATACAATGAGAAAGGGATAGTCTTTTTGACAAATGGTGTGGAACAACCGACTATCCATATGCAAAGAAAAAAAAGGAAGTTTAGCTTATACTTCTTGTTTTATATGAAAATTAATTCAAAATGGATCATAAGCCTAAATGTAAAATATGAAACTATAAAACTTTTACCAAAAAAAGAGGGGAACAAAATCTTTGTTACTTAGGTCCAAGCAAAGAGTTCTTAAATATGACTCCATTAAGTAAAAAATGATAATGAATTAGACTTTATCAAAATTAAAAACTCTTGCTGTGCAAAGATACCTAAGATAATGTAAAGGCAAGCTACAAACAGGGAGATAATACAGTGTCTGTAAAGTCATGATGCACTTTTGACCGGTCACAGGAAAGCAACAAAACATGATAGAAATGTGAAATCTGCACCAAATAAGAGGAAAACTCTCCCAGTTTTATACCAATTCAGTGCAGTTCGATGTGGGCTCATGCACAAATTTTTTAGGGCTCCTTAGGTAGCTATCCCATGCAGTGATTTTCAACCTTTGTTTCTCACGCACTCATAAACTAATTACTAAAGAAAAAGGGGCCCTGACCTCTTCTTCCTTAGTAACTTATTTATTTGTGCCATGAGATGAAAATGGTTGTATTTAGTCAGGGACACTGACCTTAGTCATTAGTGTGTGTTTGTGCCATGAAAAAAAAGGTTGAAAATCACTGTAGCCTCTACAGACTCGTCACTGACTGATGGCCTCCAGAATGGGGTTTCTCCACCAAACTGCAGTTTCCTTCAACTGCTTATCCTACCGAGTAATGTTATTCCTATGTGGTGGAGCTTCGTTATAAATGCACTGATATTCACGTTGCACTTTGGTCATGCATTCTAATTTAGCAAGCCACAGACACACTAAACTTTCCTCTGTACCATCCACATCTCAACTGGCATGGCCGTGGGCTGCTCCACTGTATACATAGTGTTAAGTCACCATCTGCACATGTGCACATGATGCCACATCATCCTACAGAAACTGCAGTTTGTTTGTTTTTTGTCTGAGAAGCTTTTTACTTCTCCTTCAATTTTAAATGATAGCCTTGCTGGATAAAGAAGTCTTGGTTGTAGGCTCTTGTTCTGCATTACTTTGAATGTCCTGCCATTCCTTTCTGGCCTCGTTTCTGTTGAGAAGTCAGATGTCATCCTTATGGAGGCACCTTTGTAAGTGATAGCCATTTTTTTTCTAGCAGCTTTTAATATTTTCTCTTTATCTCTTAGCTTTGGTATTTTAATTTTGATGTGTCTTGGTGTAGATTTTTTTTGGTTTCTCTTTAAGGGAATTCTGTGCTTCTTGAACTTGTGTGACTTTTTTCCTGCATCAATTTAGGAAAGTTTTCAGCTATCATTTCATTGAACAAGTTGTCTCTAACTGTTGTTCTTTCTCTTCTTCTTCAGGAACCCCTATGTTGCAGATGTTGTTTCTCTTTAGGTTGTCACAGAGCTCTCTTAGAGTTTCCTCAGATTTTTCCGTTTCTTTTCTTTATGCTGTTCCACTTCCATGCTTTCACTTACCTTGTCCTCTGAGTCACTGATTAGATCCTCTGCTTCATCCAGCCTGCTTTTAATTCCTTCCAGTGTAGTCTTCATTTCTGATACTGTGTTTGTCATTTCTGTCTAGTTCTCCTTTATGATTTCCGTGTCCTTTCTGATGCTTTCAATTTATTTATTGAAGTGTTCATTAATTCCATCCATTGTAGCTTTGAAATCTTTAAGCATCCTAAAAATCATTATTTTATACTCTGTATCCAGTAATTTGATTACTTCCGATTTGTCCAAGACTTGATCAGAGGATTTATCTTGTTGAAGCATATGACTTACTCTCCTCTGCCTACGCATTATTCTCTATGACTTGTAGGCTTCTTCCAGCTGTGATCTCCTTACCTAGTAGAGCCTCTTTGAAGTCTTGATTTATTTATTTTCTTCTCAAGTTTTCTTAACTCAGTGGTATTGTTTACTGATCTCAGCAGGGGGCTTATTTGATTGGCAATTTCTTATAAAGTTAAATTATACACTTGGCAGAGTGTTGTCCTATACACCAAGGTTGCAGGTTTGATCCCTGGTCAGGGAACGTAAAGAATCTACCAATTAATGCATAGATAGATATAACAATAAATCAATATTTCTCTCTTGCTCTCATAAATAAATAAGTAAATGTATTAAAATAGTATATACATTTACTATCATATCTAGCAATCTCACTAGTATGCATTTACTCAGAGAAATGAAAACTCACATTCACACAAAAGCCTGTACATGAATGCTTGTAGCTTCTCTATTCAAATTAGCTAAAAATTTGAAACAATTCAGTTCTTCAATGAATGAATGGATAAACAAACTCTGGTATATCCATCCATACAACTGAATACTACTCAGCAATTAAAAGTAATCTGAAGGCATTAAGCTAAATAAATGCATGTGTAACTCTTTCAAATAGCTACATCGTGTATAATTCCATTAATAATCATTTTTGAAAAGACAAAACTAAAATGACAGGGGTTGTCAAGACGGGGAGGGGACGGAACAACTACAATAAGATAGGGATAGCATGTAGTTTTATGAATTAAACTGTCTGAAATGATAAATTCATCAACTGTATATAGAAAAAGTAAATTTTACTGCATGTTCATTTTTAAAAGTAAATTTATGATACTTAAACAAACAACCTTTAAATCATCAAGGTTTTCCCAGGATATTTAGTTTGGATTTTATAGTCTATTATATTTTTCTTGTTTATTCTGGCTAATTTTAAGATAGAGCAGTGACAAATATCATAGCTCAGTCCTGACACGTAGAATCACTAGAAGATCAATAGCCTAAATATCACTTTCTCTAGGTAGCGCATCACCTGCAAAGGAATTTA
The DNA here is from genome assembly GCF_036850765.1 of Saccopteryx bilineata. Classification (NCBI taxonomy): domain Eukaryota; kingdom Metazoa; phylum Chordata; class Mammalia; order Chiroptera; family Emballonuridae; genus Saccopteryx; species Saccopteryx bilineata. The sequence goes on from NC_089493.1 coordinate 50,216,904, forward strand.
ACCTGCCAACAATCACAACCCCATCTAATTGAAGAGTAAATCCTGACATCTACTTAATGGCATCATAAAAGAACTTCCATTAGAGTTGTCTTTTCTTTTTCTTTTAAAGAATACCGCTTTATAGTCAGAGAATTCCAGGGAGGGAAAAAAAGTTTTGTGATTAATTCTACTTCAAAACCATAGAGAGCATTCTAAAAGTAAAAAAGTAAGCAATCATTTGTTTCCACCTTTATTATCAGGGTAAAAATTACTTGTTTTATTTGAATAAATAGGACAAGGTAAAATAAAAATGTAAATAAGATAACATAGTATTTCAGAATTAATTGTATTCTTCTGCAAGAACTTATTTATCTTACCCCAACTAATAAACTAGAACTGTACCCAACTAATAAACTAGAACTGTAAGCTTCCATTACATACTATACATACACATAGCACAAAACATTCAAATCCATATACTACAGGAATTAATTAAAAATTAAAAAAAAAACAAAAACATGAGTGCAAAGGTACTACCTGTCCTAAACACCTTTATATTATTTAATCTATTTGATTCCTGTTTATTTTAGGTGTTTTTAAAATCATATTCAAATACTTCTATTTAAGTAAAACTCAATGATTACTTGTTTTTTAAGGGATACAATTGTATTCAGTTGTGCTAGTAAATTTAGTAACAATTGCATATTGCTACATTTTATTTAAAGGAATCAGATTTTATAAAAGACCAATCTACAGCTGCAATAATTCTTTTTTTTTTTTCTTTTTTTTTTTTAGAGAGGAGAGGGAGAGACAGAGGAGAGACACAGAGAGAGAAGGGGGGAGGAGCAGGAAGCATCAACTCCCATATGTGCCTTGACCAAGCAAGCCCAGGGTTTCAAACCGGCGACCTCAGCATTTCCAGGTCAACGCTTTATCCACTGCGCCACCACAGGTCAGGCTGCAATAATTCTAAATGAAAACCAAAATACTTCTTTAAGGAACAGTTTTTGCCTTAAGGCCTTTTGTTTTCCTAATATTACATCTGATTAAAAGTGAACTGGCCTGCTTCAAGAACTGAGGATTATTTTTCCCAGAGACATGTTTGGAAAAATATATGCCTTTTATCTGGAACCCTACCCTTTCTAACTGAAGCTATTTGTATGTAGTTGCTTTAACAGCTCATAGGTCATTTTAGTTGTTTCAACACCCATTAAAACTTGCTTATTCCTTCTGTGATCTTCTCAGTATATGCTCAATTTACTAAATAAAGCTGCTTTTAATAATTCTATCCTGACTTTAAAGATTCAATGCATCTGTCAAAAGCTTTACCATAGGACAGTAAATTTCACCTTTCTGTGATACTGCATGTATTTAAATTACTCTATTTTTTCTTTTTTCTTTTTTTTGTATTTTTTTTTTCCTGAAGTTGGAAACAGGGAGGCAGTCAGACAGACTCCCGCATGCGCTCGACCAGGATCCACCCGGCATGCCCACCAGGGGGCGATGCTCTGCCCATCTGGGGCGTTGCTCTGTTGCAACCAGGGCCATTCTAGTGCCTGAGGCAGAGGCCATGGAGCCATCCTCAGCGCCCGGACCAACTTTGCTCCAATGGAGCCTTGGCTGCGGGAAGAGAAGAGAGAGACAGAGAGAAAGGAGAAGGGGAAGGGTGGAGAAGCAGACGGGCGTTTCTCCTGTGTGCCCTGGCCAGGAATCGAACCCGGGACTCCTGCACACCAGGCCGACGCTCTATCACTGAACCAACCAGCCAGGGCCTAAATTACTCTATTTTAATGTCCATAACCACAAAGGATTTTTTCTCTTTTCAAAAAAATCAAGAGAACCTCAGTCATTTTTATCATTGCTCCCTTCACTGATATACTTCCAGCTTTCCTCAAGTTTCCCTGTAATAAGAATTTTTACATATGAACTAAATCCAACAGTATGCTACGCTTTCCTAGACACTAAGATAGAAGTTCACAGAAATCAACAATGTCTACTAACATTTTTTTTTTTTTAGAGCACGACCGCAGTCCCCCACTACCACAAATTATGCAGTCGAGTCGAGTTTCCCACATTTGGGGAAATCGCAGGGGTCAGCACATCTGGAGTGCAATGGATAAGCCTTGCCCTGGGAAAACCACTTTCGTGATCATGGTATCTCCCCTGCCAGGTAAGTATTGTCTACTAACATTTTAAAGATTATAGTGCATTAGTTCATCTTTAAAAAATAAAAGTAGTTATTACCTTTCTTTACCCGTTAGTATCATCCAAACTTTCTTTTTCTTTTCTCTTTTTTTTGAGGAAAAGGGGAGAGGAGATAGTGAGACAAACTCACACAGGTGCCTGGACCAGGATCTACCCTGGCAACCCCATCTGGGTCCATGCTCAAATCAACTGAGCTATCCTCAGCACCTGAGGCTGATGAGCTTGGACCAACCAACTGAACCACTGGCTGCAGGAGGGGATGAGGGAGAGAAGGGGCAGAGGGAGAGAAGGGAGAGAGAAGCAGATGGTTGCTTCTCCTGGGTGCCATGATTGGGAATTGAACCTGGGACATCCATATGCCGGGCCGACACTCTAATCCACTGAGCCACTGGCCAGGGCTGTACCATCCAAACTTAATATGATAACAGCCATCTCTCTATAAGCAAATAAAGTGAATTTTCTATCCACTATTCCAAAAGTTATTTTTTCAGAAACAAAACATGTATAAACATATTTAGGCTATTTAGAGACCTAAAGAGTAATACTGACAAGAAATTATCCATAAGTAATGTTAAATTGCCAAAGAATCATGAAAGAATATTGGCTGTAGAACTTGGTATGCATTAAGGTACCCTAAGAACCCATGTGACATTTACACTGTATACCCCAAACTTGGTGTTACCAGGTATATTTAGCCATTCACTAGCAGTTCTGATTTTTAAAAAATGCTGTAATGGTCAAGTTAGAAATTAATGCCTGGGTAGATTATCTATAAATTGTATATACCTATGCTTACTCAAATTCAGCATTACTAAAATTCCCCATTGCTCCTTTGGTAAACTATGTAACACAGATTTGTAACCTTGACCATCTCTGAAAAAATTAGGTAACTGTCTCTAGAGGTCTTTGAACAATATGTAAGAATCCTGAATCCTGCGGTTTTTCCATGAGTTGACTGACAGCACATAGTGGGAGTGTAATAGGGAACTGTATATGAAGGAAACAGAAGCTCACTCATGTAGTAAACAACAGATAGCAAATCTCTTCCATTATTTTAAAAAGTCTATCCACTCACAGAAAAGCCATATTGAGAAGTTGGTTTTAATGTGCTTCTAGGTTGGCAACTGTTCACTATCTATTGATGAATACTGCTTTAAAGCAACTGCTGATTATTTTTTATTTGAATAAGTACTTTATGGCTACTGAATGCAGGGGAAAAAAGCAAAAGCTTGCCAATTAATACATATAATGACAGCCTTTGTAAAGCTGCCTTTAACACTTCAGTGTTTTCACTAAAAAATAAAATGGAGTAGATGATAATTCTTAAGGCCTTTTTAAGCAGAATCTTAAACTGTCATCTGAATCTGGATTACTGAACTCAAAATTCTTTACTGCTTTTGGAGTAGAACATGGCAGAAAAGAGAGTTAAATCAATTTCCTAACACAGAGTAAAAACAAAAGCCTTTGTTAACGACATCTGTTGAGTATCTAGTATGTAAAACAGTGTTATAATGGCAGGGTGAGGAAAGGGCCAAAAAAAAAAAAACCACTAGATGAGTGAGTACCTGCTTCCAAAGAACTTATATAAATATAAAATACACAAAAAATCCTTTATAAAGTATTGTTATATGTTTTTCACTTTTTTTAAAAAAAATAAGTATACTGCTATATACATGTCTTGTCTACCACAGTAACCTCAGAGTCTACTGAAATACCTAGCACAAAGTAATCAAATATTATTTGTTGGATAAATGAAGACTTTCAACAGTTCTGTCAATACTGATACCCAGCTTCCTTGACTCCAGGAACCTAGCCTCCTTTAATGGTTCTTCAAAAATATTCTTGCCCTTCCACCCTAACCCCCAGACTAGCTTTTCTTACATGGGAAAAGGGACTTTCAGTTATAATTACGGTTAAAGACACTGAGATGGGGAGATTATCCTGGATTATCCAAGTAGGCCCAATTTAATCACACAGTCCTTTAAAGTGGAAGAGAAAAACAGAAGATGGGTCAAAGTTGTGAGGCAGGAGTAGACATTGGAAGTTTTAAAGGGACTTGACCTGTTGTTGACTTTTAAAATGGACAAAAGAAGGCCACAAGTAAAGGAACAGGGTGGTTTCCAGGAGCTGGGAAGAGCCCTCATCTAGCAGCCAGCAAGGCAAACTGCAAGGAAAAGAATCCTGCTCTATAGTTTCCAGAAAGGAACATCACCAGCCCGAAATTTTGATTTTAGCTTTGTGGGAACCCAGTGTTGTCCTACTGACCTACATAACATAATAAATGTTTGTTGTTTAAACCACTAAGTCTGTAGTGATGTGCTATGGCAGCAATGGAAAACTAATACATCCCTTTTAACCTCTATTCTAGCAACCCAAATATATAGCCTCATATCATCCTACACTACACTTCAATAAAAGATCTAAAATTCTTATATGCTTCAATCTGATCACAATCTCCTGTTCTTAACTCTTCTACTTCACACTTCTCACACCTGCCATTACAAAGGAAAGAGCTCATTAAAAGAACAGGTATCTTCAAACAAAATTAGTATTTTCTAGTTACAACGGTAGGTCACCTTGTGCCAACGAAGAGTACTTGACAGCCCTATAGAATGGTTATAATCAAACTGCAAATTTCACATTCTTTGTGACCTACAGTACCAAGGGCATACACAGAAATGTGTTATTAACTCAGTATGTCAAATCCTGATTCACTTACTTTTAAAGGAAAGGCCTTTTGTTTTTAAATTTGGAACCATTTTTTTGCCCCTTTATATTTATACACTTGCTTTAAAATATTAAAAACAACCTCATAAACAATCTGTTTAACAGTAATTAGAATTTATCTAGTTAAAACAACAGCAGAACATGCAACAACACAGATGGCTAAAGACTTTCTCCTAGCCTGATCAGTGTCAAAGAACTGTTCCCCTATTTCATATGTATGAAGAATCTTGTTCAGGCTATCTCATTTACTAAATATATACTTATGAGTGGAAGGGCAACTTTATTAAGAAAGCTTGTTAGGCCCTGACCAGTTGGCTCAGTGGATAGAGCATCTGCCTAGTATGTGGACATCTTGAGTACAATTCCTGCTCAGGGCACATAGGAGAAGCATAATGACCATTTGCTTTTCTCCCTCTTCTCTCTCTCTTCCTCTCCTGTAGCCAGTGGTTCAAGTGGTTTGAGCAATGGCCCTGGGTGCTGAGGATAGCTGGGTTGGTCTGAGCATGTCAGCCTTAGGCACTAATAGCTTGGTTGATTTGAGCATGGACTCTATACAGGTGTTGCCGGGTGGCTCTCCGTTTGGGCGCATGCGGGTCTATCAATCTCCCCTCCTCTCACTTAAAAAAAAAAAAAAGAGCGAGAAAGCTTTTGTTCAGCAAAACTCTTGACTATTTCTCAATGCAAAGACTTTTCTTATTGCCCAGAAAAAAACCTAGCCAAATATATGACTAAAGAATCAGAACGAATGGAAGTCTATACTATTGATTTCACCCTGGTTCCAAGTCCTTAAGCACACTAATACCTTTACTGAGCAGGCTCCCAGACTTAAAGCTTTTAAAAATCCCAATGCTCAAGTTCTATCCCATACCAATTAAATCAGAATATCTGGGCATGGGACAGGCATCAGTATTCTTAAGATCCCCAAGTGGTTCCAGTGTGGTTTATTATTAGCAATGTGGCATGGTACAGGGCACTAAACGGAGTCAGGAGGTCTAGGATCTGGCATTGACTCTACCACCAGCAACCCTGGGTATGTCACTGGGTAGCCACTTCCTCATCTGTAAAAAGATAGGGTTGAAAAAGTCATTTCTAATATCTAACAGGTTACAAGCCTATGACTGAATTACTTAGTTCTTAAGATTAAATTGCCTCAACATTTAAATTATGCAAAAAATTAAAAAATTAAAATCTGTGACTTAATTCTTATTCTAGCCCATTAAAAGCTTATTTTGGTAAGGAAAGATTATCTTACAGTAGAAATTTATTTATACTTTAATTGTGCAGATTTTGATATATCATTATGTATAGATAGGTAATAAAATATATGTGTTGGGAATGACTGGGAAGCTTGAATTATCTCAAAATATAGCTTGCTGTTGACTGTTTCTTGAATTATCATTAAATTATATGTTGCATGTATTCTGATTTTCTTAAATAGTATTCCTGGTTTCATTTAGGTCCTAAAATTTTTTTAAATGATTTTGACTTTTTACCAATACTAACTTATTTCATTAAAGCAAATCACTAATGACACCACGAACATGGGTTGAAAGAATCCCTAAGTAGCAAGTTATTGTTTGACAGTCTCAAACTTAATTTGTACCCCTGGCCAGCCTCTTGCAAAGGCATGCTACCAGTTAGGAGGGTATAGGGGGAAAGGTTAATTCATTCAATAAGTTGAGCACTTTATAGTACCAGGTTTGGGGACTGGGTGGCAGACTTCTAAGATGCAGCACAATGATCTCTGCGTCTTAGTATTCGCATGCTGTGTAATGTCCTGTTCCTCTGAGTGTGAGCTGGGCCTAGTAATTTCCTTCTAAAGAAAAGAATATGGTGAAAGTGATGTGATGTCGCTTCTTTGGGTTACAAAGGACTGTGATGCCCTTGCTGGTACTTTTTCTTGCCCTCTCACTTACTTGCTCTGATCTCAACTGCTTACTCTGAGAGAGAAGCTCTATGAAGAGGTCCCTGTGGCAAAGAACTGAGGGAGGTCTCTGACCAATCCCAACAAGAAATGAACCTGCCAACAACCAGGTAAGTGAGCTAGGAAGTGGTTCTTTCTACAGCAAGCTTTAGGGTGGATGGCTGCTTGCATGCCCAGTCAACTCATTGATTGTAGCTTTCTAAGAGACCTACCTAAGCTGTTACTGAATTTCTGACCTACTGTGAGATAATAAATGTTGTTTTCAGCTGCTAAGTTTTGAGATAATTTAATAAGCAGCAATAGATAACTAATATAGGCACACAGCAATGAGTAAAAGCACTGTACTGAAGAAACCAAAAGTTGAATAATGAATAGGATCAAGACATCAGCAATCTAGTAATAGGTGAGAGATATGTAAATACAATAGTAGGCACTGTATTAATATTTGTTTAATGAATGACTGTACCAACCAAGAGGATTCTCTCTCTGATCCATTCTAATATAGGGGAGTAATCCCAAAAATGTCAAAGGTACCAAATTTCACATTCATACTTTATGTGATTTACGTTCTGACAGATTTAACTCCTTAATTATACTCACATTGGGCTTATAATAAAATAGTTTGCATTCCCCTCAATGCATACTAATTAGGAGGGGAAGAAAAGTTCAGAATCATCCTAGACAACAGGAAGCAATCAGATTCTGATTATAAAAAATAATTTTTTATAGATAGTCCAAAGTGGAAAACCCACATACAACATTTCATAAAATATAACGTTAAGAATTTTCAAAGTCTAGGAGCAAAAGAGAAAATGAGTAAAAATTTCAATCAAATTTTATCAGCATGAAAAAGCCCACTGGGAATATATCTTAAGAATCCTGAAACACTAATTTGAAAGACTATATGCATCCCTATGTTCACTGTACTGTTATTTATGATAGCCAAGATCTGGAAACAGTTCAAGTATCCATCAGTAGATAAGTAGATAAAGAAGCTGTGGTACATTTACACAATGGAATACTTCATAGCGGTAAAAAACAAGGAAATCTTACCTTTTGCAACAGCATAAATGGACCTGCAGATTATTATGCTAAATGAAATAAGCCAGAGAAAGACAAATATCATATGATCTCATTTATATATGTGGAATCTAATGAACAAATTAAACTGACGAACAAACTAGAAACAGAGGATACAAGAAACAGATCAACAGCTGTCAAAGGGGTAGGGGGTTGGGAGACTGGATGATAGAAGGTGAAGGGATTAAGCAACAACCAAAACAAAACAAAAAAGACCATATATATAACATATACAGACAGACAACAATGTGGTAATATCCAGAGGGAAAGGGGGTTGGGGTTAGGTGGGGATAGGCAAAAGGGGAGCGTGGAATGGAGACTAAAGAGACTGTGCTTGGGGCAATGGACACATGCGAGTGTCCAGATGATGTGTTAGTAAGTTTCACACCTGAACCTGTACCCAATTTTAAAAAAAACACAAAACACTTTAAGGAGATTTTATAAATTTGTATAGGTAATTTATAACCTTTGTCTAAGATAATATCATCTGTTTTCCTTCCATTTTTCCAATTAACCAGTATATATACTTCATTTCCTTTTTTAAAAAAAACTATCAGTGATAAAGAAATAAACTACTTATATGAAGCTAAGCAATTTTTCAAAGAGGACTTGACTGAGCTGAGAAAATAATTTTATGAATATTATTTTAACATTTGTATTTGTACAGTGTTTTATATATTTCCACAGAACTACTAAATCTTTACCTATTACTATCTTCATACTGAATGTACAATAAGCATGCAGATATAATCACATCCTCTCCCATCTTCAACATACATACACATACTTTACAGATGGAAAAAACTGAGTCATAAAGAGATTAACTGACTTGCTCAAGGTCAATGAACTATCAGTGTTTCACCTGGACTATAACAGTTCTTTCAAATCTAAGTCCAGTGTTTTCTATCACGACATACTACCTCACCCAGTGATTAAAGAAAGGTACCACAGCATACGTCTTCAAAAACTTGACTGTAAAGGCATCTACCTTCAGGATTGGGTTTTTTCACATTCCAATCTATTATAAAAGTGTTTTGCAGATGTTTACAAATGTGCTAATATTCTTACAGAAAACAAGGGGAAAAAAGCCCAACAAGTCAATAAAAATCAACAAAAGAAAACTTAGTATCCAAAGCAATAGAAACATGAGATTAATGATTATTCTCTGTATAAAAGATCAATGTTTTAGAAACTTCAAACTGTTAAACAGATATCTAATATCACTGTTGCCAGAAGAAGATACTTATTTAACAGAGGCTATTCCAGGTAAAAATCACATACCATTATTGCTAGACCTCATACCAGATGCTTATCTGAATGACCATGGAAATCTGGGCTGAAAATAATAAGGATAAATTCTTTCTGCCCTAGCAGAAATCTAGATTCATTTCTAAAGCCATATCAGGCTTATTGGGACTCTCAAATTGCACATATGGCTGCAAACCCAGTGGGCAATAGCACACTTGGAATTAACAGAATCTGGCCTAAGTGGGGAGGGCCATTCATTTCTAGGGCCAAGTCAGACTAACCTAGAAATCGGTAAGGCTTCAGCACACATGGTTTGGCTCTATGGAATAGTATTTGCTACCTCAGATACTCTTTTCATTCAATACCCAGGGACTGACATGTTAAGTCAACTTCATTACAGTTCCTCCAAGAAAATAAGTGGTTGGAGAGAAGTTAAAGCAATTTAACTATGAAGGTAAAAAAGCTTTACACCTCTTCCAAAGACGACAGGGAAAGAGGAAAAAAGCAAAGAACAGATAGGACAAAACAAATAGCAAGATGGCAGACATAAGCCCAATCACATTAGATGTAAATGGTCTGAACTCCTGATAAAAAGAGACTGTCAGGTTGGATAAAATGTGGTATACAAGAAACACATTTTAAATATACAAACAAAAATTTTAAAATTAAAAGACAGTAAAGATACACCAGGTTAACACTAATCAAGAGAGCTGGAGAAGTATATTTCACAGCAAAAACAATTACTAAGGAAAAATAGGGTCATTTCATAATGATAAAGGAATCAAATCATCAAGAGGCCATAAGAATCTTAAACTAACAGCTTCAAAACACACACAACAAAAACTGAAAGAACTGCAAGAAAGAACAGAAAAATCCACAATTGTCAGAAATTTCAACACTTATCTCCCAAAGATTGATAGAACAAAAAGACAGAAAATTAATAATCTAGAAGATTGAACAACACTAACAACCAACTTGAATTAACTGACATTTATAGGACATTTCATTCGATCAATTATACCAGAATACACATTCTTTTCAAGTACACACAGAACCATTACCCAAGACAGACTACATTCTGAGCCATAAAACTAGTCTCAATAAATTTTAAAGATTTAAAATGATACAAAGTAGCCCTGACCGGTTGGCTCAGTGGTAGAGCATCGGCCTGGTATGCAGGAGTCCCGGGTTCGATTCCTGGCCAGGGCACACAGGAGAAGCGCCCATTTGCTTCTCCACCCCTCCTCCTCTCCTTCCTCTCTGTCTCTCTCTTCCCCTCCCGTAGCCGAGGCTCCATTGGAGCAAAGTTGGCCCGGGCGCTGAGAATGGCTCTGTGGCCTCTGCCTCAGGCGCTAGAGTGGCTCTGGTGGCAACAGAGCGACGCCCCGGATGGGCAGAGCACTGCTCCCTGGTGGGCGTGCTGGGTGGATCCCGGTCGGGCGCATGTGGGAGTCTATCTGACTGCCTCCTCGTTTCTGGCTTCGGAAAAATACAAAAAAAAAAAAAAAAAGATACAAAGTATATTCTCTGATTACAATGGGAATTAAATTAAAATCAGAACATATAAAAAAACAAAAAATAAAACCCCCAAAATCTGGAAACTAAAGGACACACTTCTAAATCTTAAAAAAGGTCTGAAATCAATGACCTAAATTTCTACATTAATAAATTAGAAATAGAAGAGCAAATTATATTATTATTATACTTTTTTATTCAGTGAGAGGAGGGAAGGCAAGAGGTAGACTCCCGCATGTGCCCACACCAGGATCCACCTGGGAAGCCCACTAGGGAGTGATGTCTGCCCATCTGGGACGTTAGCAACCGAGCTCTTCTTAGCACCTGAGGTGGAGGCCATGGAGCCACCCTCAGCACCAGGGCCAACTCACTCTCATCCAGCTATGGCTATGGGAAGAGAAGAGAGAGAGAGAGAGAGAGAGAAGCAAAGTGAGAGGGGGAGGGGGTAGAGAAGCAGATGGGCTCTTCTGTGTGCCCTGATGTGGGAGACTGCAAGCTGGCAAAGCCCTCTCAGTTGAAGGCTTAAGCTAAAGGCTAAGCTCTTTTCCCACAATTCCATATTGGCTATGAAGCTGAGTATTTGTACTAGTCCCATACCCCCACCTCACTTGTTTAAGTTGCTAGAGGCAATTTACATGCCCTTCCTCTCACCACTTGTTTGTTCTGATGTTGGTTGATTTCAGTTAGCAGGGTGGAGGGTTTTCTGCATTTGGGAGAATTCGTGGGTTGTCTTGGAGATGTGACTTTGTATTGGAGACTTCCTTACTTGCATATGGTTCTGCTCTTGCTCTGGCTTGCCATCAGCTTGCAGAGGCCTCCTGATCCCATCCTTTTTCTCTGAGTTTATTTCTTCATTCCCCACCGTTCTCACTCAGGACTTGGACAATTACTAGCCGTGCTGGTCCATGACATCCTGACCGGGAATCTAACCCAGGACATCCACATGCCAGGCTGACACTCTACCACTGAGCCAACTGGCCAGGACCAGAAGAATAAATTAAACCTAAGCAGTAAGAAAAGTTTCTTACAGAAAAGCAAGTAGAAGATAGCAGAAAAATGGAATGACAGAAGAAATAAAGATAAAAAAACAGAAAATAGAAAAAAATCAGAGATAAATGCTAGTTCTTTGAGATCAGTAAAAAGCGAAATAGTAAAGACCCTTTGGAAAACAGATCAGCAGTTTCTTATAAAACTAACCATATATTCTTACTATTAATCTATCAATCAGATTCCTTGATATTGACCCAAATGAGTTAAAAACTTAATCCACAAAATAGCCTGCACATGGATGTTTATAGCAGCTTTATTTATAATTATCAAAACTTGAGAGGAACCAAGATGTCCTTCAATAGGTGAATGGATAAACTGTAATATACGCAGGCAACAGAATATTATTCAGGGTTAAAAAGAAATGAGGTATCAAAAGACATGAAGGAAGCTTAAATGCATATTTCTAAGTAAAGGAAGCCAATGTGAAATGGCTACATACCATGTAATTCCAACTATATGACATTCTAGAAAAGGCAAACTATGAAGACAGTAAGGATCAGTAGTTTCCAGGGGCTGGGGAGAGGGACAGATGACTAGGCAGATCACAGTATTTTTAGGGCACTGGAACTATTCTGTGTGATCCTTAGACATTTGTCCAAACCCATAAAATGTACAATAACAAGAGAGAGCCCTAATGTAAACTGTGGACTTTGGGTAATAATTATGTATCAATGTAAGTTCATCAATTGTAATAAATATACAACTCTGGAGAGGAATGCTGGTAGTGGCGGAGACTGTGCATATGTGGGAGAAGGGAGTGAGTGGGTATACGGTAATTCTGTACTTTCCATTCTACTTTGCTGTGAACCTAAAACTGCTCTTAAAAAATAAAGTCTATTTAAAAATGCTTAAAAAGTTAATGAAACCAAAAACTGGTTCTTTGAGGGCAGTAAAATTGATAAACCTCTATCTAGTTAGACTAATCAGAAAAAAAAAGACAAAATACCAGCATCAGAAATCAGAGAAAAAAATAAACATTAAAAGAACAAGAAAATGTTATGAACAACTTGATGTCAATGAGTTTAATAACTCAAACAAAACAGACAAATTCCTTGAAAGACAAACTACCAAAGCTCACTTACCAAGAAACAATCAGAACAATTCTGTATCTATTAATGATATTTGGCATTATAGTTAAAACTCCATAAAAAAAACACACAAAAAAAACAAAAAACAAAACCAAAACTCTAGGCCCACTAGCTTAATGGTGAATTCTAAAAACTTAAGGAATAAAGAAAATCAATTCTAAAAACCATCCAGAAAACTGAAGAGAAGGGAATCCTTTTCAACTCATTGTATAAGGCCAAATCTCCCATAAATGTAAAAATTCTAAACATTTCCATAATTTAAGTCCAACAATAAATAAAAAGTATTAATATATGACCAAGTGGTGTTTTTACAAGAAAAGCAAAATTGGTTTAACATTTGAAAATGAATCAATGTTAAAAAACTTTATATAAGATTCTATTCCTTAGGCTCTGGCCGGTTGGCTCAGTGGTAGAGCGTCGGCCTGGCGTGCAGAGGTCCCGGGTTCGATTCCCGGCCAGGGCACACAGGAGAAGCACCCATCTGCTTCTCCACCCCTCCCCCTCTCCTTCCTCTCTGTTTCTCTCTTCCCCTCCCGCAGCCAAGGCTCCACTGGAGCAAAGATGGCCCGAGCGCTGGGGATGGCTCCTCGGCCTCTGCCCCAGGTGCTAGAGTGGCTCTGGTCGCAACAGAGCGACGCCCCGGAGGGGCAGAGCATCGCCCCCTGGTGGGCAGAGCGTGGCCCCCTGGTGGGCGTGCCGGTGGATCCCTGTCGGGCGCGCATGCGGGAGTCTGTCTGACTGTCTCTCCCCGTTTCCGGCTTCAGAAAAATACAGAAAAAAAAATATTCTATTCCTTAAAAAAAAAATTCAATTCCTTAATGTGGTATGCATATTCTTATTCTTAAACTGTACACTTAACTCTTTTCTTCATTTAAGAGAAAATAACATTCCTCAAAGAGGAGCTGTAGTAATTTAATAAAAGCAGGTATGAAAAAATGTAATGAAAGTAGGAGTGAGAGAGGAAAGGAGAGTTGGATTCCTCCATTAGAGTAATTTTGAGTTTATTTCATCTCTAAACTTAATTATTTTTTAAAAATGGGGACACTAATACTCTTATTCTTAGAGGAAGAATAAAGTTATATAAATGTTAGATGCTTGGTATGCCTGTACATAGTAGCAGGGTCAACATGTTAGTTCTCCTTTCTTTTCAATGCCTATATATAGTATCACCAATATAACAGGAAAAGACATACTATAAGATTAATCTCCCATTTAGAAAAGGGTAATACCCCAAATCCAACATGACAGATAATAGCAACTAGCTAAAAACCAAAATGTCAATAATCAATTCAAGAAGCATATATGCTTTGTTTTACCGATAGTAATAAGAGAGAAACTATACTTAATACTCTGTAGCTAATTAACATTTAGACTCAGGCCCTGCTTCAGCAGTAGAGCATTGGCCAGGTGGGTGGAAGTCTCTGGTTGGATTCCAAGTCAGGGCACACTGATAGTCATCTGCTTCTCCACCCCTTCCCCACCATCTCTCTCTCTCTCTCTCTCTCTCTCTCTCTCTCTCTTTCTCTTTCCCACCCACAGCCATGGATCAAATGGTTCAAGCAAAGTTGGCCCTGGGCACTGAGGATGTCTCCACAGCCTCGGCTTCAGGTACTAAAATAGTTCCGTTGTAGAGCAACGGAGCTGAGGCCCCAGGTGGACAGAGCATCTCCTGATAGGGCACTTGCTGGGTGGATCATGGTTGGGGTGCATGCGGGAGTCTGTTTCTGCCTCCCTGCCTCTCACTTAATAAAAACAAACAAACACATTCAGACTCAACATCTTTATTAACCAAATACATGAATATATTAAGCAATATTTTATAAGTCAAATTCCTTAATGTCATTTTAATTTCATTCAACTTCAAACACAATGAAATGTGACATCCCCATTTGGTGATTAACAACCAAATTCCACCAACACTTGAGTTTGAAACCTCAGTATATTTTTTTAATTTAAGGATAATGTTCCAAGAAAGGAAAAGAACAGTATATATAAGAAAAGTCTATAACTGAAGTAAATAAATGTATCCATCATACTCTGCAAGCCATATAAAGCACTATAGTTTATAATTTATTCCATATTTTTTATCTTCAGAAACAGCTTTAACCAAAAACCAGGGCAAAAACTGGAAGTTAAATAATTATGAGGAATACTTAAAAAGTAGCTCTAGATTACACTAACTAGAATCAAGCTTTCAAACAGACGTCTTCTTTTCATTAAGCATTTAATTTCAAAAACACTGGACACATCTTTATTTTCTACTGATGTAATCTGAATACTCAGAATCTAGATCAAATGTTTATTTTTTAGGACCAGAATCTCCCATGTTATTTATGTTTCTTCTTTTAATTGCCTATTCTTTAGTGTAATATTAAGACAATTTAAAATTGTATGCTACTCTATACTTTTTACATTTATATATAAGTATGAAACTTTATTTATTTTACTCTCATAGACACAATTTGGCGATAAGATAGGTAGTATTTTCTCAGTCTATAGAAACACAGTTGCAGTTCTAAGAGATAAAGTGATTTGCCCATGATCACACAGAACTGTAAGGCAGTAAAGCTAGAATTAATTAGAACCTTAATCATAACCCAGCTCACTTTCTACTTTGCCACAATGCTCCAGGCAACTTGAAGAGAGAAAGGAGATACAAATCAAATTACTAAAGTCTTTATGTAAATGGTAGCTAAGTCAATTATCTAGATGTGAAAGTGGTGAAAAATTATTGGTTACAAGAAGATAGAGATTCAAATTTGCCAACTATTCCAATCTTTTCATTACTTCAACATTCTTTTTAAAGAAAGGAATACTAAATAATTGCTATATTGCTTTATACGACAGAAAGCTCTGAACTGGGCAATTAAACCAATAAAACATGACTAAGCATATTTTTACTCATTATGACAGTATAACAAAAAAAGAATGGAGAAAAAAACTCAGAGCAATAGGACACAACCAAAGCAGATACTATGATTGCATGCTCCAATACCTATTCCACAATTCTAAGAGGCAGCAATTTGGAGAACTGACTTGGGCTCAAGGGTAAACCTATCACAACCAGAAATTGATTCAGAAATGAGGAATCATGCCAAAAGAGGTATGTAAAGGTGTCCTGGTAGTTTCTGGTTAAGTATGTCCTTTCTGCTAAGAGGAAACCAGATTTTTTTCTTCCTTGTAGAACAAATGATTTCTTTCTGGCAACCATCATACAACTACAAGAAAAATCCTGCTTTGGTATAAAGCCAGCATAATGGATAATGGAGTGGAACAATGCAAAGAATCTGAATCCTTGCTGTCTTCATTAAATTACTAACCAACTAATCCTGAAGCCTACTGTGCCCCTGACTTCCAGTTATGTTAAGCTAATAAATTTCATGAAAGCTGTTTGAGTTGGGCTTTCTGATACCTACAGATGGAAGGGGCCTAACTGAAACAGACATGGAGATAATACATCTAGCTGATGGCACTATACAAGGTGCCTAAGAACCAAAATGAACTCTTAGATTTTAAAAAAGATTTTCAGAACCACTGTTATTTCTTCAGTGGGTAATTTAGATGTAGTAATATAAAATAAATGAAACAGATTGTAGAATAAACTTTGAAAAAGAAATAGAAAAATCTATTCTTAATTTTTAAAATTAATATAATATTTTTCTGAATTAAATAGTCCTGAAACACTTGGAAGAAGGTGGAGTTCATGAAAAAGGAGAGGTGTGATTATTCTGCACTGAAAGACTTGTACACGGTTAGTGACAAAAGATTATTAAAAGAAATACAAGAAGATCTAAATAAATGGGAAAACACTCCATGTTCATGAGTGAGAAGGCTTAAGATTGTTAAAATGGCAATATTTCCTGAAGTGGTCTACTGACTCAACATAATCCCTATCAAAATCTCAATAGCTGTTTTTGTAGAAATGGAAAAGGCAATCCTAAAATTTCTATGGAATTCCAAACAACCAAAACAATCTTGAAAAAAAAAAGTTGGAGGACTCACACTTCTCTATTTCAAACTGTACTAAAAGCTACAGTAATCATGTAATAATGGCATGCCCTGGCCGGTTGGCTCAGTGGTAGAGCGTCCGCCTGGCGTGCAGAAGTCCCGGGTTCGATTCCCGACCAGGGCACATAGGAGAAGCGCCCATCTGCTTCTCGACCCCCCCCTCCTTCCTCTCTGTCTCTCTCTTCCCCTCCCGCAGCGAGGCTCCATTGGAGCAAAGATGGCCCGGGCGCTGGGAATGGCTCCTTGGCCTCTGCCCCAGGCGCTAGAGTGGCTCTGGTTGCAACAGAGCGACGCCCCGGAGGGGCAGAGCATTGCCCCCTGGTGGGCAGAGCGTCGCCCCCTGGTGGGCATTCTGGGTGGATCCCGGTCGGGCGCATGCAGGAGTCTGACTGTCTCTCCCCGTTTCCAGCTTCAGAAAAATACAGAAAAAAAAAAAAAATTAAAATAATGGCATAAAGATAGACATACAGATCAATGGAAAAGAACTGAGTTCAGAAATAAACCCCATTCATCTAAGATAAACTGTTTTTTGGCATAAGGGTACCAAGACCCTCAACAGGGACCATGAAATAGGGAAAGAATACTCTTTTCAACAAATGGTGCCAGGATAACTGGATATCCACAGGGAAAAGAATTTGGACCTCTATCTCACACCTCGTGGAAAAGTTAACTCAAAATTGAGCAAAGGCCTAAATAAAACATCTAAAATCATAAAATTTCAAGAATATACTGGGTTAAAATCTTCATGACCCCTGGCCAGTTGGTTCAGTGGTAGAGTGTTGGCCCAGCATATGGAAGTCCCGAGTTCAATTCCTGGTCAGGGCATACAGACAAAGCACCCATCTGCTTCTCCACCCCTCCTTCTCTTGCTTTTCTCTCTCTCTCTCTCCTCCTCACCTCCTGCAGCCATGGCTCAATTAGAGTAAGTTGGCCCTGGGCACTTGAGGATGATTCCATGGCCTCTGCCTCAGGTGCTAAAAAAAAAAAAAAAAAAAAAAAAAAAGAGGCTCCAGTTGCAAGGGAGCAAGGGAGCAAGGGCCTCAGACCCGCAGAACATCACTCCCTAGTGGGCATGCTGGGTGGATCCCGGTGGGGGCACATGCAGGAGTCTGTCTCTCTGCCTCCCCTCCTCTTCACTAAAAACAAAACTAAACAAAATCTTCATGACCTTGGATTGGGAATGCTTTCTTATACACAACACAAAAAGCATGAGCCACAAAAGAAAAAGAAATAGATCAACTAGACTTGACTCAATTAAATTTTGTACATCAAAAGATAATATCAAGGCCCTGGCTGGTTGGCTCAGTGGTAGAGCATCAGCCTGGCATGCAGAAGTCCCGGAGTTCGATTCCCAGCCAGGGCACACAGGAGAAGCACCCATCTGCTTCTCCACCCCTCCCTCTCTCCTTCCTCTCTGTCTCTCTCTTCCCCTCCCGCAGCCGAGGCTCCATTGGAGCAAAGATGACCTGGGCGCTGGGGATGGCTCCTTGGCCTCTGCCCCAGGCGCTGGAGTGGCTCTGGTCGAGACAGAGCGACGCCCCGGAGGGGCAGAGCATCGCCCCGTGGTGGGCAGAGCCTCGCCCCTGGTGGGCGTGCCGGGTAGATCCTGGTCGGGCGCATGCGGGAGTCTGTCTGACTGTCTTTCCCCGTTTTCAGCTTCAGAAAAATACAAAAAAAAAAAAAAAAAGATAATATCAAGAAAGCAAAAAACCATCATCAACAGTTCAAATGCTATAAAAATGTTTACCCGAAACCTATGTACTTTTTTTTTTTTTTTTTGTACTTTTCCGAAGCTGGAAACGGGGAGGCAGTCTGACAGACTCCCGCAAGTGCCCAACCGGGATCCACCCGGCATGCCCACCAGGGGACGATGCTCTGCCCATCTTGGGGCGTCGCTCTGCCGCAATCAGAGCCATTCCAGCGCCTGAGGCAGAGGCCACAGAGCCATCCTCAGCCCCCCTGCTCAGTGGAGCCCCGGCTGCGGGAGGGGAAGAGAGAGACAGAGAGGAAGGAGAGGGGGAGGGGTGGAGAAGCAGATGGGCGCTTCTCCTGTGTGCCCTGGCCGGGAATCGAACCCGGAACTCCTGCACGCCAGGCCCACGCTCTACCACTGAACCAACCGGCCAGGGCCTGAAACCTATGTACTTTTATTGATCAGTATCACCCCATTAAATTTAATTTTCTTAAAATAAAAACAAAGAAAGCAAAAAGAAAACCTATAGAACAGAAAAAAATATTTGCAAATAATGTCTGACAAGGATCTAGTATCCAGAGTAAATAAATAACTCTTACAACTCAAAAAGATAACCCTATTAAAATTTGGGCAAAAAAATTGGTATCTCTCCAAGAAGATAATACAAATGGACAATAAGCACATGAAAAGATGATCTGCATCACTAGTCATTGGGGCAATTAAAATCAAAACCATAATGAAATGCCAATTCAACTCACTAGAATGACTAATTTTAAAAAAATTAACATCAAGGATGTAAAGTAGAACCACCATATACTGTCAGTGAGAATATTGCAGCTGTTATAGAAAACAGAAGAGGGAAAAAGTAGGTTTGTGGTTGTAATATAAGTAAATACTACAATTAATAAAGAATACAAAATAAGCTATTTCATGTACTCATAACTATAAACCTACTTTTGCCCACCCCTTTATAGTAATTCCTCAATAAGTTAATCATATAATTTCCATATCACACAACGATTTTGTTCCTAGATACATCTAAACATATGTTTAAACAACAAAATAATTTACACAAATGTTCACAGTAGCAGTATTCACTACAGCTCCAAACTGAAAATAACACAACTGTTCATCAATGAATGAATGAATGAACAAAATATGCTCTGTCCATACAGGGAAGTATTTTTCAGTCCTAAGAAGGAATGAAGTAGTGTATATGCTACAACATAGATGAACCTTGAAAAGAATAAGCTAAGTGAAAGCAACAAGATACTAAAGGGCACATAGTGCTTGATTCCATTATATGTAATTTCGAGAATTGACAAATCCAGAGACAGAAGGAAGATTAATGATTGCCAGGAGCTGGGGAAAAAGGAGGAATGGGGAATGATTGTTTAATAGATACAAGGTTTCTTTTTGGGGTAATGAAATATTCTGGAACTAGATACAGGTAATAGTTACATGTTATTAATGTACCAAATGTCCTGCTATAGTTTAAATTTGCATCATAATATTTTATTATTCACACTTGATATTATATGAAACCATAACATGTTGAGAACAACTTATGTACCTAACAGAAAGTTTTGCTATGGGGAATTATAATCAATGAATAAAAAAGGGAGGGGGCTGGAAAAGTCCACAGAGAACAGCTTGATTAAAAACTCTGTTCAATCCATACTTGAATGCCTCAATGACAGAATGTCCACTCTATTTTCACTTCAATTGTTAAAAACATTATGTACCAATAGTTCTCTTCCTCTTTCATTCATTGTTCCTACTTTTATTCTCTGGGAATGCAAAAGATATGTTTAATTCTTCTTCCATGTGCCATTCTTTCCTGAGTTTCACAGAATCACAGATTTGAGACAGGAAGAATTTTAAAGATAACTCAATCACCCAATTTTAAAAGCATTACCATATATTCCACTAAAAGGTCCTTTTTTCCAGGCTGAAAATCTGAAATGTTTCAATTATTTTGTATCTATTTCAAGACACTGCTTCATATTGATTACTCTCCTCTGAATGCATTATTTATCAATGCCCTCCTTACACTGTGACAAACAGAAGTGAAAATACTAAGCTAAATGCAGAGTACAAAAAGAGATTCAACTATGTTTTGGACAACACTTCAAAATAAATCTTTTTAGTGGGTATTAACTTGTTGGGTTGTTATAATAAACCACTGACTAGCCAACTTCAAACAAGTAAGACACATCCAGGCCCACACCTGCTTAAAAACAAAAACAAACAAACAAAAAAAGCCCACCTACTGTGCTGACTGCTGGTAGGTTTCCAAGTCTCCAACTCTGCATTTATGCAATTTTTTTTCTTTTAATTCAGTTACAGAGCTTGTCACATAACAATTCCTGACTGTCACATAATGAATATATTAGCACACCCCCTCACAATTTTAAGAGTAACTGATAAACATCTTAAATAGGACATGAGGAAAGAGCACTTGGAGGCAAACCACTAAGAATAAACTGTAGTTTATTTATAACATTGACCAGTAAATCAACTACAAATCCACCTACCTATAATTATTCAGACTATATTTCTCTTGTCTACGAAGATATTTTAAAAGGCTGTCAAATGTATAACTGTATAACCTTGGTGGTCCCTTTCCTTATTTATAAAACAGGACTAAATGAGGCAACCTATCTAAAGCATTTTTACCAGTGCATAGCACAAAATTAAAAATCCAATAAATGTAGCTATAATTCCACATAGTCTGTCTAGAATAGCTCTTGAGATACCTACCAGTTTACTTACCCTGTAAGAAAAGAAGTGAAGCTAGTATGGCATGACTTGTTCTCTATGACCCCATGCTGGCTCCTAGTGATCACTGTTTTATATTTATTTTATTTTTTTAAGTACCAACAATACATGTGCTCAATAATCTGAGAACTTGTTCAGGAATGACACCAAAGTTACTAGTTTATTATAATTATGTGCAACCTTTATTTGCTTTCCAATACTGTACATACTTCAGCAGCTAAAACAGTTTTACACACACAGATGTTCAAAAACAAGGTTTGTTTCTTTTAAAAATTGAGAGGAATTTCTTAGTTTTGATAAATGTACCATGGTTATATAAGATGCTAACATTAAGGGAAGATGGGTGAAAGGTGTATGAGAATTCTCTGTACTGTCTTTGCGCTTCTCCTATAAATATTTAACTATTTCAAAATTAAACATTTTTAAAAATCCAGATTATCTTTTTTCACCTCTGATAAATTCTTCCTTAAAATTTCTCAAATATTACTAACTACTATTAGGTGCAAATTCTTTAACAGCCTTTATAGCTCTCTAATTAATCTGGAAAAGGAGACACAAATTCTAGCAAATAGGAAGTCTTAATAATACCCCTGCTTATCCTGGGTCACAAGTAGTATTCAGTAAATAGTCATCCCAAAATTTTATTTTATTTATTTGATTTTTTCCAAAATTTTATTTTATTTTTAAATTTTATTTATTGATTTTAGTGAGAAAGGAAGGGAGAGAGAGGGAAGAACATGGATCTGTTCCACTATGTGCCCTGACCAAGGATCGATTCAGCAACCTCTGCACTTTGGGATGATGCTCTAACCAACTGAGCTATCTGGCCAGGTCCCCCAAATTTTTCTTTCGGGAACAAGGGCCTTAAAAAAAATCCATCCCCAGAGTAAGTATCTTTTCCCTAAAGCATTAAAACTGTAGAATCCAATTAAAACCTCTGACTCTTATTGCTTAAACTACTTATTTAGCAGTGTCATTTAAGTCAAGCTCAAGAATCTCAGAGTATGAGACAAATTATTCTATACTATTTGCATGAAAATCTTTTAAAATATATTTTTAAAATATGTTTATATCATGGCTGATTGGTTTTTTAATTAGGTAACTAAGAAAATTTAGGAAAATGATAAATTTTATTTGCAATTATTCAAGCTCAAACTTTTACTTGTTAAGCAGTGAAGTCATGAAAGTTCTGCTAAAATTGTAACCATCAAGCAAAGAAATCCTAAAATACCTAAGAACAAAGTATCTTTCCCCTAAATGTTCTCTTAAATACCTCCAAATAGCTTTTATACTTTAAAGAGCTTCTTTTAGGTACCAACTGTCTGATTTTTAAAACCTTGGCTTTCCATTTTGGAATAGTACTATAGAATTGGTACTATAAACAGAAGAGCTATTGTCAAAGAATCGATCCAATAATAAAAAGAGCTAAGGCCACTTGTCTTATAGAAAATTACTGCCAAATACTGCCAGACCCTGCTTTTCTTCCTTCTGGGCCAGTAGCCAGATACTAATCATTTTTAGACCCTTTCTAATTTTTACTACACAATTTAGTACACAAAACCACATCTGAACTAGACAGTATTTTTTTAACTAGACAGTATTTTAATGAATGTTCTCCATAATTCATCTATTGTCCCCTCAATACCTCTGGAAGTATACAGAAAGAACTGATAACAGAGATTGTCCCTGGGGCATCTGTTTGGGTTTTTATAATAACTATTCAAAAAACTAATTTATCTATCAAAAAGAAAGCAACTACAATAAAGCATTAATTTTGGCCCTGGCCGGTTGGCTCAGTGGTAGAATGTCACTGGGCATGTGGAAGTCCCAGGTTTGATTTCTGGTCAGGGCACACAGGAGAAGCAACCATCTGCTTTTCCACTCCCCTTTCCTCTTTCTCTCTCTCTTTCTCTCTCTCTCTCTCTCTCTCTCTCTCTCTCTCCCTCTCTCTCCCCTTCCTGCACCCATGGCTTGGTTTGAGCAAGTTGGCTTTGGGCACTGAGGATGGCTCCATGGCCTTGCCTCAGATGCTAGAATAGCTAGGTTGTCAAGCAATGGAATAACGGCTCCAGATGGACAGAGCATGGCCAGGTAGGGGGCTTGCTAGGTGGATCCTGGTTGGGGCACATGCGAAAGTCTGTCTCTCTGCCTCCCCACCTCGTCACTTAATTTAAAAAACAACAACAAAAAATCCCCATTAATTTTAAACTATTTCACCTTAAAAATAATGTATGAAGCATTATCTTTTAAAAATACTTTGTTAGTTTTAAAAATAATTTACAATGCTCAACTTCACTTATAATCAGAGAAATATAAAGTAAAATCATTTCTGCTTATCAAATTAGAAAAGGTTTTAAAAACTAATATTAAATATTGGCATATAAATTGTCATAACCTTTCTAGAAAGCAATGTGTCAATACCTATTTTTTTAAGTTCTACCTTTTGAATGAAGATTTTCATTCCTATCCTAGGAAAATAATCAAGTATGCAGAAACATTTATGCACAAAGATTTTCATCAACATTATCATCAGAAGAATAAAATGCTCAATAACTGGGAATAGTTAAATTATATATCCACTCAATAGAATATGCTGTTGATATTTTAAAAAATAAGGTTGAAATAATTTTAACTAATTGCTGTGGGGATACACAGCATACAAATTAATAAATATATTCACGAGAGGGGAAGAATATATACCATAGTATTAGCAATGCTTATATTTGGGCTGAGACATTAAATTTTTGTCCTTTGTGTTCTCCAAGTTTTTAAAATGAGTTCCCAGAATTTATATAATCAGGGGGAAAATATTATATATATATATATTTTATATATCTATAGACCACACACACATTCTTAAATTTATAATGTAAAACTAATATGTACTTAAACAGCTAAAATAAATTAAGTTTAAACCTAATTAATACCATTTATGAAAGCCAATGATAAAATAGTCCATATACTATGTATCATTAAGATGATGTTCAATACACAATAAGCACTCCCGCTAGCTTATTTTTAAATCAATACAATAAAAAGGAAAATGTCAGATTATCATATGGTAAAATATGGGCAAAAATTAAACCCCATAAAATAGAATACTGTAATTATGAGTTAAATGATAACATTCATTAGGATAAATCATATTCCTGGAAGAAGGAACTGATTAAACTAACATATAACATCTAAATAAATATAACCAAACTTTTCCTTTAAATGGACTGAGTCTGCTAGTGGGAGAATCAATACTTAATAATGAATGGGTAAATCATTTCTCACACATTAACTAATCTGTATAGTCTCAAATGTAGATAGCATTTACACTAAAAATTATTTCTACCACTAATTGCCCACTAGGAAATCAAAAATCTCACCAAGTTACTATTATGCTTAGCATCCTTCAGTGGATTAATCACTGCCTTAAATGCAACGTCTTTACATTGGTTATAAAAACCCTCATGCCTGCCTCTTTCACCCCTACTTCTTCATTCTCACTTGCTTCCTATGCTCTAGCCCAGTGGTTTGCAAAATGTGATCCTTAAATCAACATCTCCACCACCTGTGAACATGTTAGAACTCCAAATTCATGTGTCCCACTCCTACCAGGGGATTCATAAGCATGTTATCATTTGAAATCCACGGTTCTACCCCTCCTAAACTGCCTGCAGATGCCCAGATCTGCCCTGCTGTCTTTGCAAATGCAGTTGCCTATTTATGAAATGCTTTTACCCACCTCATCCTCTAAGGCCGTGATGGCGAACCTATGACACGTGTGTCAGCACTGACACGCACAGCCATTTTCGATGACACACATGTGGCCACATACCAGAAAAGTATGGGGCTGCATGCCGAGAAGGACATTTCATCCTTGGCTCCTGCACGGCCAATTGCAGTAGCCAAGGATAAAACATTTGCTGTAGTCCAGGCGTCCCCAAACTATGGCCCGCGGGCCGCAATGTGGCCCCCTGAGGCCATTTATCCAGCCCCCACTGCACTTCTGGAAGGGGCACCTCTTTCATTGGTGGTCAGTGAGAGGACCACTGTATTTGGCAGCCCTCCAATGGTCTGAGGGGCAGGGAACTGGCCCCCTGTGTAAAAAGTTTGGAGACCCCTGGTAGACACTCTGTGCTGGAGGTCTGTAGGCCAAAACAACAGAACTCCGGCACAGAGAGTCTAGTTCTGGGACTTCCGGTTAGGCCGTTAGGGGATCTTTGACCTCACTTTTGGCCAGCGAAGCAGGGAGCAGCGGAATGCCATGGGGGACGCATCTCTGGGGGCCCTGTGATTGCCATTATCAGCAACCACATAACCACAGCAACCATCATCCAATCTACTGTTCTGGGGTGTTGTGGATTTCTAATTGACCATCATTGCTGAGATAAGTGAGGGGGAGGCTGGGAGAGGCGAGGGCCTGTGCTATGGGTGCTGTTTACCGCCATTAGAAATAGCGGCAGCCATCTTAATTTACATAAGATGCAACTTGCAGAATTTCAAGACAGCATCTGGTGTTTGTCGACTTGAGGTCAAAGCTTGAGAATCTGGAAAGGTGCCGCTTGGAGAATCAAGAGTGCCACTACGAACAGGAAATTTGGAGTGCCTAGAACCAATTACCAGACACTTTTAGCACCCTGAAAAATAGAGCAATGGCTTTACTCACAATTTTTCCCTCTACGTACTTTTGCGAGACCTTACTCTCAGCGTTAAATAATATCAAAACCAACAAAAGAAACAGATTGACAGATGAAGTTAGTAGTGCTTGCTTGGGCTTGAAGTGTACAAAATATCAACCTTCAATTGAAGATTTAGCCAATGAAATTCAGCTAAAAAAAGTCACTAACAGGCAGGTTAGTTAAAGAATTCCCCCTCCCCCTCACTTATCTTAGTTCAAGGCACTCCACATAAGTTAAATAATATCAAGACCAACAAAAGAAACTGACAGATGAACGGAGAAGTCACTAAGCAGGTAAGTTAAATAATTAGTTTTTGGTTTATTAAATACAGTTATATATTACAATTATACATTTTTGTTAAACTATAAATATCACAAAATTATGGTTTTTTTCTCGAAGTGACACACCACCCGAGTTATGCTCAGTTTTTTGGCGAATTTTGACACACCAAGCTCAAAAGATTGCCCATCACGGTCCTAAGGTATCCCCATCAATCTTGTTTCCTATTCATCTTTTAAAACTTAGCTTAGGAATCACTTCAAAAAGGAACTGAAAACTTTTCCAAAATGAGATAAATATTTCCGAAGATCTTTTTCTATAGTATTATTGTAGGAGCTCTCATTTGCATTCTTCACTGTCTAAAGCAGGGGTCTCAAACTCGCAGCCCGCTGAACAATTTTGTGTGGCCCGCAGACTAATCCACGAAGTTCAAAGTATTTTGGATAAAATTAAGTAAGCCTAGGGGCCTACTTGTATTTTTCATTTCTCTAGCATCCTAGCTAGATATTAGCTTAGTTAACAGCAGTTGTGATGCGAACTACAGTTTCTGGTCGTTTTGTGACACTGAGTAAACTGCATGTACGATTGTGCTTGTTGTACTGATTTTTTTTTGTTTTCAACTGCAGTGAGAAAAGTGTTGCGTAACAGTTGCCTTTTGTAGACCTAGTGCGGCCGGCCGAATGGCTGTGATCTTGCTCTGCGGCCCACATGCTGAGTTGAGTTTGAGACCCCTGGTCTAAAGCCACTTCTAAAATGACTTAAGGCCATCAAAGAAAGCCTTTGCTTGAAATATCCCCTAATGTAAGTTATTAACAAATCAAAGAACTAAAAAATAGATTCATAGTTCTTCTACCCATTGATTTCAAACTATAGAGTAGTAGGAAATATAATGTATGGTAAAACCAAACTATCAGAGAGAAATGACTTTTATTGTGGAAAAATGATAGGAAAACAGCCAATTAGGTCTGAAATTTACACCTTGAAATGAATTTGATTTTTTCTTATGCACATATTTCTCCCACCTTCTGGAGGAGGGAGACCAAGTATGGGGCAGCTGTGTTAGGCTTGATTGCAGGTTTACTCGCTGCAAGCACTTTGCCTGACTGGTCTGTGAAGTGTGGCTGCACGTGTGGGGGATTGTGGATGCGCAGATTGCCTGACAGCCGCTGTGAGGGGCCATTTTGCTGTTTGTTTGCCTGAGAGGCAGTTTCCCCTGCCTGTGTGCTTGTCCACCGTTGTGAGACTTTATTAAACGGAATGGCCCAATCCTTTCCGGCTCTACAGTTTTTCTATCATCTGCCCAAATCCAGTCTGAACCTGCCTGGCCTCGGCCACTGGCATTACATCTGGTGTAGTGGGCAGGATTCAGAGCAGATGGGTATGGAGCCGTCGACACTCTTGAGGGGGGAAGAGAGGAGTAGCTGTTTCCGGTGGCTCTCCAGTTGGGGACTCTGGGCTGTTTTTTACAATCCTGTGAGAAGAAACCAAGAGCTCTGTGCAAGAACCTGAGAGAGGTAGAAAACTCCAGGATGAGCTGCACACTGAGCACCAACAATGGTGTGAAGTGGAGCGAGCACTGGAGAAGAAGGCTGCCTGGGTCCGAGAGTTGCAGTGTAAGATGCAGGCTGAGCGCCAACGGCACCTGGAACTAGAGCACTCTCTGAACAAAGAGTATGAGTTCACAAGTTGCAGTCTGCCTTGGATGGCTGTTGGAGAAACAAATGCAGGTTCAGGAGCTTGAGAGTCAGCTTCAGGTTGCGAGCTGACAGCCACAGGAGCTGAAGCAGGCACGGAAGGTGCAGCTGCACTCCTGCCAGTGGAGTGGCTCTGAGTCAGCGAGAGCAGGGGTTTCCAACTCCTCCTCTTCTGAGGGGGAGACTCGGGCTGCAACTGCCACCCATAGAGTTGGGAGCCCAGTTAGTGGTCTCCAGGAAGGTCAAGACCCAGCAGCCAAGAGTCCTTCAGGGGAAGCCACAGCCCCCTCCCCAGGTATTGGAGCACTCTGTGGTCCAGCCCTACATCTGGGCAGAGCTGATGGAGTTGGGGGTGAAATTTAGGCAGAAACCCACTGAGCCCCTGGCAGCCTGCTTGGTGCAACTGCGGGACATAGGAGGGTGGATGGCATCATGCTCTCCAGAACAGAGATGGACCATAAGGCTATGAGGGCTGCTGCCTGTGCTGCTCCCCAACTAACAAGAGAAACAGACCTGTGAAAGTTATCCAAACACAGATGTGAGTAGATATGATTGCAGCTGGGGCAGATAAAGAGAAATTATATAGATGATAAGCCTAATAAAGTCTTGTTGGAGCTTTGGCGGCAGCTTGAGTCAGAACAGAGGTTTCAACTGCTAAAAAAGTGGGAGAAGCGGGTGGTCCTGGCATCTGCCAGGAAAATGGCTGGTGTTCAGGTTACAGGATCCCCGAGATCCGTTGTCCCAGTTCAAATAGAGGGATGGGTGGGGGCCTGAGGCCCCATGTGAAATTGGCAATCCACTGGTCCTCTTCTAATGTGCAGCAGGTGTTGGCATGTAGAAGGTAATACAGTGTGTCCATAAAGTCATGGTGCACTTTTGATCGGTCACAGGAAAGCAACAAAAGACGATAGAAATGTGAAATCTGCACCAAATATATAAAAAGAAAACTCTCCCAGTTTCATACCTATTCAGTGTAGTTTGATGTGGGCTCATGCAAAGATTTTTTAGGGCTCCTTAGGTAGCTATCCCGTATAGCCTCTATACAGACTCGTCACTGACTGATGGCCTACCAGAACGGGGTTTCTCCACCAACCTGCCGGTTTCCTTCAACTGCTTATCCCACCGAGTAATGTTATTCCTATGTGGTGGTGCTTTGTTATAAACACGCTGATAATAAACACGCTGATATTCATGTTACACTTTGGTCACAGATTTGAATTTAGCGAGCCACAGAACACACTGAACTTTCCTCTGTACCATCCACATCTCGACTGGCATGGCCGTGGGCTGCTCTGCTGTATACACGGTGTTACGTCACCATCTGTGCATGTGCACATGTTGCCACATCATCCTACAGAAACTGGGTTTTCCTTTTATTTGGTGCAGATTTCACATTTCTATCATCTTTTGTTACTTTCCTGTGACTAGTCAAAAGTGCATCATGACTTTACGGACACACTGTATAAACAAAAATTTGAGCACTTACTTTGTAACAGGTACTGTTCTGGATGCACTACTTCCCCCAGGTGGCAATTCTCCCAGATCGCTCTCCAGCCTTCGTGAGGTGCAGTTTTCCTTGCTCCCTTGCCCTTACTGTGCATAGCAGATTTTCCTTTGTTTATTAGCTCTTTCCGTTTTGTTCTTATTTGCTTGCCTGTATGTGCGAGCCTCCAATAAATGGGTATGGCCTGACACTCTCCGGTTTCACAGTTCCTTGAATGCAATGTGGACCTACCTGGCCTCAGCCATCGGCATTACACCAAGTAATAAAGAATGTTTCTTTTTTAAAAAAGCAAAGCAAGAGAAAATGTGTAGGAACTGCTCTACAATATTTTGAATAATTATCTTAATATTTTGAGATAATCTCACAGTACACGGTTAATAATTTATCTTAAATCATTAAATGATCATCTAGCATGTGTGAAGAACCATGGTGGAATTAAAAATTACATGCATCTATCTATCTAGAGAGAGAGAGATAGGAGGTTAATTCCTAGTTATTTAGCTAAGAAATAAATTCGAATGCCCACCTGTTGGGAAAACAGCTGTGTTAGGCTTGATCGCTGGTATACCAGCTGCAAGCACTTTGATTGATTAGTGTGTGAGCACGTGGCAGAGGCACATCTGTGGATAGTCTATGTAAGGCTACAAGTGCTTGTGCTCAAGTGGTGGATTGCAGATTGTGCACTGCCTGCCTGCCTGCCCGCCACTATGAGGGATTATTTTGCTGTTCGTTCACTTGCTCCCGTGAGAAGAGGTTTTCACCTGCCTGTTGGCTTGTTTGCTATTGCAAGAATCTATTAAACAGTAATGGCCCAACCCTTTCTAGCTCTGCAGTTTCTCTACAGTCTCTGCTTGAATTCAATGTAGACCTGCCTGGCCTCAGCCACCAGCATTACACCACCAAAAGACAAAATTGTTCATAGCAGCTTTGTTTTAAAGAGCTAAAAACTGGAAATGGCCCAAATATCTATTAGCAGTAGAACAGAAATATATATATATATATATATACACACACACACTCATAAAATGGAATACTATACAATAATGAAAAATAAACTACTACTAACTCTAAAAACATGGATGAATCTTACAGACACAATGTTGAAGAAAGGAAAACAGAAACAAAAGAATGATTTGATTCTATTTATATGAAGTTCAGGAATAAGCAAAACTAACCAACTGTAACGGAGGTCAGAATAGTGGTTATCTTTGAGATGTACTGACTAAGAGAACATGAGAAAGGCTTCTAAGGTCCTAGAAATATTCTATATCTCGATCTGGTTGGTGATTATATATGTAGAAATTCATGGAGATGTTTATGATGTCTGTCATTTACTGCATATACTTCCTTTAAAGTCCTATAAAACTTTTTAATAATGGAAGAAAAGGTTCTTCCTCTGCTATGCCAGCTGGAAGGGAGGGAAGGAAAGTAGAAAGGAAGGTAGAAAGGAAGGAGAGATTAGATCAAATGATCTTCACACTTCTGCTTTAAAGTTCAATTGTCTTATTCACTCAACAAAAATTTGAGCACCTACTTTGTGATAGGTACTGTTCTGGGTGCTATGTATCTAGTATTGATAAAATGTGTAAAAATCCCTGCCCTCATGGGTCTTACATTATAGTAGAGATAAAAGGACAATAAAAATATTGAGTATGTTGGATATCTAAAAGGCACTAAAGAGATACAAAGCAGGTTAGAGGCATACAAACAATCTATAAAAAGAGATACTGTAATTTGCCAGTAAAGGCCTCACAGAGTGGTGATATTTTAATCAAGACCTGAAGGAAGTAGGAAAGGAGAAATATGGATATCCATAAGAACATGTTTTGGGGATGCTGAAACAGCCAGGAGGCCACTGTGATTTAAGGCAAGTGAGTAAGGGTAAGATTAAAAAAAAATAGAGGTTTCCCCCAGTCTTTTTGTCCTTTAACATTTCTCCAACTCTTTATTTAAAGATTGACTTAAGATAAACTTTTTTGGGCCCTGGCCAGTTGGCTCAGTGGTAGAGCGTCGGCCTGGCATGCAGGAGTCCTGGGTTTGATTCCTGGCCAGGACACACAGGAGAAGTGCCCATCTGCTTCTCCACCCCTCCCCCTTTCCTTCTTCTCTGTCTCTCTCTTCCCTTCCTGTAGCCAAGGCTCCACTGGAGCAAAGTTGGCCCGGAGCTGAGGATGGCTCTGTGGCCTCTGTCTCAGGCGCTGGAATGGCTCTGGTTGCAACAGAGCGACGCCCCAGATGGGCAGAGCATCGCCCCCTGGTGGGCGCGCCGGGTGGATCCTGGTCGGCGCATGCGGGAGTCTTGACTGCCTCCATGTTTCCAACTTCAGAAAATACAAAAAAAAAAAAAAAAAAAGATAAAGCTTTTTTATGCAGACATTTCTGTAATAATTAGCCACTCTATAGTTAGCTAATCTTCTCTGATCCTACAGCTGTATCATTCATGGCATCTTTATATACCAGCTTGCAATTAAATACAGGGTGGACAAAAGTAGGTTTTTCAGAATAAATACCATAATTAATGAATAAATAATACAAGAATGAATTTTCACATAGTCATGATTGTAAGCCTACTTTTGCCAAACCCTGTATATACTACTGCCTTCCACTCTCAAATAAATCAAACGTCTTCAAAACAGTGACTAGATTTTATGCTTTTTTATATCCCTAGTACTTGGCCTATGATTGACATTTAAATGATTATTGGTAATGCAACTGCTAATAATAACTTCATCAGCCATAGGATTAGTAAAGTGTGGATAAATTTTTAAAAATAAAGATGAAGGAAAGAAACCAAGACTAGGGAACTACGCAAGTAAAGGTCCTGAGGCATCTCCGTGTGTCAACATCCAAAGTTAGGATTATCTCTTGAGCCATGTCCTTAAGACTTTGAGCTCAACATCCCCTTCCTAAAGGCCACTCTAGGATTTTCTTTCTTGGGGGGAATATGTGGCATCTGTATTCCTTTCAAATAATGGTTTAATAACACCAATGTTCACAACTAACTTAAACTCTTAACCAACTAGCTGTGTGATGTTGATCAAGTCATTCAACTTCTTTTATGCAAGTTCCCTCATATGCTAAATTAGGGAGTTGAACTAAATAGTCTCTGCAGTCTAATCAATCTCAAATTCTCTACTTTAGCCTTTTGAAAATATAAATGGATAAACATTGCAATCTACTTCTTTAATTTATAAAATGAGTCAAGTATCTAGTAATAATTTAAAGTACAATGAATAAGCAGTCATATTAAGAAAGTAGTATACCATTTTGAAAAATCATAGAATCTGGAGTAAGACAGACCTGGATCTAGCCATAGCCTGTTTCTTAGTAGATAATGACCCTGTGCAAGTTATTAAATCTATAGGACTTATTTTGAAAATTAAAGGCAATGTATGTAAAACCATTATTAAGCAAATATGAAAACCCACACACTGGCAATGATCATTTCCCATAAAGAAAGCAACCAAGGTAAAATATCTACCAAATCACTGATATCCAAGATATGAACTACACAAACTACATAGTTAATAATAATTCCCTTAGCAATTTTAAATATAAGGATTACTGGTTGCCTCAAAATTTGGCAAGACTCTTCTAAAAGTTTAATAGAGTGAGTCTTCTTAATTCCTACAGTTCTGAGAATCTCACATCCTAGATATGAGAATAACTACAGCTCTAATGTCAGTATGAGGTCACTGAGGCAAAAGAATAACATAGTTTGGAAAGCCCCAAATTTTAGAAAAATAGGACAAGACTGAGATTTGGGCTTAACTCATCTCAGATATTATGAAGACATTAATGTTGGCCTTGAGAGTTCAAATATATGAGTCAACAGTATAAAATAAGCAATAGAGCCCTAGCAGGTTTGCTCAGTGGTAGAGCGTGAACACGGTGTGTGGAAGTCCTGGGTTCGATTTCCAGTCAGGACACATAGGAGAAGCTTCTCTTCCCCCTCTTCTCTTCCCACAGCCATGGCTTGATTGATTCAAGCACACTGACCCCAGGCACTGAGTATAGCTCTGTGGAGCCTCCACCTCAAGCACTAGAAATAGCTTGGTTGCGAGCGTATTTTCCAGATGGGCAGAGCAACAGACCCAGATGAGGGCTGCTGGGTGGATCCCAGTCAGGGCACATGCAGGAGTCTGTTTCTCTATCTCCCCTCCTCTCACTTAAAATAAAAATAGAGATTTAAAAAGCAATAAGACACACTTTGCATCCAGGAGGAGATAGGCATAAATAATTATAGCAAACTAAGGAACATAAAAGAATGAATCAACAAGATATAGAGAGTGAATAACTAAGTGGGGTGGGAAGTGGGAGGACCAAAGGACACAGAAGACTTAAAAAGCTGAGTGCTTAAGTTATACCTCAAAAAATCAGGAGCCTTTGTTAGCAAGACAGGAAAAGGAAAGGTATTCTAAGCAGCAGGAAGAATATACGAAAAGACTCCAAATTAGGGAACAGTACAGCTCTCTCAGTGAACTGATTTTATTACAGTTTGAGATTTATGGTGAGGAAATGGCAAGAGGTGAGTCAGATGATGAAGAGCCTCATAACAATAAACAGTTTGGACTAACTAATATAGGTAAGAAGTATGGGCTTTAAGAAAGAAGCATTCAACAGATTTGCATTTTAGAAAAATCATCTTGGTGGTATTGTAAAAGGATGGATTAAAAGGGGGGTCAATCATTAGAGACCTCATTTTACAATCAGAGTTAAATAAGGACATTAGATTATCATATGGATATTCTCCTATCGAACCAGGGATCAGAAATAAAAAACAAAAATGCTTTAACAGATAAAACTAAACTATCAAAAGGAGATAGCTTACCCTCATGAATATATATTCTAGAATCAAGTATTTCCTATGTATCTTAAAAAGGAAGAGGTTTCTAAAATTCGGTATATCCCTGCCCGGATAGCTTAGTTGGCTAGAGCACTGTCCTTATATGCCAAGGTTTTGGGTTCGATCCCTGGTTAGGGTATATGCAAGAAATCAACCAATGAATGCACAAATAAATGGAACAACAGATTGTTTCTCTCAAGTCAATAAAAAATTAATTAAATAAAATTAGGTATGATATGTAAAAATTACATGGAACTAGCTACTTTTAAGGCATCTATCTCTTTTTGTACATATAATACTGCAGAGTTGCAACATAAAAACCAATGCAATAAAATTCTTGGCATTGGAATATATACTGATTATTTACAGAGACTTCTGCTTTAATTTTATACATACAGAAACTGAGGTGCTAAAAGACTAGGGAATTACCTAAGGTCATATGGTTAATGGCACAGTAAAGATGGGAATTCATGTCTTATGCTTTCCTTTTTAGAAACTGCTTTAGTATATCATATTTATGATTCTAGAATGTTGAATGATAATCCAAAAGACACTGGTATTGTAATTTTCAGCAATGTAATAATAACTATAGAACTATTTTTATGTTTCATATGCCTCATAAGAAAAACATATCTATTAGATCTGCATGTTTCACAAAAATAAATCTCTTCCTGAGGTCTGTGCTACAATAAGAACACTTCCTCCTCTGCCATAAAAACACATTTTATTCTTCTGTAGGATGTCTAAAATTTTCATTTGTCCAGCTTAGGACACAATTAAATTTGAAAGAAAGGTCTAAGATTAATTTACCTTCATATAATTAAATTTCCAACATCTTTAACATGTTTTAACATTACTTAGTTCTCAGTCTTTTTCTTATTTTGTCATGTTCCCCAATCCTATAATGTTTAGATCATTGAAATACATTTTCCCTTCACTAGTACACACAAGTAGAAGTAAAAACACAAAGAAAAAAACTGATATAGTATTTTTCACAAATTGGCAGTGACCAAAAATGTTTAATTTTTAGACTTCTCTAATTTACACTTAAGTAATGCCTGTTCATTGAAAAAGATTCAACTAATATAAAAACATAAAATTAATAAGCTGTCTTATGGCCTTGCAATTTTCTCTAGAAGAATCCCCTAAACACTGATAAGTCCTTACAGACTTTTTATGCTTACGTAACAAAAGGTGCTAATCCTCAAAAAGTCAATATATATTTAACACCCAAACTCTACTGATGATAATCTAATCTTTCTTTAATAATTCAGAAGGTAGATCATGATCTTGCTTGGTGTCTGGTTATCACAACAGACATCAATTATATTATCATTCAGTGGTTATTAAAAAAAGTGAGCTAAACCCCAAGTACCGCTGTTTATTTCCTCTTTATCAGCATCTCAATTATTTTGTGTATGTATTTATTTTTTTTCTCTCCATGTACGTAAGTTACATGAGAGCTGGAATCATTGTACCTCCAAGCGCTTGACACCTAGCAGATAATCAGATACTTGTTGATGATCAGCATGTTTACTAAATTAAAAAAGCTGCTTTAAAAAAATTTTATTGAAAGAAGTTACCTGCTTAATTTATCATTTGTCATTCAAAAGTGAAGGGGAAAAAGTCTGCTCACATTTGGGGAGGGGGTTGGCTGTAGTTCCAAACTATATCTGCTTAACTGATTACTTTTGATAGCTATAAAATTCAATCAAGTATTTTGGTTTGAACAATAACAACAACAAAACAACAAAAGCTCTCCAAAGAGTTAAATATTGCTATTAGGATTTTATTGTGTGTGTTTTTTGAGATATTCTCTATTTTGTAAACATCTGTGTTTAAAATAGATGAACCCCGCTCACAATTCATATACCGGACCCGAGACAGTATTCAAAGTTCATTTGTCACAGCGAGATAGTGGGGGCTTAGGAGCAGGTGGAATGCCTGGGGCTGGGCTGAGTCTCAGGACAACAGGTGCAGAGGTGGTAAGTAGTAAACAGGGAGGGGTGCCTGCTCAAGTGTCTGGGCCTAATGCCAGATCCCAGGCAACCTCCTGGACTGGAGAAGTTTAGGGGTAAAAGGCCGACTGGTACCTGGTGAGCTTAACTGCACCCTAACATCCCAACCTTCCTCTAGCTCCTATACTTTTCCCAGCTGTAGCCCTAGAATGGGGCTAATCAGGCCATAGAATCTCAACTCCTTGTTTTCCCTTCCAGAACCCCTAGGGCACAATTAAAATAGAGTTGCTCTGTCCTGAGGGCGTTAGAAAAAAGGCAGCGGTGCTCTGCCTGATCTTCAGGGAAAGGTGCAATACTGACCCACAGGTTGGAGTCAAGGTGAATAAGACTGACTTCCCCTTTCTGAAGTCTGGGCTGAGGGCACTCTGAGGGCTGGATTTACTGACCTTCCACCCCCAGGGTGGTGGTGTTGCTTGTGTCCAGACACCCAAGGAGTCAGTCCTCAAGGAAGCATCCCTAGAGTCACCTCTCTAAATTTCTCATTAGCCAATGACTTGTAACTAACAGAGAGACAGCAGTATGTAGGAATGGGGGACAGGAAAAGGATTCTATTGTTTTTAAAAATGATTGCAAGATTCAAGTATTCAGCACATTATCCCTATTCTTTCTGGTTCTAAGACAAAAAAAAAAAAGACTAAGGCAGACAAAATTCTTTGCTTTGGCATACTCAAATTTGTCTGTTTACCTAAAATTACATCATTACTGTGAGTACAGGCTCCCCTGCCTGCCACATCAGACTTCATTTACAGGCCTCTATGATAAGGTAGCTATCTAACCAGAATAATTGTCAGGCAAATGCACAGACTTTTTGACCTACAGATTTCTTAAAAATCACATACACATATATACAGGTCATTTAATTTGAATTCCACCTAAGTCTCAGCTAGTTACCAAGAATCCTACATATGTTTCACAACTAACTGTACCTTTACAATAAAACTGTTAAGCAAGATTCTCTAAGAGCTCTGTCACCTTTAAAGGTCTCAAATGACGCTGCAGAGTTCTAGCATTGGGACTTCAAATTCCAGCCTGTTACTTAACAGACTAAATTTGAAGTTCTCCCTCTCTACAAATGCTTTAGAGAAGCCAGAACACACTTCCCAGCACGACTTGACTCTTCCTAACATTCAGGCGAGACTTTTGCGCAGATCTAATAATGCAGTATCAGTAAGGCAGATCACCTAGGGAAGGGAAGCTAAACCACCAAAACTATTGTACACATTTCCCCCATCCTCAGCGGCTCCCACGCTCAACCTGAGGACACTCGCCTCCTAAAGAACCTACAGTTTACACCCCTATCTAAGGTGCTGCCAATCTTGTTCCCAGAGCAGCCAGGTTAGAACGGCCCCACAGGGATCCTGGGGCAGAGGAAAGAAAACTGCAGAACAAACCCACTATTTCTCTAACTAGACAACAAAACGGATCAATCTTCCAACTAAGCGTTGAGTGCATTATCTTGAAAGACCTGTTCCAAGATGCTGATCAGCCACAGACTGTCTACTGGGCCGGCTCAGGATGCCACTGAAGTCGCCTCTCGCTGCGAGCCGCCCCAGCGCCTGCTGAGCCGCACCCTCCATTCAAGATCACTCGGCGACCCGCTAACTCGCCCTGTCGCCCCCGAAAAGACTGGAGACTATGTCAAGTTACCGCCCCCCTCTGGGCAAAGCAAAAACCCCAGTAAAGATGCTGGTCTCTGCGGTACACCCTTCGCCCCCCGAAGCACACCAAGGCGGCCCGACCCCTGCAGGACGCAGATAAATCGCCCTCTAGCCCGGAGACCCCTCTACACAGACCTCTTTCCCCGGAACCCTAATAAACTTCTTCCTCCCAGAAATGCGAAACGGACATCCACTCCTGCTCAAAGGATTCCCCACACCCGAATGATCTGTCCCTTCAGAGACTTACTAGCACATTGCTAAACTGAAATTTCTGTTCCCAAAGAGCCTAAGACCTCGATAAATGGACCCCTTGTCCCGGAACCCCGCTACACCACCTCAAGGAACCGCAGGACCCCGATAAGTCTCCTATCCCAAAGACCCAACACCTTCAACGCCACCACCCACGCCACGCTAAGCCAGCGCAGCCGTAGGACCCCCAATAAACCGCCCCTCACCCCGAGGAGCTCTGGCACCCGCTACACCGCCCTTGGGTGCTCGCACCCAATCCCACCACACTACCACCTCACCCCACGCCCGAACCCTGACAAGCCTTGCGCCCACAGGCAACGCCGCGCTGCCGGGGGAGCCGCCCCCGTCGGGAGCCCGCCTGCCCCAGCTGCTCCGTGTCCCGGCTCCTCGACTGCTCCTCGGCGGAGACGCGCTCTGGGCTTCCTTACCTGGGCAGCGTCGGAGGGCGAGCGGACTCGGGAGCCCTGAGGAAGAGAAGGAGACAGCAAAGAAGGGTTGGCCCAGGCCTGCGGCTGCCGCAGCTCCAACCTCTCCGCGAGCAAGCGCTTGTGTGAGGAGAGAGCCCTCCCGCTCCGCGCGCAGCCAGGAGACCCAGCCACAGCCGTGCCCGCCGCTCTTCCCGCGAGATCCCAGCCACGACGAGGGGCGGAGCCGCGGCGAGGGGCGGTAGTGGCAGCTCGAGTGACAGCGCTCACAGCGTGTTGGCGGCGGTGTAGGAGGCGGGACTCAGAGCCAATTGCGACCAATTATAAAATAGGAAAGGTGATTCGCCCCGCCCACTACTACTTTCCCTCCTTCGCCCTTCATCAATAAACTAGGGCCAAAGGTAGCAGCGACCTTAGCTTGTCAGAGGCGGTTGGGGGAAAGTAAATTGGATAGCAATCTTGGCTTGTATCTGGACCCGCACAGCTTTCGTAGATACACCTGATTTAGGGTAGAAGCCGCTCTTCGCACCTGTTCGGCAGAAGCGCTGTTACCCTTGGTTACAGCGCTGCCTGAAGTGCGCAAAAGGTTCTCATCTTCCTAGTTGAAGGCACACCCTCTTTGGTTACCCGGGTCTAAACTACATTTCCCCCACCCCAGCTTCTCCTCCCTCTCCAACTTTAACATGGTGCCATTGTTGAGGAGCCTATATTTTCCGAACCCCAACTCTAGACATCGGTCTGACAAAGGACTCTTTTCTAATTCGTGGATTTATTTCTACTTAAAGCCTTCTAGAAAAGTAAAAATTAAAAAAAATCTTATGTAAGTCACCACTATAGCAGACTGCATGTAAAGTTGTATCTCTGTAGACCCCAGTGTCTGGCACATGCAAGCCACTGAAAAAATGTGAAAGGAGTGAATGTAGAATGTCATTTAAATATAGGGCATCTGAATCCATCCCCCAAAGTGCTGGCTCTCCAAACCTTTCTTTTATAAGGACAGCCACTCCCTTAAACCCAGTCTTTTCATTGTCATGCCTGTCCTGTAGCCTTCATTCATGGTCCTCTCCTCATAGCCTTATTTACAGTGGCAAAAAGTGCCCTCTCTCATCCAAGTTTACCCCAGCAACTGTGCACTGGATTGTAGCCATTCCCAGATTTTGTTTAATCAACTATCTTTTCTCTCCTCATTGGTTTTCTTCCTTTAATCTAGCTCTTTTCTTCCACAAGCACACTCAATCCCCTCCATCTCTTGAACAGAATAAAACCACCTTACCTCATCCACCCTCTCAATCTACTCTATCTCCTTTCTTTTCAGATTCATACTTTTCGAGAAAGATCAAAGTATATTTGCTGTCTCTACTTTCACATCTCTATTTTCCCCCACTACAATAGTGCTTTTGCCCACACAATTTGCTGTTCTCACAATGGTCACAAAAGACTTCTTTCCTGATGGGCAAATGGCCTATTTGAAGGCATCTTTCCCAATGACCTCTCTGCAGCCTTTAGACCATGCTGACCGTCTCCTCCTTTAGTACCTGACTAACCACATTCTCCTGATTCTCTAGCTACTCTTCTGACTTTTCTTTTTCTTTCTTTCTTTCTTCTTCTTTTTTTAAAAATCATTCCTGGTTTGAAAACCAGCATATTGATGTTTCCTTATCTTATAGGCACACATTGTGCATAGTAAGAAAAATAGCTATACACTATTGTACACTTTGAGTGCCAATAAGTGTCTTGGACAAAAGCTATTAGAAGACTCCAGAAGGAGGAGACACAACTCTGAGGCTGAGTCTTAACACAGTAGCTCAGACTATTGAAATATAGGGCAGAAATGAAGGACTTTCAGTGAACCTGAGCACAGAGACAATGATGTAGGTGGAGTCTGGCTATGGGTAGTTCAGTTTGATGGATGTAAGATTCCTGCAGAAGAGCAATGGGAGGTCAGATTAGAGAGCATCCAATAGTAAAAGGCCTTAAAAATCAGGCAAGCTGATTCAGCTTGCCTCTGTATTAAACAGGGAACTAGCCAACCAACCATAACATTTTAGGATCCACAAAACGGCTACACTTGGAGGCCTGCATATCAAATGGCTAAATATATAAAAGTTATAAAACAAGCCAACATTATGTGAAATTAAAAAATTGAAAGACTTTAGCCCTGGCCAGTTGGCTCAGTGGTAGAGTGTTGACCAGCATGTGGAAGTCCCAGGTTCGATTCCTGGTCAGGGCACACAGGAGAAGCGCCTATCTTGCTTCTCCACCCTTTTCCCTCTCCTTCCTCTCTATCTCCCTCTTCCCCTCCTGCAGCCAAGGCGCCATTGGAGCAAAAAGTTAGCTGGGGCCCTGGCGGCTCCATGACCTCTGCCTCAGGTGCTAGAATGGCTCCAGATGCAACGGAGCAATGCCCTAGTGGGGAAGAGCATCACCCCCTGGTGGGCATGCCCAGTGGATCCTGGTGGAGCGCATGTAGAAGTCTGTCCCAGCTTCTAACTTTGGGGGAAAAAAGGGGGAAAAAATCGGAAAACCTTGTTTGCACTTAGAATTCTGGGACTTCTCAGAGTTCTTTGCTAGAACAGGGAGAACTGGTCTCCACAAAAAGCAGTCTTCCCCTGCTGCTTCCCTTAGCTAGTTCAACCCCACAGTGAAAGATACTTTCTACTCCCAGGACACTCCAGCCCACATGTCTAAACTTTGTTCCCACTTTTCCCTCTATAAAACTGTCACTTCTGGGCTATTCCACGGATCCAGGAGTAATATTTCAGGATCTAAAGGAGAATCCCATATGGGCCCTGGAAGCTGGCACAGGGCCATCAGCACAGGGAATCCTGGCTTCTGGGTGCCTAGAGAAAGGTCTGAAGGAGTCGAGTCAGCTCTGGATGAGCACACTTTTTACGGCTTGATGGTGTTGTAGGTAGAAGCCCTGTTCTGGAGAAGGGGCAGAACAGAGACTTTAAAGGCAGGCCTCTCTTACCTGCATCTGTTAGTGGTACTCAGAGAGTCACTGAATTTATTTAGTAGCGTATTGACATGTATAATCGATCTATATCTTGAAGTATACTGCTCCCAAAAATTAGGGGATATTTTATCGCTTCATATTCATTTTGAAATATCCCCTAATTTTTGGGAGCAGTATATAAATCTGTGTTTTCTGTTTTCCACTGCCTCTTCTCTTGCCACTGGTACCTTATTAGCAGGAATATACTGAAAAGAAAACTTTATTCTTCATTCTACTTTGTCTTTATATGACATCCCTTTTTTTGGCCTGGTTTCATAAATTAAACCATTCTACAGTTTCTTATTAGTGTATCAGAGTCCCAGGTGTGTCTAGTGAGAAAAAAGAAAAGGTATGAAGTGCTCTTAGCCTGGACTAAAGCTGGGAACACTTACATTTGACTTTTAAATTAAAATGCATTGGAAGTAGATGCTCTTGAAGAGGACTTGTGTGAAGGGTACACAGGCAGGATGAGTACAGAAAAGGCAGTAAGCCACCACAGACGGGGGCACCCCTCTCACCATCTGCCTTTATGGCATGATGCTTCCTTCTGTGGCCTGACAGTCACGCTCTGTTCTCACAACCTCTCCATCTGGTACCAAGTGCTCCTTTCCTTACGTCCTGCAATAAGAGCCAGAACCACCATGGTTTCTGTTTTCTAAATCCAAGCCTAGAATTCCGCCCACAGATTCTGCACATCTCTTAGTGGTGCTGTGGATAATTTCAGCAGGAGGCTGTGGCGCTTACTTGATCCCAAGAGTCGATTCTACTCATAGCCTCACTCTTACCATCTGTGGCTGGTCTTTGCCAACCAGCAGCGGAACAAAACCAGCTAACTCTTTGCACACATCTCCATCTGATGCCTGTATTTGACCTATTAGTCCAGGCAAGTATAACCAAACACAAATGCATCTATCCC
This sequence comes from Saccopteryx bilineata, assembly GCF_036850765.1. Taxonomy (NCBI): domain Eukaryota; kingdom Metazoa; phylum Chordata; class Mammalia; order Chiroptera; family Emballonuridae; genus Saccopteryx; species Saccopteryx bilineata. Next base: position 50,259,456 of record NC_089493.1, read on the forward strand.
TGGTCAACACCCATCCTTACTGCTGTCCCATTCTGCATATGCCCCAGGAAGAGCTACCTCCTGGCCACTGCATATTCACAAGAAACACAAAGCCTCCACTCCATGCTTTTTGAGTTTTGATGGAGCAGCTCTTTGGTTAGGTTGGAAGGCTGAAATTCTGTGTGACTTATCCCAACATTGAGGGAGCAGTATTCATCTGTCCATTTGCTGACCATGAATCTCTGACTTTGGTTTGTTTTTTGCAAATAACCTGTAACAAAGGCGAGAAGTCAAGAGAGTTGTAATGGTTTAAAGCATGTCCACAAATTCTTTGATATACTTCCCTTCAAGAGGTGGGGCTTAATTCCCCTCTCCCTGAGTATGGACTAGACCAGTGACTCATTTCTAATAAAGAGAACATGGCACAAGTAACAGTGTATGACTTAGACTTGGTTTTAAGAGGCATTGTAACTTCTTCCTTGGTCTCACTCTTTGATCACTCACTTTGGAGGGAGCCAGCTGCTGTCTTAGGGATATTCAAACAGAGGCACACATTGAAAGAAACTTAGGCTTCCAGCCAATTGCTGTGTGAGTGAGCCATCTTGGAAACCCAGTCCAACCTCAATTAAGCCTTCAGATGCCAGCACCCCAGGTTAACACTCTGATATAAGGTCATGAGAGGCCCTGAACCAGAATCATCCAGCTAAGCCTCTCCCAGAAACTGTATGAGGTAGTACATGTCTTTTGTTTTAAGCCACCTCATTTTGAAATTATTTGTTATGCAGCCATAGCTAGCCATTTTGAGGGTCTTGAGAGTAGTTCAGTCCATTCCTACTCCTGGACAAAAATTTTTTTTTTTTTTTGAAGCTGGAAACGGGGAGAGACAGTCAGACTCCCGCATGCGCCCGACCGGGATCCACCCGGCACGCCCACCAGGGGCGACGCTCTGCCCACCAGAGGGCGATGCTCTGCCCCTCCGGGGCATCGCTCTGCTGCGACCAGAGCCACTCTAGCGCCTGGGGCAGAGGCCAAGGAGCCATCCCCAGCGCCCGGGCCATCTTTGCTCCAATGGAGCCTTGGCTGCGGGAGGGGAAGAGAGAAACAGAGAGGAAGGAGGGGGTGGGGGTGGAGAAGCAAATGGGCGCTTCTCCTATGTGCCCTGGCCGGGAATCGAACCCGGGTCCCCCGCACGCCAGGCCGACGCTCTACCGCTGAGCCAACCGGCCAGGGCCACCTGGACAAAATTTTAAAACTCACATCCTACTATTCATCAGGCACTAACATGACCTAAAGAGCAAAGAACAATGGATTTGTCACCTTTACTTGTTACATCTAAAAGTGAAGTGATGCTACACTAAAAGAAAGTGGAGAAAAACATTTCTTGGTGGGAACAAAGATCCCAGTGTCCTAGAGATTAGTAAGAGCAGCATAGAATTTGGAGATGACAATAACCAGGGCAGTTAAATAGTAGGTTTTGAGCAGTACAGAAACTTCTTACTCTCAAAGGCTTTGAGTGTTTTACAAACATATTACTGTCATTCAATTTTATGAGAAAGCATATGTTTCCATAAAAACAGAGAGGAAAAAACCCTCAAACACCCTCTTATCCAGCCATATTAACTAAGAATAAAATGTTGAAAATTCCATCTTTGGGGGCTCTGTCAAAATTAAATTGACATCCTGACAATATTAAGTGCCCATGTGAGGGCAGAGTGTGTTTGACAGTAAGGAGATTGAAATTCTTTCTGAATATAAAACTGTATTTCTGGTGTCTTAACATTGTGAATTAAGATTCAGTGGGAGAGCAGTTTTCCTATTAAATAAAAAGTGAGAAAAAGGCACATAAAAAGGAGACCAGACCCTGGCTGGTTGGCTCAGTGGTAGACTGTTGGCTTGGCATGTGGAGGTCCTGGGTTTGATTCCTGGCCAGGGCACACAGGAGAAGCACCCATCTCTTCTCCACCCTTCCACCTCTCCTTCCTCTCTATCTCTCTCTTCCCCTCCTGCAGCCAAGGCTCCATTGGAGCGAAGTTGGCCCCAGTGCTGAGGATGGCTCCACGGCCTCTGCCTCCAGCACTAGAATGGCTCTGGTTGCAAGGGAGCAATGCCCTGATGGGCACAGCATCACCCCCTGGTGGGCATGCTGGGTGGATCCCAGTCTGGTGCATACAGGAGTCTGTGTCTCTGCCTCCCTGCTTCTCACTTAGAAAAATACAAAAAAAAAAGGGAGACCAATTAGTCAAGTTATATCCATTGCCTGTCTCAATTCATTTTACATGTATAAGATTCATATAGATGGACCATACATACAGAGTAAAATAATTTACAAGTTGACCGGGAGATAACTTACTGTTAAGAATAAGGTGACTGATCGTCCTTCTTTAGGGAAGACAGTCCTTCTTTTATAAGTTCTGTTCTCCCTTGAAAAGTGTCCTCCTACATGTCCTCCTTTTTGATACTGGAAGACTAATCTGTAAATGTCCGTATTTGATCGCTGCAGTCAATCCATTGTGTGTGATGTGACGTATTTGTATTTGACATGACGATTAGTCAAGGATCGGTACAGTGCGGCAAGATGCGCTTATGAGACGCATGCACTGGGCACGGGAGACCTTGAGAAAGCGCGTGATATACCCAGCATGCAAATGACTTTGTGTACTTCTTACTGAAACACGACACGGCACATACAATATTGTAGATGCACGATTATTTCTTTCTCAGTGAATATTCAATCATAGACAGTAAGCACAATTCACGTTTTATTAATTTATTATCTATTCAATAATTTCCAAATATGTGTAATTTTATTTACAAGTATTTCTCCAAAATTTGAGTTTTAAAGTGGAAATCTAACCTCAAACCATACCTATTAATAATGCATTTTGATTAAATAGTTGCATAAAACAGATCTTTTTTAATTAGAAAATGAGGCCTGACCTGTGGTGGCACAGTGGATCAAGCTTCGACCTGGAATGCTGAGGTCGCCGGTTCAAATCCCTGGGCTTGCCTGGTCAAGGCACATATGGGAGTTGATGCTTCCTGCTCCTCCCCCCTTCTCTCTCTCCCTCTCTCTCTCTCTCTCTCTCTCTCTCTCTGTCTTCTTTAAAATGAATAAATAAATAAAAATAATTTTAAAAAAAGAAAATGATAAACACACCTGAATATCACTCCAAATTAGTGGTTTTGTTTGATATTTAGTTTTACTAAATGAGTACTTTTTCTTATAATTATTATTAAAAATTAATAGGCATGTAAGCATAATTACAATATAAAATATTACAAATGTTTTTATTATGCATTTATTATATTATAGTGTATTATTGTTGCAATGAATAAAATGTTTCTTTTATTTACAATATTGTTTTGTTCAATTTATTTTTGTCCTCCTTTTCATTGTAAAAAAGTTGGTCACCTTAGCTAAGAAGATATATTTGAGATCCATTTGCATTCCTATGATTTAAATGGCCATAACACAGATGTGGTAATTTTTCATTTTCTTTAACAGTGAGGGCAAAAATTAAGTCTTTGAACCACAAGATCCCAGAAAAACTGAATTCTATGCCCTCTTTCAACCTTTCGCCGTCAATTTTAAAAATCAACAAATACTTACTGGATGGTTACTAAGTGCATAAGCCACGGTTTCTGCCATTGGAAAAAAAAAAGCCACATGGACTAGACGAGAATCAGAAATATACAGTGCTTTGCATGTGGTAAGTTCTCAATCATTAGCAGATAAGTTAATGACAAAGCATCCTGGGCAGTCACTCCTGATTTCCTAGCCAACAGCAAGAAACCCACTCCCTCTTTCCTTCTAACAGAACCCTACTTTAGTTTAGCAATGTCCTTGCTCCAGGAATGAACCTTGTTTGAGCTAATCCAAGCTCTACTATTTCATTTCCCTTTGCCAGATACAGTAAGTTCTCACTTAATGTGGATAGGTTCTTGGAAACTGACTTTAAGCAAAATGAATTATAACTAGACCAATTTGACCATAGGCCAACTGATATTAACAGTATGTTTTTTGTTTGTTTGTTTTTTTCTGACAGAGACAGAGACAGTCAGAGAGAGGGACAGACAGACAGGAGGGGAGAGAGATGAGAAACATCAATTCTTCGTTGAGGCACCTTAGTTGTTCATTGATTGCTTTCTCATATGTGCCTTGGCCGGGGGGCTACAGCAGAGTGAGTGACCCCTTGCTCAAGCCAGCGACCTTGGGCTCAAGCTGGTGAGCCTTGCTCAAACCAGATGAGCCTGAGTTCAAGCTGGAGACCTCGGGGTTTCGAACCTGGGTCCTCTGCCTCCCAGTCTGACGCTCTATCCACTGTGCCACTGCCTGGTCAGGCAACAATACATTTTTACGGAGTATTTTTGGTCACAAAAATATCATCAAACTTCTAAATACAGACCCAAAACATTTTCTAATATTAAACACTAAATCAAATATGAGCTATACATACATTTAAGAAAAATTAATAGAAACAAGTAAGAGAATTATTTCCTAACCTGCTTATTCCAGTTCAGGGTCGCAGGTGGCTGGAGCCTCTCCTGGCAGCTCAGGGCACAAGGCGGACATCCACCGTTCTATCACAGGGCCACTCATACCCACCCATACTCACTCAGATTGGAACAATGTAGACATGCCAGTTCAGCTCATGTGCACATCTTAGAGATGTAGGAAAAATCCAGAGTCCTGGAAAAAAATCCATGCAGACGTGAGGAGAACAAACAGAGACACAGACAGTGGCCCAAGCCAGGTATCATTTTTTCCCCCTCACCAATGTTACAATGAAATGACATTGAACGAAACGTTATTTGAGGACCCTCTGTACATAGTACATGCTCAACAAATATATGTAGGAAAAAATGGAAGAAAGTAAAGAAGGAATCCTATAATTTTACCAAGGTTTGGCATCTTTTTCAGGCAGGCGAACTGACTCTTTTCTCCCTGAGCCTGTGCATATCATGAATTGGGAAGTATAGGGACAAGAAAACGGGAGAAGAGAACACAAACACATTCTCCAGAAGTCCTCAGGGTGCACGGAGCATGACTTGTGATCCAGCTGGCCCGGGATCATGAGAGAAGACAATGGATTTGCCTTCCAATGAGAAGACATCTGACTTTTCCCTGGAAAGGATGGGAACCTGGAGAATGGGCGGGGACAAAGCCCTGTGAGACTAGTGGCAGGATAACCATGGCAGGTGCTGCATTTTCACACCTGCAGGGTAGAGGCCCAGCACCTGCACTGTAGTGACCCTACATCTCTGAGGCTTCATTTGCAAAAGTCACTGCATTCCTTTGGACGGTTTTTTTTTTTTTTTTTTAGTAGCACCTGGAACATACTGTTCATTAGCAACCTCCAGAGGTTTTGTTTAAATGGCCATATTAAATTATTATTACTGACCAAGGCTTATCCATACCTATAAACTTTTGTACATATGTTGGGGCAGAAATATCTGAGAAAAACTGTTTTTGAGTAGTTAAGGATGACTTCTCTTTTTCTTTCCTTGCAATAAAAAAGATGAACCTCTCATTTTCCTTCTGCACATTTTCACAAATACTTATAAGCTTTTGCTGTCACAATAAAAATACTTCTGGAATAGCTTAGTAAACTCACCATGTTAATGGTAACTTGACCTTTCACTGATTTCAAATTAACCAACAGGGGAAACAATAAGTTGCTTTAATTAAAGCATTATCTTCAGTAAAGATTATTAGATGGATATGAAGAGGGCTTCCTGAAAACCAGCATGTGCTCTCTGACTGTAACAATCCCAATATTTTGAAATAGAATGATTGAAGGGTCCAGAATTGAATTTGATGATTGGATAGCTCTGCAAAATATGAACCATATTAACAATGATTCTTTCTCCCTAGTGTGTTTTAAAGATTGTTTCCATGGCAATCTACCCTGTTTTTTCTAAATTATTCTTTATGCCATTTCCCCCTCCATCTAGATATTTATGAGGCACCTATCACTTGAGTATCTCTTCTTTGAACAAGTCCCTAGGAGGGAAAAGAGAATATTTCTTGGAAGAAATGAAAGGCTGACACTTGTCAAAAAGAGCCCAATTTGTGAGATTATGTAGGGCCGGAGGTTCTCTGCAGAGTGCCTGAAATCTGTCTTCTGCTCAGGTGGAAAGGCGAAAGCCTGGTTCACATCTTCACTTGCTTGTAAGATGTCTTCTCAGGAATCCAGTCCTTGCTCCGTTTTGGACAGAATGATAAACTGGGATGTGGGAGGTGGGCTGGATTAGGAGGAGATCACTTAGAAAAGAGATGCCTTGCCTGACCAGGCGGTGTCACAGTGGATAGCGTATCAACCTGGGACGCTGAGGTCTCAGGGGTCATTCAGCTTGAGCATGGGATTGCTGACTTGAGCATGGAATCATAGACATGACCCCATGGTCACTGGCTTGAGCCCAAAGGTTACTGGCTTGAAGTCCAAGGTCGCTGGCTTGAGCAAGGGGTCACTGGCTCAGCTGGAGCCCCCCGGTTAAGACACGTATGAGAAAGCAATCAATGGATAACTAAAGTGCCACAACAACAAGTTGATGCTTCTCATCTCTCTCCCTTCCTGTTTCTCCCTGTCCGTCTTGTGCGCGCTAAAAAAGAAAAGGAAAAAGAAAAAGAAAGAAAAAGGAAACAGATGCCTCTACTATGTAGCAGAGACAACGCTATTTGTACACTAACCATTCCATTTTCTCCTGACACTCAGGAAGACTGCATTTTTTAGGTGCAGCCAGGTACTAGTTGTAGTCAGTGATGGGGGCAGGAGCCAGGTTCTAAACTACCATGTGGTAGACTGTCAAATACTTGCACTGTGAATACTTGCACAGTGTGGGTGAGAAATAAACTTGTTATCTGTTAGGTTACTGAGATTTGGGGTTGTCATAGCAGTTGGTCTAACAGATAAGATAAGGTAGGTTTCTGGACTCAGCAACAGATGGCAGCAGGAAGTCTATGGAGGGTGACAAAGTGCAATGACCAGAGATGAGATGGGTAGGAAAGGGGTCAGAGTTCAGATCAGGGTCTTCAAGTTGGTGTTAGCAGCCATAGCTTGTCATTAACAGAGAATGACAAGAAGGAGTCTTGGGATCTAAGGACTGGGGCTCCCCTCTCACTGGACTCCAGCTCCTGAGGGCACAGTTTGGACGGTGATGGCAAGAGATGACCCTCAATCCAAAGGAATGAAATGGAGCATTTAGAAAGAAATCAGACAGGACAGGGGTTGGAACAAAAGGATAAGATATAAAGCTGGTGAGTAGGATTGCAGCATCAGGTAGAGGCTTGGACACAGGAGAACAAGGCAAGAACCTCTTCCCTAGCTCTGGGACATTTCAGAGGAACAGAAAAAGTAGCTACAGTATGGCTGACTCAGTGTCAATCTCTTGGGGTAATAATACTCTCAGAGGGATCTTGTAGAGTGGTACTTAGAGGAGGTTACAAAGTCACCTTGGCAATCGCAATCAGTGGACAGCAGAGCATGGGGTGGTGGTGGGAAAGCCAGTTATATTGTGGAATGTCTGGAAACGAGAGCTCAGAAAGAGAGACAAAAGTCAGGAGATCATCTATAGGGTCAGGAGGTGAGAGATGGCAGCAAGAAGAGGTTAAAAGAGCAATCTGAGAAAAAGCAAGAATAGAGTTAATGATTAGTCAGTGGCCTTCTAATACTTGGTCAGGTTGACTTTAAGGATGGCAACAAGTGGGAGTTGAGAAAGGACACTCATATGCCAGAAGGTCAGGCAGTACCTGACAATATTCAACAAGGAGAGGAAACCAAACACCTCAAGGAAACATCCTCATTCCTCCCTTGCAGCACTGTGGATGAACTGTGTCAGTGTGTTGGGAGGTCTGGCTTTCTCTGCACATCACTATAACCTGTATGTTCTCACGCAGAAAATCAGTACTGATCTCATTCAGCTAGTAGGAGGTGAAATTATCACTCTAGCTCCAGGCATTGGACAATCGCCTGTTACACTCATAAAAGAGTTTTTATAGGCAATGAGCTATGAGATTGTTAACATCTACATTCTGTTCCATGCCTAGGAATATGGCTTGTTATACGTGAAGGATAAGAGTTCTGCAGTTGATCATTATGGGGTATACTGTGTTTTATTGAAAGAAGTGGTTAGCAGCCCTCAGGATAATTAAGCTCTCATCCAGAGACTATGGGAGCTCAAAATGACCAAGGATAATACAAGCCCATTGAATTGGACAACTGGTTAGTTGAGTAGTTGAGCCCAGGCTTCAGTGTCTGGTGAAAGTGGCAGATGTTTGCCCACAAGACTTTCTCATTGTGGGCTAAAATTTCATTGGCCATAGAAAGAATTTCCACAACATTATTTCAAATAACAGAGACACAGCCTTTTGTTTTATAAGCTGAAATCAAATTTATAAAACAAACAAACAAAACAAAACAAAACTCTCCATGAAAGAATTCACTGGCTTATAGGCTATAAGGAATCTCTTTTTCACTAGAATGTGAATGACTAATATCAGACACTTTCCAGAACAGATTTTAATTGTGGAGAGGCAGAGAGCAGGGTCTCAGAAGTGGGGGTAAAATGGGACTATGAGGAAGGTAAAGCTCACACTAAGGGAGGTAGCTAGGGCTGCTACTGATACTACTTCACAATGTGACCTCAACTTACAGCTCCAGCTTCCTCCCACCTTTCACCCCTGCCTCCAACACTGACCAGATATCAATCTTTCTAAAAACACATCACGTTCTTTTATGTCTCTGTGCTTCCTCATGCTCAGCACTTTATTCCACCCATGGTGTTTGCCTGGACAGCTCATACCTCTCCCTTCAAGTCCAAATTAAATGTTATCTCCCTTCTGAAGCCTGCCAATCTCACAGGCAGTACTTGTTGCTGCTTCCTCTGTGCTCCATCAGCACTTTGGTCAGGCTCTCTTTAACCCTGGTTATGTTTGATATCTTCTCCTTTAGGCTGTGAATTTCTCAATAGCAGGGACCATTGCTAACTTGTTCCAGGATTCTGATTCCAACATATGACCAGGCATTGTCACTTTCTAATCCATGGCTGCTGAATCAGTGAAAAATTTTCTACTTCACAACTTTCCCCAGAGTCCACCTATGTCTTTGGTTCTCTTGGTCTCTCATCTCTCATTTTTCTCATTGCTAGATTGTAAGTACACGTAGGTATTGTGAGAATGAATGAAGAGAGAAGTAAACTCCAGGTAGGAATAATCAAAGTATCAAAGCAACCTAAAATGATTGTTTATATGGCCCTCACTTTGGAAAGGATTTAACATCAACTGTTGATTCATTACAGAAAACAGTAAAACAACCTTTTTTAAAGTACCAATTATGCTGCTAATGCTGGACTAGAAGTTAGCCATTTAATTTGATTTTAATGGAATTTATATACATTTTCCATTTCAATTTTCTTTTCTTTTTTTATTGGGGTTTAATTGATATATAACATTATATTACATTATATTAGTTTCAGGTGTACAACATAATGATTCAATATTTGTATATATTGCAAAAAGATCATCACAATAACATTTCAATTTTCTGAGAATAGACAAGACCAAAATGTTCCATGCACTAAAAGGTATTGTTCTATTGGGCTGATCATGCACCACTGTGATGAGAATTCATATTTGAATAAGTCTTTTCATTAAATTAATGACCAGTCAATTCAGAAAGATAAAACCCAGAGCCAAAAACAGCAAGGTAGCAGAAGGAGCTCAGATTTGAAGAAAGTGGTTCATGATCCAGCTCTGCCCTTAGTAGATGTGTCTTAATTCTTTGTCTTTCTCTTCATCTTTTAGATAAAGAGGATTTGGCAAACTGTATTTTCTAATCGTGGCCACAACACTATCTCCAATCCCACACGCTCTTTTTACATGGTGACAATCATTCTTGTTCTCTTCCTTGATCATGTATAAAACTTCGGGGCTGCCTCAATGAATAGAATACTACAGAGGAAGCACTCTGTGACTTCTTGGTCTGGATTATTAAAAAGCCATATAATTCTGCCTTGCTCTTAGAACACCAGCTCTTTGAACTGAGCTGCTGTTGTGTGAGGAAGCCCAAACTAGTCCCTGTGACAAGACCACAGAGAAAGGCCATGCATAGATGTTCCAGTCAATAGATAGACATATGGATGAAGACACATCCAGATGAGTTTAGCCATTGACCATTGAGTCACCCCCAGCCTTTGAGTTTTCCCAGCTGAGGTTCCAGACATCATGGATCAGAGAAAGCATTTCCTGCTGTGCTTGTCTAAAATTCCGACACAAGGAATCCATGAACATAATAAAATCGTTGTCTTGTGCTATCTGGTTTTGGGGTGGTTTGTTATGCTGCGATAGGAACTGGAATAGATGGTAACATCTGTCCTGACTGCCTCACAAAGTTGTGAAGATTAAATAAAATCAGTATGTAAGACCATGCTCTGCACCTTTAAAAAATTGTCCACAGGTAAATTTCAATAAGCTTATGTGAAGCAGCTGTGCCTGTCAGTCACTAACCTCCCAACTTCCCTGCCCTTGCAGGTTCTGAGGCACACTGTGGAACTGTAAGACCTTGAGGAACGCAGTTTGAAAACCACTGTTCCCTTTCAACCCATTCATTTTAAGGAGGAGAAAATATAGGCCCAGACTGACTTGTCCAAAATCACACAGCTAGCTATGTGCTTGCTCTAATTTGTCATAGTGCCTACAAGAAAAGAACTATTTAAGGTAGGGCCATCCTTGTCTGAGAGCCAGAAAGTTGCAAGCAGGGACAAGCAAGATCACTGTGCAATATTTCTTCTCAAGTCTCAAACAGACACTTTAAGCTGTTGCCCAAGCATGCCAAAGACAAGCCTGTTTCATTTCCCTCATTCCCTCCCCTGCACCTCTCCCACTCACTCCTAGTAACATAGATCATTTCGGCGGGTAAAACAGAAAGACTGAGCTGCGTGCTCCATCCACATGGAGCTCTGGAGGCTGTCAGCTCAGTGATGAATGGAGAGCTGAGCTAATGTAATGCAGAGGTCCGCCTGATTTGGGTGAAGCGCTGATCACCAGTCATTGGCATTCACAGAGAGTTCCTAATTGTCACTTGGCGATGGGGTGCTGCACTATGTTTAAGTGCATGGGGCCCTCTCTCCATTATTAACCTTTATGTTGTCCCTATAGCAGTGAGGGCAAAGTCAGGCTGGGATTCTGATCAACTCATATTTAATGCACTGCCTCTCTTAGCTGATATCCTAACTATTTCAATGAAAGAAAAAAAATAAACATAAGCCCCCAAGCCAAACCAAGCAGGAAGGATAAAAGTGAAAACTATTGACCCGAGTACAGTAATGGCTTTCCATTTGATGTGATACGTTCTTTAACTGGGAAAGGTCCTGTGGGTATTGATGAAGGACCCCTGACATTCTGAAAGCCACAGATTCATAAATCATTAAGTTTAAAAAAGGCGTTGATCTCTGTCCCCTAAATAAGGGTGTCGTTCATTTAGGATTTATGGCTCTGTGGAAGGCAATTTATCTAAATGGCTACAGAGAACATTAATGGGAGACTTCAGTGTTTCCGATCCAATGGGAGCCATGGAGATAGGAACTTTATATGGGAACCCAGAAATATCAGGTTTAAATGAATTTTCAAAAAAACTATGGATGCAGTAATTACTGAATAATCATATGGTTGGAATATTAGTGCCTTTATACTTGAGGCTGAGATTATGAATTATCTTTAAAGACAAAGCAAGACATTTATTATATATAGTGTTTCTGGCAGACTATGGGGATTTTATATTTTAAAAAGATTTAAAGTGAGCACTTTTATTACTGTAAAATGAATGTTCACTGAATAAAATTCAGCATATATAGAAAAGTCTAAAGAAAAAATTAAATCACCCATATTCCCACTCTGCAATAATTATCACAGTAAATATTCTGGGTGTCTTTCCTTTTAGTCTTTATTCTGTGTGAGTTTGTATACACACACACATACACACACATTTTATATGTAATTTAAAAAGAAAAACTTTTGTACAACAGCTTTGCATGCTGCTTCTTGACATTATGGGATATCATTTCACATTCTTCAAAGTATGTTTTGTAGAAGCAACATAACATTTAGTCAGACACATGTACCATAATATATTCAACAATCCCCCTATTATTAGATAGCTAGCTGTTTTCAGCTTTCACACTGTCTCTGAAATTCTCTTTAGGTAAATCCTAGAAGTGAGGTTCCTGGATGAAAAGAGACATACTTTTTTATAAGGCAGTTACACAGATTGCCTTTAGTTTCTCAGTCACTTCATTTTCTCTTTTCTTTTTCAGTGGGCTATGGGACTATAGCTTGACTTGTCACCCCTTCTCCAAAAATTATCACTGGGTGTGTCATTATCTTCCTCTACTCCCTAGCCCCACAATTCCACAATTTAGTTGTTTGCCCTTGTGTTGACTTCTCCCACACCTACCTGGGAATTTGTTTATTCATTGTTCCCTGTCTATATGCTGCCTTTGTCACTTATTCTCACTTGTCCCCTTTCCTCCCCTTCCACAAATTCCACCCATCTTCAGGGTCCAGTTAAATCTCTCCTCCCCCATAGAGCCTTCCCAGACAACTCTATCCACAGGCTACTCTCCTGAACTGTTTCATAATTTATTGTCTTCACACCACTCCTCTGACAATTAATCACCACTTACCAGCTGTATGACCTTCAGTAATCCCAGAAGCTTGTCGTGAGAATTTAATGAGATCAAGCCTGTAAAATAAATACCTATCACAGAGTGGGGCACACACTGCAATTGAGCAATAAATGGAAGCTGTTATTATTATTATGGCCAGTTTGCCTTGTGACATTTCTTCTGTTTAATGTTACATATACCTTCTCCCACTGCTATTTAACTGGGTGTGACCTGGATTTTAAATTTCCTGAGGGCAGCTGCTCTATGGCACTGAGAGCAGTGTCTTCTCAGAATATTGAATATTGCTGCTTGTGACCAAGGAGTAAGATCATCCAAGTTTCTCTCCTTTGCTTTCCCCAACTAGTTTTGCTTGTTAGATGACCTCCAAACCTGAAGCTCCGAATTTGACTGCCTCTTGAATGACTATCTAAGCTGCTGAAGCACATGGCAGGATTCAGTAGGATGCTGTGGTCTCTTGTCAGGTTTGTATTTAATTTGACTGAAGAGTAGAAAGGTGATAATATATATATATATATATATATATATATACACACACATATATATATATACACACACACACACATATATATATATTAAAGTTTCTGAGTTGACAGCTTAGAGGTCACCTGTCCCTTGTACCTATTATCTGGATATGGGGAGATACCTTAATGTTGAGCCTGGGTTTGCAGCTAGGAGATCTCAGCTTTGGCTCTTCTATTTATGAAATTTTGCATCCTGAGCAAGCCATTATTCTGTTTTTCAGATTATTCCTCTATAAAATGAGATGGTTGGAATAGATAATATCTAAAGGGTCTTCCAATTAAATTTTATGATCTATGAAACTGAAACCCAGAGAGGTTAAGAAACTTTTCCTAGCCTGACCTGTGGTGGCGCAGTGGATAAAGCATCGACCTGGAAATGCTGAGGTCGCCGGTTCGAAACCCTGGGCTTGCCTGGTCAAGGCACATATGGGAGTTGATGCTTCCAGCTCCTCCCCCCTTCTCTCTCTCTCTCTCTCTCTCTCTCTATCTCTCTATCTCTCCCTCTCCTCTCTAAAATGAATAAATAAATAAAAAAAAATTTAAAAAAAAAAAAAAAGAAACTTTTCCTAAATTATAGAGAACTAAGACTAGAATAAAAACCAGCCCCAAATTCCAGAGCTTTATCAACCAATCTAGTCTATCTTGTCAACCCGAGGCATTCATCTAATGCCTTCCATATGTTGAACACCATGAAGGAGCCCAGTTTTCATAAACCTTACAGTCTTGCTGGGAACACAGACACAAAGAGAGAATTATAAACCTGTTAAGTTATTCCCCAATATCTATTTAATCTTCTTACTCACACAATATATAGAACTCTCAGTTGTAACTGGGCATGTAGTCACGTAGAATAATGTTTAATCTCTCAACCGTTTTTGTAACTAAGCATGGCCATGTGATCAAATTCAGGACAGTGAAAGGGGATTAAAACTGTTCTATGCAACTCCTGGGTCATTGCTGTCCCTCACTTCATTTTCCTTTTCCCTATGGCTGAAATGTAAACATGGTGATGAGCTATCTTGGACCACACGAGGAAAGGTGCTATCCTAGAGCTAAGCAAAAAGATAACAGGGACCTGAGTCCCGGTGTCCTGGAGTTCTCACTGGACTGATTTTTCTTGCACTGTTCGAGAAGACAGAAATGTATCTCTAGGTGTTAAGTGAGGCATAAATGTTATTTTGGATTTCTGTTACAGCTTCTAAATTTACATCCTAACTAACATGTGCTAGTTGAAGACCAAAGATGCTCATGGAACATAGATAGGTGTTGGGGCCATTCCTGGCAGCCTTGGTGATCAAGATCCTTATAGGTGGCCCTGGCCGGTTGGCTCAGTGGTAGAGCGTCGGCCTGGCGTGCGGGGAACCCGGGTTCGATTCCCGGCCAGGGCACATAGGAGAAGCGCCCATTTGCTTCTCCACCCCCCCCCCTTCCTCTCTGTCTCTCTCTTCCCCTCCCGCAGCCAAGGCTCCATTGGAGCAAAGATGGCCCGGGCGCTGGGGATGGCTCCTTGGCCTCTGCCCCAGGCGCTAGAGTGGCTCTGGTCACGGCAGAGCGACACCCCGGAGGGGCAGAGCATCGTCCCCTGGTGGGCGCGCCGGGTGGATCCCGGTCGGGCGCATGCGGGAGTCTGTCTGACTGTCTCTCCCCGTTTCCAGCTTCAGAAAGATACAAAAAAAAAAAAAAAAAAAAAAAAAAAAAAGATCTTTATAGGTGGAGTGTGAGCTGGGATAAAACAAAAGAATGATGAGTGGGAGTAGAAAAAAGCCAGCCTAAGTGAAGTCTATGGCACTGAGTGAAGTCACAGAAAAGGTAATTTGGAAAGTGATAAAAGAGAAGGTTTGTATAAGATGATGGTTTCCTAACCAACTCATCATATCACTTGGGAGGCTTAAAAGCAGATTCCTGGGTCTCAGTATCAAGTATTATGATCACAGTAAATCAGGAATGAGAGCTAAAAATCTGTATTTAAGAGCTTCAAGATGATTCTGATGATAGAAAACATTGTGTCTGCAATAAGAAAAAACTAGAATGGGACAAGATCATAGAGGAAGAGTTTTAAAAACCATGTAAGCACCTACTGTTCTGCAGGACTGTGCTTGGCACCGCCTGAACTTACACTGTGCTTTTAAAATTAATTGTCAACAACACCTATAGAAAGTGCAAGGCTCTTCACTCTGCCTTTGCCAGTGTGTGTGTGTGTGTGTGTGTGTGTGTGTCTACACTTTTTTTTCTTCCAGTTTTGGCTAAAGTAGAGCAGTTATTGTATGAAATTTCTGTCTTGATAGAAGTGGGTAAATGGAGTGGGAGAAAAGACAGATCACTTGAGGAGAGAAGGTTAAGCATCTGAGCAGTCAGTATATTGGAAGCATCATCTACATTTACATTTAAATCTCTAAGAATTCAGAAAACAGTACCTTAAGAGAGAATGACAGGGGGTCAGGATTAAAAAGAAACCTTTGCCAAATACAGGAAATTTACTGGTTACTCACTGACATTATCTAGTACCATGGGACTTAAAGCAGAGAGTTTCAGGGAGGAAGGGACGAGAATGGCATTTGTTTGGGGAAAAAAAATCTGCTTGGTCATAATGTCTTGTTGTTAAATACTAGTTTTATTGACATTCACATAAGTTGTTGGATTTAGCTTGTTGATATTAATTTAGGATTTGGGGGTCTATTATCATAAGTGATATTTATTTATTTTCTTTCTGAAACTGCTATTAATCTGCCCCCTTTTTTTTTTTTTTTTTTTTTTTTTGTATTTTTCTGAAGCTGGAAACCGGGAGAGACAGTCAGACAGACTCCCGCATGCGCCCGACCGGGATCCACCCGGCACGCCCACCAGGGGCGACACTCTGCCCACCAGGGGGTGATGCTCTGCCTCTCCGGGGCGTCGCTCTGCTGCGACCAGAGCCACTCTAGCGCCTGGGGCAGCGGCCAAGGAGCCATCCCCAGCACCCAGGCCATCTTTGCTCCAATGGAGCCTTGGCTGCGGGAGGGGAAGAGAGAGACAGAGAGGAAGGGGGGGGTGGAGAAGCAAATGGGCGCTTCTCCTATGTGCCCTGGCCGGGAATCGAACCCGGGTTCCCCGCACGCCAGGCCGACGCTCTACCGCTGAGCCAACGGGCCAGGGCCTATTAATCTGCTTTTGATACCAAGATTAAAGTAACCAGAATGGAGTTAAGGATTTTCCTTTCTTTTTTTCTTTGTCACATTTTTAATGATAAAAAGTATTGTATATCTAAAAACAAAAAACTAAGTGTCAGGAAAGAGAAATTCTAAAAGAAAGCCCATATGGTATCCTAGAAATCAGTCAGACGTCGGCTCTCATTCTGGCTCCAGCCCTTGCCAAGTATGTAACCTGGCGGATGAGACTCAGTTTCTTTACCAGGAAACACAGAGAAACAAAGCATTGCTTTGGAGATGAAATGGGAAAATGTACGCACAAATATCTAGCTCAGCTTCGACACCCAATAATGTCACTGAAATGTTAGCTGCCCTTCAGGCAGTGTCCCCTTGCTCTGCCTGTTGTGTAGGGGGTGGGGGAGGTTGGGGGGGTGGTCTAGAAATGAGGATTGCAGACTTGCCTCTGGTACCCACTCATTTTAGACCTCAGAACCCTGGCACTCGTGCCATCATGTGTCACTGCCCCCTGGATAAATAATTCAACTTTGTTGTTATTTAGCATTCTGTGGTCACTGCTGGAGACTGACCAAGGTCAGGCCAGGCCTCTGAGGCCCTGAAGGGCTCTGGTCGGCTCCCCTGCAAGCTCAGCCTTCAACCTTGATGATTTCCATTAGTTCAGGATGGAGGAAAAGGGCACATTCTGGGCGATCCCAGGGTTGTGCATTGTGACTTAGTGAAAATAAAAGGGTTTAATTACTTTGGGCTAAAGTACACAGGCATTTGACATTTTGAAAAATGATTTTATGACGTTTCTTTGATAGGCCTGGACCAAAAGCAGCTGCTTATACTTTAGGGAGGTGACAGAAAGGAGAAGGAGAGCGAGCATGTGAGGAAGCTTAGCATTTTAATAACACTCCCTATATTTACAGAATTCTCTATACCTTGTAAGGCAGCTTTACATTTATTACTAAAGTACTTGCTATTTATAATTACTCAACAAGAGAGGGAAAGGCTGTGAAGAAATTCTGCCATTTACTAACTGGATGTGCCATGACAAACTTCTGACTCAGTTTTTTATTTCTTGAAATGGGAATGTTTTCTACTACGTAGGCTTGTGGTGAAATACAAGTGGTAAACAAAGATCCTGGCATAGCTACTATGAGCAGATGTCTCTGAGAGTTTCCATATTGTCCCATTATACAGATGGGAAAACTGAAGAGGGAGAAAGAACATGAGTCCTTAAAGTGAGAGGAACCAGTGTCTGGGTGATGCCTGGTTCAGGGATTTTCCTGATTACAACATATAAAGTCATAGGAAAGGCTAGGGCACAAGATGAAACAAATACCGCTTGTCATATTTGCCCCTAAACCTCATACTGGGTGTGGGATTTGAAATGGATTTGTGGGGCTTCCAATAAGCAGGATGAGCGGCAAGTGGGAGGAGAGAGACCCGCTGTGAAAGGCAACAGCCAAGCAGATGGGTGTGGGGAGCAGAAAGCGCATGTGGAGCCTGGCTCCTGGCAGCGTGTCTTCTCTGCCAAGCTTCCAGCGGAGCAAACTGGCAGAGCATCCAGAACAAAAAGCATTCCGAGCTAGAAGACGTTCCAGCACAAGGCTGGGAGGACCTGCCACGACAATGCATCACCAAATCAAGGCCAGAAAAGATCTTGACAGATTGAATGAGATGAATAAGATGAAATCTAGAAGAACTAAACCCAAGGTCATGTATTGGGTTCCAAAATCCAATAGTGCAACATATTGAGTGAGACAAACTGCCTTGAAGTAGAAGATGCTTTTCACTTCCCTTCTGAAATGACAACGAGTCAAAAGGCAGCCTGGGGTAGTAGAAAGAGTAACCAGATCAGGAGATAGGAGTCCCTACTCTGCCCCACTCTACAGAAGCTGTGAGTCACTTGACCTCTTTGGGCTTCAATTTCCTTTCCTGGAAAATTAGTGGATTGGTCTCTTGCTTGGCGCTGCCTATGGAGGTGACTGCCATCTCCTACTTGGCATCATGGCTACCCTCAGACCCCTCATGAAAACCAAGATTGTAAAAAAAAAGGACAAAGAAGTCCATCTGGCACCCGTCAGACTGATATGTCAAACTAAGCAGAACTGGTAGAAACCTAGAGGCATTGACAATAGAGTGTACAGAAGAGTCAAGGGCCAGACCTGGATGCCCAGGGTTGGTTATAGGAGCAACAGGAAAACAAAGCACGTGCTGTCCATTGCTTTTCAGATGTTCCTGGTCCACGAGGTCAAGGACCTTGAAGTGCTGCTGATATGCAACAAATCTTACTGTGCTGAGATTGCTCACATATTGCCTCAAAGAACCTCAGAACCATTGTGGAAAGAGCAGCTCAGCTGGCCCTCAGAGTCACCACTCCCAATGCCAGGTTGCACAGCAAAGAAAATGAATAGAGAGATTGTGTGCACATTTTGTTTGTGTTAACAAAGCCATAAAATTCTTCCATCTGGCAAAAAATAAAAGAAAACTAGTATATTGGACTACTAGATAATTCTTACAGTTTATTTTAACCTTAGCATATAAGTATCTCATTTTAGCCGTCAAGAAGATGTGGTAGTTTTAGTTGGCTGTAAGTTCAGTAAGAGCCAGTAGTGTGCAAACAGTAATCGATGCACATTTAGAGTGTACCAGTAGACTAGATGCTCACTTAAGACAAGGCAAGTAATCCAGCTAACTTCAATTTCTAGGTAGACTACTTAATAGTAGTCAATTTGGGGGACAGGACATATTTCGTGGGGTCTATAGGAAAACTAGAATCTCTTCAGAGAAAGCCCTTTCAGATCATAGTTGAATTTGGAAATGTTGAGAAACTGAAAATATTTACTCTCAAGAAGAAAATCCTGGAAAGAAACATAATAGCTATAATTTCAATATCTGACAGGCTGCAGCTCAAAAGATGAATCGGGATTACCCTGAGCTTTAACTTCTGGCAGACAAAGTCAGTCAGCTTGAGCTCAACATATGAATCTCCCCCAGTGGAGCTGGGACAAGAGACCCATTATGCAGAGAGGGGAAGCTTTTGCTAGAGGTATGGGGCCAGCACTCAGGGACCGGGTTTGAGAAGGTGCAGGCTGAAACCTCATGCAATCCAAGATCTTTCTTAATTCTGAGAACCGATTATTCAAGTTAAGGAAGGGGCATAAGAGACTAAAGACAAGGCCACTGGAAAAATAATAAGAGCAGAGTGAAGGGAGGCAGAGAGGAGAGAGGGCCTGGCTGCCTCTGTAAACTCCACATTAATTACATGGCCACTCCAGGCAGTGATGTGAGAACAATGAGCAAGTGGGCAGGAGGCCACGTGGCCAGTGGACTGCCCCAGACAGCCTGATATGGGGCAACTGATTCGGGCGGGGCTGATGGGTCAGCAGGGCCCAGCGGCTTCCAGTTTTTGTCGGTTTTGTCTTTTAGATTGTTGGACCTCAGAGAGCAGGGATCTTGTTTGGATCTTTCTGCTCCCCCACGGGCGAGCTCCTGGCACCGCTTCAGACACACCACTGGCACTCAGTAAGCATCTTGTCAGGTGCCTCGTGTGGATGGACAAAGGAACAGCTGGAGCTCAATAAATAGTTCTTGGCTCAATTAATTAATTAATTAATTAACGGGAAATTGACACAGGCTTTCTTTCTGATCCTAGGAGGGTGAAACTATGAGAAAGGAAGTTCACAATGGAGATAAAAATGGAGGTGATAAAAACTAAGGCAGCAAAAAAACATGTTGGAGGAAGGAAAAGAGAGAGGTGAGAAGGAAAAACAAAATGCAAATAAACATCAATGTTAAAGGACCATCAACACTGGCTTCCGGGAATGGCACTCCATCCATCTACCCATCCACGTCATGTATCCATGAATTAATTACATTATTTCTTTATTCATCTTTTTTGACAAAGCCTTTTCCAAGGGCTTACTATCATTCCAGCTTGTTCTAGAGACTACCTAAGACACTATGAGGCATAAAATCCAGCTACTGTCTTTAGTGCCTATACAAGAGATTCACTAAGAAAAAAAAAACACCCAAAAAACTCAGTACAGATATAAATATAGGTATAGATGTAGATCTAGAGATAGATATAGATAGAGATAGATATCCATAGATGTCGATGATATAGGATGCATAATGGTTCAGCATTACATACCAACTCTGTATTTTCCTAGGCCACCAGGGGCCAGGTTGGAGAGGAACCCTAGGAATACTATTTTAAAAATATTTTTCTAGCTGTTGCTTATCCATTCTATGGCACTTCACATTCTTCCCAAATAGTTCTGAGGGGTCCCAGTGGGTGACACTCTCTGTTTATAGAGGACTCAGGGTGCCTGACACCAGCCTGATCATCTGCTCTGCCTTGCTGAGCTGAGGTTTTCAGTCATCACCAGTGCCACGTGCAGTAGCCACAGAGGGTGCCTGCTAAAGCCCGGTGCATTAGGGCACCACTAAGGGCTCTGCTGCTGGTGATATTATCTGGGACTTGTGCTAAAGCTACTCATGTCCAACACCTGCCCATGTCCCACACCTGCCCGTGTCCCATACCTGCCATAGGTATCCAGAGAGACACTATCTCTCTGAAGCAGCAGTTGCTGGCCCCAAAGCAGCAGCTATCTTAGATAATTGGCAACTATAACTATCATTGTGAAGGTAATCTCATTATTTTTGTAGCCCTTCCCATCAATAAGGGCCTGACATCAGTTCAATTAGGATTGGGCTAGGTCATTTGAGCACTAACAACCACACCCTTGCTCCCACACCATGAGCTGTTATCCTTAAATATGACTTCTGTGGCTCCCTTACCTCTTCTCTTAAACTAAATTCTTTTCCAGAGGGCTCCTTGGTATCTCATATAAACAGACCTCTACTGGGCTTCCCAGTAGTCCACAAACTGGAATGGTCCTGCTTTTAAAGGATGAACCAAACGAGTTGTAGAGAAAGTGGTTCAGGTCCTAACTGGTGTGCAGCCTGGAACACTGGGTTAAGGATTCTGGGACCTCATGTAAGATCAGCAGAACAGAACACAGTGCATTGATTAATTATTAATATCTGTCACATGCATGGAGAGAGCAGGGATACCACATGTTCCACATCCACACCCTCCTAACCGTGGTCACTGTTTGCCTTAGAAGAATAATGAGTGTTTAGGAAGGGAAGGGACTTAAGATTTGCTTACACAAATATTTAATAGTGGACATCTCATTACATCTAACAATAACCCCGAAAAAGAAATATTATTAGCAACACCTTTTACTGATGAAAATCTAAAACTCAAGAGAAAGTGAAGTAATTTACTTAAAACTAGACAACTACTCAATGGCAGAGCCTGGATCTACACCCAGGTGTATTGGACTCCAGAAGCCATGCTTTATCCACCTTACCATGTGATCTCCTAGTACACAGGCTGAAATGGGATAGACCACAAGATCACCGAGGGAAGTGTTGAGGACTTGGCTCTTATCCTAGACAGAGCTTTATTCAAGCACCATACACAAGCAGGCACATCAGTAACTCACCCTGGCAAGGATGGCTGATAATGATAAAGACTGTGGGGTATTGCCCAGGTCCCCTTCCTCATAAAGGGTTGGACTTCACAGCAGTAGAGAAAGGGTTAGTTGCCCCCATAGGCATCCTTATCTGTGATAGATTACAGACAAACTCCTGATCGGTTCAAAATGCACATATTCATCAACGTTATCCAAGCCCCACAGGAGCACTCAGCGAGAAGATTCACCCAAATGCTTTTTCTAAATGCAGACTGTCTTTGTCCTCCTTGCTGACACCAACCACAGAGAGCTGGCCACCTTTGACTTCCGGCTGCCCCTGACCATCAAGGTGTCCATACACAGTAGTTGGATTTTATGCCTACAGCTTTCCCATGGCATTTTCCAGTTTAACAAAATAGGACACATATATTCTTCCATTGCACATTTATGTACTTATGAGTCTAGTCACTCCAATTAAGGAATGTTAAGTTTCCACCAGAGGCAGGTAGAGTCTGCTCCTGTGTCTGCCCTACTCCGTGACACACACCCAGCAGTTCCCCCTCCCCTTGTTCCAGGTTCTTCCATGTGCAGGAAGTGACTTCCAGCCAAGTCAGTTACTTCCTTTGATCAACAGTGGGTCCTCACTGATGGACTGAGCACTCGGCCCAGTGCCGATCACTGTGGAAGAGATAAGAAGAGAGTGAATTCACAGACCCTTCCACCCAGACACAACAACATCATGTAGCATAGAATTAAGGGCTAGATTTTTGAGGAGAGAGAAGGGAGAGAGAGAGAAAGAAAAAAAATGGAAAAGTCAGAGATAAATGGAGGTAAATGTAACCTGAATTTTCAGGGAGTGCTTCATAAAAAAAAAGGTGGTAGGGGAGTGGGGGGTGGGTGGGAATTAAATCTGGGTCTTAAAAAGAGGCTAGGATTAGAATTTGGACATGAATCTGGGCTTAGGTCTGGTTCAGTCCCTCATTAGCTGGTAACCTTGGCCATTTGCCTTCTCTGAAACTGTTTCCTAATCTATCAAACAGGTTAATCATATTGCTCCCTAAGACTGCGGTCCTGGCCACACCCCCACTCCAAGTGCCCATGAAGTATCAGAATTACAACATGACACTTTAGTGGCTATTTTGATATCCATAATGCTATGAGAACCAAAAGTGATTTTTTAAAACTCATTCGACAGCCACATCTGCCCTGACCCAATGTATTTGGTGGTAGGAGCTAGCTTCAATTGATGGAAACTTGTTGATGATCTTATTTATCCCATGTAGTGAGAATATTCAATAAATATCACTATAAAAAATAATGTGTGTGATTATGGCATGCTGTCTCAGCCATCGAACGTGACATGCAATACACTACATACTACTGTATATATTATGTATTCCTATACTAAAATCGGAGCAGTTCTGAGTTCTGAAATATATCTGACCACAGGAGACCTGTGTTATTGTACAGCCTTGGCTAGAAGGAGAACAGCGGGTATTTCCATCCCGCTTGCTCCTGTGACTATGACAATGGCTATGAAAAGCAAGGCTCACAGATTTCTTTCTTTTCTTTTCTTATTTATTGATTTTAGCAAAGAGAGAGGAAGAGGGAGAGAGAGACAGGAATATCGATCGGTTCCTGTCTGTGCCCTGACCGGGGATCAAACTGGCAACCTCTGTGCTTTGAGACAATACTCTAATCAACTGAGCTATCTGACCAGGGCACAGGCTTATTTCTATAAAAGAAGGGCCAGGTAATAAATATTCTAGGCTTGTGGATCACACATGTTCTCTGTTGTAGTTATTCAACTCCGTAGCATGAAGGTTACCACACATGGGCATGGCTGTGTGCCAATAAACCTTTATTTATAAAAACAGCCAGCCAGCTGGGTTTGACCCATGGGCTGTGGTGCGCCGACTTGAGGAATGGTCCTAAGAAGTGGAAATAGCTCCAGAGGTCACCTACGCCATCCCGTCCTTATTGCACGCTCTGGTCTCTGAGAGCAGCAGGAAACGGCAGAGCCAGGGCCAGAGCCCAGACCTGTGGCACTCCCAACACCCATGTCATTGTGGTAAGTCCGTTTGGTAAGTCCCACTGTGGTGAGTTACTGTGGTGAGTCCCTGAAATGACTCTGCCTGGGCCTTCTGACACCTGGGAGGAGGCAGGGGCCACTGAACTTCTTCGGATTCTGACTCAGCACCAGAGAGCACCGGAAGCAGAGGAGAATCTGAATTTCCTCTTGCAATGAAATGAAAAATGCCAACTCAGAAAGCAAAAGTGATGAGAAGTATGAAAACAAGTTGCAGTGTGTTTTGTCTGTAAAGGCCA